>NC_136057.1:574217920-574657920 GCF_964261635.1 Lissotriton helveticus | reverse complement strand
CCCCTGCTATAGAGGGACAAAATTGAAAATCCTAGCCATCAAACTCCACTCGTCTCCAGGGT
The DNA here is from genome assembly GCF_964261635.1 of Lissotriton helveticus. Taxonomy (NCBI): domain Eukaryota; kingdom Metazoa; phylum Chordata; class Amphibia; order Caudata; family Salamandridae; genus Lissotriton; species Lissotriton helveticus. The sequence goes on along the minus strand of NC_136057.1, from coordinate 574,657,858 downwards.
AACTTAGCTGCCTTCTCTCTCTCATTCTATCTCCATTTGGAAGTTGTTCTTTTTTTGGAGCCTAAAATTCTCCAAACAAAAGAGGCTGAGAGTTGTAGCCAGAGAAGACTTCAGGAGATCATATTCCTAGATTTGGCGATTCGTCTGAACCATCATACTTTACTGTTGAAATCTCTAAGCTGGACAAACTAGGAAATCTTGCAGCTTGTTATTGTCATGAACAGATGGCCCTGGCACTTTGCGCTTCTCCCCCAGCCCCAAAACTTTCTGTGCTGAAATACTTTCTCTGGGCTCTCCCAGAGCTTCCAAACTTCAGAGGACATCCTCAAGGATACTGCACATATGCACTCCCATGCATGTTCGGATATGTTGGAATGCAGTCTTCATGCTGAAAGTTCATAATGTCAGGCCATTTAATGTCTCCTGCTTTGCAACCTAATGTGTGACTTAGTAGGTTACATCTAGATTGTATACTTTTCTAGTGCGTGGAAACCTGTTTGAAAATCTAACTGGTTGCTCCCTAAGTACCTCTATTTTTAAAGGACACCATTGGATTAGTGGGGATGTTAAGAATTGGGTAGATGTGATGCATTTATTGGTCACTTTGCTCATATGGCAGTTGGAGGAATTGGACTACCCAGAACGATACACATCCCGGTCAAAAAGTCAGTACCCCAGTTATCCAGGGTCTTCAGGATGGGCAGCACCTTGTCACTTTACTTGCCACACTGCTAATAATCCAAATGTTAAATACAGTATCTTAAAAAAAATGCAGAAATCTGCTGTTAGACAATCTATAATGATTTATAATTCTATTTAAATGTATAATTTAGGTCAAAACATCGAAAAAGAGGATGCCTAGACAGGAAAGGTGCAAGAAAGGCAAGGTTTCAAGGCTTTCAGGAGCAGGGAGCCTAACTTTAGTGGAGAATACCAAAGGCTTACCAGCCCCAACGTCTAGACCAATTTAGCAGATTAGCTCTGCTGATTGGTAGCAACAGCCAGCTGGTCAACTTGGAAGATTGGAGACAAAAAAGCCCCTCTCCATTCCTGTCCTGGCGTCATAGAGAACAGTGTAATTTTCTCAGCTACCTGTGTCATCAAGATCACCCTTTGTCAATTTTTGTGACAAATTAAACTGCTCTCATTTTTGGTGATTACCTGGGTTGCTCTAAGACTGTGGTTCAGATTTCATAGTGGATCCTCCAAGATTCTTTGAATATGTAACCGGTGTTTGAGCAATGTGTCTATGTACCAGACGTGTAGCCTTGATTGTTTAAAAACTGTGTCTCATAGATCCTTATTAGGATATCGGTCCGACTGCTGGATTATGATGCCAGTGGTCAGAGCGATTTGGGTGGGGGGGAGAAGACCGCCACCTCCGACAAGCTCAAGAAGCCCTTCGGGTGGCGGTCGGAGCCTAATCCCTACATTGGAGACTGTGAACATGGAGACACCACCGTAGGTATTAGGGTGTCTGTTTCCGTCATCCTTTTCATGGCTGTCTGACAGTGACTTTGGTTGCCCCTAGCTAGGCCCCCGTCACCCCATAGGCCTCAAGGATGTGCTTGGAGGACACGTGGTGCATGCCCAAACATCCATGCACCATATGGTGTCTGGTACATGGTGCATGGATGTTTGAAAACATCCCTTTTCCTATTGCGGCTTGTGCTGTGGCCCTTTTTCGGGCCGCAGCACAAGCTGCAATAGAAAAAGGGATTGACTGTCTGCACAACGACCATATCATAATTGGGCTGTTGAGACTTCCGACTCCTTGTCGGACGGTCTCGGGCCCGAAGTGATGGCGGTTGGACGCTTCGGGAGTGATCTTTCATGCGTACTTTGTAGCCTGCAACATAGTACACACTTTTTTCCATATTTAAGAAATATGCATGCATGATTCCTGGGCTTGTGCAGGCACTGTCAAGTTGAATTGACTTAGAAAGGTTTTCTACATTTAAAACAATAGATGCCATTTGTATCATCTCCACATTAACTTTGTAAAAAAAAAAACATGTGTGCCTCACTGAAGAAAATTACATCATTCTCTCAGCCTTTATTAGTGTTTCCACTTAAAAACTGCGAACCTCAAAGAATGGGTGTTTTTACTTGTAACTTTGGTTTCTCTGCCCAGTACCACACATAACTCAAGTGCCACGCCCAGCCCCCACTCCTAGCCCGAGTACTGTGACGTTTGTACCCACTATAGTGTGGGTGCTGTGTCCAGAGTACCACTCATCACAGTGTGAGTTTCACACTTCCGTCCTCACAGTGTACTTGTCACAGTCCATGATGTTGTGTTGTGTATCTCTATAAGTAACCATTTTTCCATCTTTTTTTTTATCTCCAGATTTCATGTCTGCCTGCAACCCTATTTTACACATAAGAATTGTTGTGTATATATTCATTTGACCCATCCTTTTCTGTTTAATTTGTCAGATCAAACCTTGATTAAAATATGGCCAAACCGATATCATCAGTGAAATTCTATTTAAGCAAACGTAGTTCGTAAAAAAAAAAAGTGCTAGGGAAAATGGCTTGCATTACAAACACGGCTCAGCAGCTGTATCCGCTTCTGCCCAGCTTCAGCGTAAATTCATAAATGTGCACGAATGGACAGAGGTGTGGACTTCTAAAAAATAATCTACTTGTTCCTGCGGGCAAAATGCTCCTGAAATCCACTTGTCCTACCTATACCTTAAATCAACTACTTAGCCAGAACTAAATACACTACTTTTTCGATTTTGCCTTGGCGAATGTGCTTAACAAAATTCAAGATGAAAGCTCTATACTAAAAGTAAGCAGAATTTTCTTTTTTCCTGCAAAAACTATGTTCACAGGAATGGGACCTTTATGGACTCTTGGATGCAATGTAGGTACATTTAATGAGCAATTTTTAATGATGACTCATTTTAATCATACTATTTAGAACAACGGTCCCATGCATACAAGTTTATGCGAAACAATAAATATAGACAGAATCAAATCTATATTTGGAGCGACGTATCCAGCCGGACAGAGGTCTTCAAATTTACTCAATGAAGAATTGATTCAAACAGAAGGAATACCTTCAACAATTCACCAGTGTAGGGCACAAGCCTGTACCCAGACACTCTCAGATCCAATACAGAACAAAGAAAGGGCTTTTTAAGGCAAAAGTAACGTTTTCTGTGTAAAGATTCGAGTGTACAGAAATAACAATAAGCACCATTTACATATACATCACATATAAATCAAGTTTTGTATAAGGTGCAAGACAGGTCGACGGCATTTCGGTCCCACTACTAAATCATGGGGACCATCATCAGGACATTAATTAATGCCTTAACGTTTTTTTAGCCTCTAAATGCCAGGGTAGTTAACTAGTCGTTTCAGGCACTAGGATAATGGCCTATTGAAGGCGGAGATGCCCACAGTCGGGCATGATGATTTGGAACGTGTTACAATAGTGTAATCATGCAGTACCAGGATTCTACCGGATCAGTCGGTAGTTCGGTCTGTTTCCTGGCTTTTTAATCATAGGTCTCTCCTGACATAGTGAACCCACTGTAAGTCACTATTGGGAGGCAGCTACATCATTAAAAATGAAAGTTATGAAATATAGGTTACATGCATGTTGTGGGCGCATTCATCCACTTATCTAGGACAATGATTGAAACCTGTGACCAGTTAAACAAAATCAATGCACTGGGAACACTAATTGCTGAGCTTTCTCACTGGGTAGAGATTATTTAACTTGCAAGGTAACATCTTTGTATTAGGTGCATTTAACCATAAATGTGTTAATGGTGGTTCGAACCTGTGATGTATAGGCTCTACAGCCCGTTAACACCTCACTGAACTTTCTCAAGGATTGGTGATATCTCATTCACATTTTAAGTACAACAGGATATTTATTTTTCAATACTTTTAAATAACTATCCTTCTTTTCCCCTTTCTAGCCTTAATTTCGTGCAGTTTTGTTTGCCGCAGCCACTGTTTTTCTGCTCACATGTTATGTTCTTCACTCTGCCCCGTTCTTCTATCGATCTTTTTATATCCTTTCCTTTTCCCCTAATGGAAGTACTCTACTGAAGACAGAGGCCAAGAAACCACCCAAAAGCCTCACATACTGCAGATGTACACATACTACAACAGACGCATACCTGCAAGGGATGATAACAGGGAGGAGAGAAGAAGCCATTAGGCGGATGGGAAGGTTGAGTGTTTAAACTTTCTGCATTAAGGAGGTGCTGTGAAATGAGGGGTAGTGCAGAGCCTGTCCGTGTGGGTGAGATGGGCAAGTGCAGGCATGGTCATTAATTGATGGACAGAGGGAGAGTAGCTTTGCTTTCATGAATGGAGAAAAGGAAAAACTACAGATCTAGCAACATTTCTCTAATTCGAACACTAATGGCTAAGAATCTTTAAGGAAAGACTCAGGCAGTATCAGATGGAGGCAAGAAGTAACTGACTCATTGGTGGTCCTGCAGAGAGTAGACTAGACTGTCACACATGGATTGTATCTGGAAAAAGGAAGGTATCCCACACAGACTAAATTACCAATCTGCGTAGTCCTCAGTCCCTACAAGGATGCAAAGAGACGCTGCAGGCAGTCACAGATCGAGTCTTTCTCTCCCTTTACTGTCAGTTCTGTTCCTCTGTTGCTCCGTCCCATTTCCGAGCCAGCACAGAAGAGAATTGGAACAAGTGCTCCTTGAAAGCCTCGGCTGAAGTTGCCACGAGAGCACCGCACAGCTGAAGCCTTCATGAGGGTAGTGGCAGACACCCCCTGGAATTGACTGCCAGAGGTAAGAGGGCTGGGTCAGTAATTATCCTGCAACCACACTTGTAATTTCTCCAGGCAAACAGAGACCGGTGTTCCAAAACAAACCCCATCAAAGTCCTCAGCCAAAAGCACCACAATACAAGCTACAGAGGACACACCTGGATACTAAACTCACCAATAGGATGAAACAGACTTCAAGGGGCTGAAACACATCCTGGCCAACAGTAAGCACAAGCAATCACAGGCCTTCATACATCTCATCTTGTAATGGGATTCTTATGGCTAACCTGATTATGTTGGCTGTGAGCTTGCCCCATGTCTGCATATTTGTGTTGTAACTTAATTCCTAGATGTCATTTAGAAAACTTGACATGATGTAGAACTCAAAGTGAGTTATTAGAACTTTAAACTAGGCTCAATTCTAATGAGATCAACCCTCGGTGCAATGGCTACTGGCTTTTTACAGCTCCAGGATCACTATAAAGCCAAAGTGTTTCTAGATGAAATTGAACCGTCTGGCCAGAAAGCTCTATGTCCATTTCAGACACAGGTCCCTCCCTCTGCATACATTCACCCATAAATGGGCTCGACCTGATTATACAGAGGACCAAGCTTACCCGTCTTGTTTTTTGGCTTGGCCAAACCATGGTGAATGTACTCTTCTTCTGCCAGAGTATGGTGCCAAGGGCAAAATGTATAATTCTTGTCTGTAGGAATTTGGAGATCCCTTAGCATGTGGAGGTGTACGGAATCCTTAAATTAGACGCTAGTCAAAACATAGTATTTGCTGTCTCAAAGGGGCAGATTTACAAGCCCCTTGCGCCACTTTTGCGTCACTTTTAATATTGGAAAAGTGACGCAAAAGTGGTGCAAGGGACTTGTAAATAAGCCCCAAAGTATTTATTTGCATTGTGGTGTAGAAGGCGTAATTATTTTCCGCCGTCTGCTACAGATAGTATAATTTAGTATGGAATCTGCTGCGCTCTGCATATGCTGTCGAAAAAGATTTACAATACATCCCAGATTAGGTATGTAATGCTATGTCATTTTGTGGAGTGTGTACCTATGGTTGATATTGAGTCATACATTCCTTTAAATTGAAATATATTTTTTTAATGGTCTTAAGCCATTTTAATCACCTCTTTTTTATGACTATTAATCAATGAGCTACTTCCAACAAAAAGAGAGGCAGGGAGAGTCGTGTGACACTCTTGATCCCCGGTCATTCATTTATAAACAAAAAAAGGTGTCTTGAGAAATAGGTTTTGCCACAGTAGGGAGCAACAAACTCAAGCTTATGAAACAACCTCACTGGGACGTTTAAAGAAAGCCCTCACTCACCACCTAGTGATGACATGCTTCATCATCGGGCTCCACCAAAGAGACAGAGTGTCTCTTTGGTGTGCTACAACGCCAGATCTACTGCGGAGCGGGATAGTGAGTTAAGGGCGTGTTGTGCAAGATTAAGCTAGTGATTGATGAGAGTATAAAAAGTCAGTAGTGTATCACAAGGAAAATTTTTATTCTATGACCACTAAAGACAATAATTAAAATTATGTGTATGGAAGCAGTCCACATTAAGTTGAGTGGAGGATTCCTATGCATCAGTTGACATGTTTCTTGCCATCGAAACGGTGTAATTTTACCCGGCAATTCTTCAGGACTAAAAGTGTTCTATACCCTGGTGGTATGGACGCGCTAAGGCCCACCCTTACCTAGGGGCGTGAAAGTGAAAATTAAACAAAATGGTGAAAAGTGCAAAAAATTAAGAAGAATAAATGGCTTCCTAATAACTCCTGGTTTTACGAGGCTTCGATTTAAGTGGTTTCTGCACCTGGAAAGGAAAAAAGGGGGGGGGGACATAGACATACATAAGACATAACAAACATTTAGTATTGATACTGAATGTTGCTGTAGGTCTATGGTGCTCCATTCAGCGGCAACGAGACAGTTGTGGTAGAATAGCGTTATTTTTATCACCACCTATTGTCCCTGGGAACATAGCTGTTAACATTGGGGAGTGCTGCGCACTATGCGTGATCTGAGCTACGTATGACTGTGATTAAAAACAAGAAGGAAGACTTCAAGGTTAGCGATCAAGTTAATGGGCACAGTTCGATCGCAACAGGTAAGTAAAATGAATTAAAATGTCTCACTTTTCTGGTGTTAAAATAAAACACCATGGATCTCAGGAGGGGGTGGGAGCGTATTCGGCACACCCTGTTCAGTGTCGAAATCAAAGAAAAGACATGACATAACTTTAAATGCGAGTGAACACTCGTAGCAAGGTCGGTACTTAGCTTTGTGGTTATGGTCACATGGATCTGGAGGATTTACTCACGCCCTTGACGCTCGGCACCCTCAGTCTACCTGCATCGCCCTCGGACTGGACCCTGAAGATATCCGGGCGGCGTCCGGTAGCCGTTTATGTTAGTGAAACAGCGAGGCAGCAAATGCTTCCGGGTGGGCGTGGCCTGCAGCGATGCCTCGTCACGGATTGGCTCAGCCTATCAGGATACACGGAGGCTAGTGACGCTGGGGTCACGTGAGCGGGACTGGCTGGAAGGAGGTTCCTAGGTGACGGCAAGTGAACGCGAAGAGGATGCTTCGAGACGAGTTTTAGAGATTATGTCCAGCTCCGCAAGAGATGTTTATCAAGTGAAGTGTTTGGCAATTCAGTTCTGTTTCAAATAATGTTGAGATAGCGCGATTATGTTAAAGGAACACAGAAGTATTGATCATGCTCGTATTGACCCTATTCGTAATCCCTAAGGACTACTGCTTACACAATAAGGAACGCTAGTTATCATGTTAGGCTATGGGTGAGATGGAGCATGCACTACGCTAAGCTTCAAAATAAGGGGTGGTTAAGAGAACTCCATTGACCAATGTCGGATTCGCTAATTTATTTGATCACATTATTCCAGGGGATATCGTCGTTCAAACCGTTGAGGTGAGTCCCAAGTCTGTAGACCCACCTCTGTTCTTTCTCAAAGAGGCGATTGATCATGTCAATGCCACTATTCAAATGTTCAATGATTGTCCAATGCATATCATTGGTGGTATGATTTAGTTCCAGAAAATGTCTGCTCATTTTGGTAGTTAGCTTTTTACATCTTATGTTGGAGCGATGCTCGCAAATTCTGTGTTTCACCTTGCGGCTAGTCATTCCTACGTATCGTAGGTCGCAGGGACACGTAATTAAGTATACCACGTTTTGTGTGTTACAATTCGTGTGGTCTCTTTGCGTCCAGATTTTTCTTGGCTCAAGCTCCAATGTTTTTGAATGTGATGTGAGATGGCAGACACTGCAGTTCGTGCAGGGGAAGTGTCCAGTAACCTTCGGTGGTCCCCAAATATCAGTAATAGATCTTTCTATTACTGGGGCTGTAGATTTTGGTTGTGTGTGTACCAGAGTGTCTTTCAAGCATCGTCCTTTTTTATAAGTGAATAGTGGCTTCTCCCAGTCTTTTTTAGTACTGGACAACATTCTCCAATTCTTATTAATTGAATTTTTTATGTGATTTGACAAAGTACTATATGTAGTTACACACATAAGCGGTATGTCTTTAATGTTAGTGACCTTATCTTCTAGGAGTGCTTCCCGTGGCTGGTTACGAGCCCTTTTGTAACCTTTATTTAGAGTGCACACAGGGTAGCCTCGCGATTTTAGTTTTTCGGTAAGCTCTGCAGACTGCGTTTTGAAATCTTGGAGGTCCGAGCAATTACGTCTTATACGTAAGTACTGGCCATATGGCAAATTCTCCTTTAATGGGCGAGGGTGAAAACTTGTAAATTCCAGAAGGTTATTCCGAGCAGTGGGTTTCTGGTATGTTTTTGTAGTGAGTCTTGTGCCGGTAACATTTATTGTCACATCTAGAAAAGTCACTTCGGATTGACTTGTTTCAAAAGTGAATTTCAAGTTCGGGTCAAGTGTGTTAATCCAGATGAGGAAGGCCTGTAACTGAGCGTTACTTCCTGTCCACACCACCAGGACGTCGTCAATGTAGCGTTTCCAGATTTTAACGGAACTAGTGTGGGGGCTGTTGGGTTGTATGATGTATTTCGCCTCGAAATCAGCGACGTACAGGCCCGCCACACTAGGGGCAAAAGTACTGCCCATTGACGTCCCAGTGGTTTGCAGGTAGAGATAGTTCTTATAGGAAAAGAAGTTCTCCTTCAGCGCTATTGTAGCGCAATCCAAGATGAAGCTTTTTGATGTCTGATAGTTCCAAGTAATTGAGTCCAGGGCCGTCCCCAGGACCTTGATGGTGTCTTCCTGGGGAATACTGGTGTACAGACTCTCGATGTCTAACGTGACCAGTGTCACTGTATCACCGGTAAGATCTAGATCTTGGAGCAGTTGGAGGAGGCTCTTGGTGTCTTTGAGATAGGTAGGGGTACTTTGGACTATCGGCTTAAGGAAGTGGTCGCAAAAGCGTGATAAAGGCTCTAATAATGAGCCTATGACCGACACGATGGGCCTCCCTGGTGGTGGTAGCCGGTTTTTATGTGTCTTGGGTAGCGTGTAAAAGTAAGGAGTGATACTTTCATTCGTGCTGAGGAAATCTGCTTCATTTTTGGAGATCTCTCCCATCTCTTCCGCTCTCCTGACTCGAGTGTTGATTCGTATTCTGAGATCTGGTGTTGGATCCCTTGATGGGGGCGTGTAGTTTTTTCTGTCATCTAGAAGGGTTTGGCATGTCTTCTCATAGTCAACTGTATTTTGTATTACCAGGCCTCCGCCCTTGTCTGCTGGCTTAATTGTGATATTTTGATCATTTTGCAGTGATTTCAGTGCATGATGTTCTGCAGTACTGAAATTACTAAATGACGGGGTGTCCTGGTAGGTTTCAATGTCCAAAAATACCGCTTGCTCAAAAGCAGTGATGGCAGCTGGTACTGATTGAGAAGGGGGGATAAAAGTCGAGCTTAATCTCAATCCAGTGTCTCCTTTTCGCGACATTTCATTCGGATCTTCCTTCCCCAGCGTCAAGGGCGTGAATAAATCCTCCAGATCCATGTGACCATAACCACAAAGCTAAGTACCGACCTTGCTACGAGTGTTCACTCGCATTTAAAGTTATGTCATGTCTTTTCTTTGATTTCGACACTGAACAGGGTGTGCCGAATACGCTCCCACCCCCCTCCTGAGATCCATGGTGTTTTATTTTAACACCAGAAAAGTGAGACATTTTAATTCATTTTACTTACCTGTTGCGATCGAACTGTGCCCATTAACTTGATCGCTAACCTTGAAGTCTTCCTTCTTGTTTTTAATCACAGTCATACGTAGCACAGATCGCGCATAGTGCACAGCACTCCCCAATGTTAACAGCTATGTACCCAGGGACAATAGGTGGTGATAAAAATAACGCTATTCTACCACAACTGTCTCGTTGCCGCTGAATGGAGCACCATAGACCTACAGCAACATTCAGTATCAATACTAAATGTTTGTTATGTCTTATGTATGTCTATGTCCCCCCCCCCCTTTTTTCCTTTCCAGGTGCAGAAACCACTTAAATCGAAGCCTCGTAAAACCAGGAGTTATTAGGAAGCCATTTATTCTTCTTAATTTTTTGCACTTTTCACCATTTTGTTTAATTTTCACTTTCACGCCCCTAGGTAAGGGTGGGCCTTAGCGCGTCCATACCACCAGGGTATAGAACACTTTTAGTCCTGAAGAATTGCCGGGTAAAATTACACCGTTTCGATGGCAAGAAACATGTCGACTGATGCATAGGAATCCTCCACTCAACTTAATGTGGACTGCTTCCATACACATAATTTTAATTATAGTCTTTAGTGGTCATAGAATAAAAATTTTCCTTGTGATACACTACTGACTTTTTATACTCTCATCACTCACTAGCTTAATCTTGCACAACACGCCCTTAACTCACTATCCCGCTCCGCAGTAGATCTGGCGTTGTAGCACACCAAAGAGACACTCTGTCTCTTTGGTGGAGCCCGATGATGAAGCATGTCATCACTAGGTGGTGAGTGAGGGCTTTCTTTAAACGTCCCAGTGAGGTCGTCTCATAAGCTTGAGTTTGTTGCTCCCTACTGTGGCAAAACCTATTTCTCAAGACACTCTTTTTTTGTTTATAAATATATTAATCAATGAGTGCATCTTTTTATCTTTTGTATTATGTCTTAAATAATTATTTGACTGTCTTTTATGGCGATACACCGAAAAAAAGAGTATTGAATTGATTATATTGGGAACTGTGGGCCTAATGTGTGAAACTGCTTTGCAGTTGTAAAATCTGCAATTTGCAAAATTACAGGTTGCGGCTGCAAAACTCTGCAATGCATAAGGGTTGAGGAAAAGTGTGTAACGTCCTTCTGACTTGCAAAATATAAAATACCTTTTGTGACTCAGACCGACTTGAAAATAAACATAGCTGCAATTTGTGTCTCCTTCTCTTGGGCAAGCCGGTATGCCAGTCAGTCAGTCAAAAATAACTTTATTTGGTTTTCACAAACCATAAAGCATATAAAACACATTTTGTTTAAAAACAAAAAAAACTTTTTCAGTTCAATAAGAATTCTACTTAATTCCTTTGTGGCAGCGAGCCTTCAGTCTTTGCCCACTTTTATAAGTAAGCTTTCTACCGCTATCATAAATTTTATCCCCCTACATATTAAAATGTTTGATGCGGCACCCATCCAACTTGTCGCCGCCTGTCTGCAGGTGCGGATATTTAAATAATTAAAAACTGTTCTCAGCAGCTTCCTTCTTTCTGTTTTCACTGATTCACAGACACACAGTAAGTGGCTCAGAGTTTCAATGTGATAACCGCATAAACGACATGCCTTTGTTTGATGCTTATTTTTCCAGGTGGGCGCCAAGTCTAATGAACAATGATCTCCAAATCTGTATGCCATGAATCTCCTTTTTAAAGACAATCTGAAGTGAGCTGCTAGATAGGGTTGTGGTCTTAGCCGTGTATAAGAATTTATTATGACCCATGCGTGGCGGCGTCTTAATAATCCCCTTTTATCCTCCACGAAGGATAATACTTTTCCACGAAGGATAATACTTTTGCTTTGTTATTACAAGCTTTTTTAAATGTGGACTTTTCCAACTTGCTGTTCCAAAGCTCATTGATCTCTAATTCTTCCAGTACTATCCGCAGTTGGTCCCCCCACGTATTTGGGGTTCTTTGCTCTAGTTGTTGTTTTATTTCCAACCAGCATAAGTTGTTCAAAGTTCCCAACTCTGCTGCTCTGAGTTTCCAGCATAGATTTACCATGGTTGCCTTCCTTTGGAATTCCTGGGTCTGTAGTCCGAATTCCAAGCAAATTTGTGCTGGCGAGGAACCTTTGAAGAGATTAAATACCGTTTTATAAACCTTGGTTTGTAATTTGTTTAAGATGTTACTTTCTTGGCCATGCCAGGTTTCCAGACCGTAGGACAGGGTTGGTAGCACTTGGGCTGCCATGATTTTTAAGAGATGCCCATATGAAGGGCTTTCCAGTTTCTTGGATAGTTGTTTGTAGGCAAATATTAGAGCTTGAGCTTTTGCTGTGATCTCCTTTTTCTGCTAAACCATTGACAGATTTCTTGCCATTCTGATGCCCAAGTATTTATACACTCTTATGTCCTCTATTTGAGAGTTCTTTGCATACCATTTATAGTTTCCTTGTCTTGGGCCCGCTAATCTTACCACCTTGGTTTTGGATTTGGTCAATTCTAAACCTTGGGCGTCCAGGTAGTCTATAAGTTTGTTTATTGTCCTTTGCAGCCCTATCAGAGTTTGACTTACCAGGACAATATCATCTGCATACTGTAAGTATTGAACCAGCTCATTTGCCAAATTTGGTGGGTGTCCATTTATTTGTTCTAAATGACTGTTCAGATCTGCTAGTATAAATTAAATAAGCATGGTGAAAGGACGCATCCCTGTTTTAGTCCGTTTGTTACATTTTATTTTTGAAGAGACTCTTTGTCCGTCCCCTAGTTTAACAGTGGCCCATGTTTCGCTGTATAGTGATTGTATTGCATTTATCAATGACTGTGGCAGACCCCATGCTTTCAGTTTCTTCCACAAACGGTCCCGCGGCACTCTGTTGAAAGCCGCTTTTAGGTCAATGTAGCAAGCCACTATTACTCCCTTTTTCCTTTCAGCTTTTTCCGTGAGGATTGTCAAGGCTGTTATATTTGTAATGGTGCCCATTTCCCGTCTGAAGCCTGTTTGGAATTTTGGGATAATGTTGATTTCCTCTGTCCACTCTTGTAGATGTTCCAGGATGCATGAAGCATAGAGTTTGGCTTCTACGTCGATCAGGGCGATCAACCTGTAATTCCCGGGTTCTGTTCTAATGCCGCTCTTATAAATTGGGTGGAACAGGTTACCGCTCCAGGACTGTGGGATCTTGTTATCTCGGAACACCTGGTTAAAAAGAGGTGTTAGATATTTTGCCCAAACGTCCAGGTCTCGTTTGAACAGGGCGTTTGGTAGCCCGTTTGGGCCTGCTGCTCCTTCCGCTTTCAAATCTTTTATCAGTGTTTTTATGCGTTTAACTGTGAGTTTGATCATCTGCTTCCCAGCTAAACTGGTTTTTTCCTCTTTCAATAGTAGTACTGGGGGCCTCGGGGTAAGATTCTTTTTCCTTTACGTTCAGTGACCTTACTGCATCCGCCTTTTCTGTTCCAAGTTTGGGGTTGTACAATTTATCAATGTATTCTAACCAAGTGTTTTCACTTATTCCGATGGTATTTTGCTTTCCGTGTCCTTTCATTAATTTGTTGATTATACCCCAAAATTCTTTACTGTTTGGTAGTTTGCTTGCCCACAGCAGTTTTTCCCATAACTTTTCTCTGTATTTCCTTTTTTCCTCTCTGCATTCCACCTTATAGTCTTTTTTCTCATTTTTTGAATCTTTCCGCTGTCTATTTTTTTTCCCATTTTAATTGCTTGCGCTTTTTGTCTTACCTCTTTGGCAATATTTCTATTTTTGTTTCTCAACTGTGTTGTGTACCATGGCTCTTTAATAGCCCCGTGGTTACCTTTGCTTGTCGGTTTTGCTGGGAATTTGTCCAGGAGAGCTTCACATAGATTTTCCCAGTTACTTATTAATTGTCCTGCTGACTCCTAAGCATTCTCTATGTGTTCATTCACCATTTTCATTATCTCTTCCATGATGTTTCCTCTCCATTTAAGCTTCCATAAGTTATATATTTCAGGCCACGCGACTAACGATGCTACACACTCCTTTTGTTTGATGTTTAAGTATAAGCCTGTCTCCTGAGGGAAATGATCGCTCTCAGGTCGTGTTGAGATGCAGAAATTGTCTACCCGGGGCGTTCGCTCTTTACTAATTATCGTATAATCAATATTTGATCGTTTTTTCCACAGGAAAAGGTAATACCGGCCGGTTGATCTCCCTTCATGTTTCCATTTAGGATGACCAGGCCTAGTTTTTCCAGCTCGTTTCGTCAATCAATCAATCAATCAATCAGGACATTTATAGAGCGCACTACTCACCCGTGGGGTCTCAAGGCGCTAGGGGCCGTGTGTTTTGGTTTTTATTCGTCTTTCCTCCGGTCAGATTATAGTTAAAATCCCCTGATATTATCATATCGTGATATTGGTGTGTGACTTGTAGTGTTTTTATTAAATTTATTAAGGTTGACAGTTTCTCCTCTTTTTTGTTCTTTGCAGGATGAATATATACGTTGAGGATTATTAGCTTATCTCCCACTCCTTCTCCTTGTGCTGGAAGATTTTCTTCCACTTTTAATATTTGGAACCAGTTTTCTCCGGAATCCATTTCTTCCGTTTTCCAGTCATTGCAGTATATGTGGACAAACCCCCTCTTGGATGCCCATACTTGGAGGTTTTTTCCGCCATTATGTGGAATTCTTAGAATCCTGCCAGGTGTTTTGGTGAAGTGTTCCAAGCCGGTATGCAATATATAAATAGTTTGTGTTTACAATTGGTATTGCAAATGGTTGCAAAAAATTGATCAGTTACTGAGACCCAAAAGGTAACAGACTTGTAAAGTGAAAGCTGTCTACAGTTTACAGTTTTCCCCTTGTGCTTGATTGCTGCCGACATTGGAAGGAGCAGCCACCTCATCATGCTCCGTCTCTTACCATTCAGTGAATGCCAATTTTTTGTTTTCTAAAGAATCCATGTCCCCTTAACGTACAAGGGCTGCTTTAAACAAGCATTTGGTCTTGCGCCCGTTCTTTAGACGCGTCGCATCTAAAGAAAGGGGCACAGCTTCCATTAACCTGAAATTGCGGCATGAGGGCTTTTACAAAAAAAAGCATCAGTTTGTCAAGTTGACAAACAAATGCTTTTTTTTATAAACGCGCCCCATGCCTCGGTTTCAATTTAATAGTGCCAGTGCCCCTTTCTTTAGACGAGCCGCTTGTAAAGAAAGGGGCACGCCGGACATTAACATGAAGGCGCAGTTTGGGATACTTTGACAAAAAAATTGCAATGCAATAAGTTTCTCATTTGCAAGAGTTTAAGCTACTAACATTTTAGAATTCCAGTAGCTCAAACTCTTGCAAATGGGAGATCTATTTCATTACAAAAAAGTGTCCGCCTTTGTCCCAGGCTGCTTTGAAGTTCGTGACTCCAGTAGGACAAAACTTGTTAAAGGAAATAGTGCTTACAGACTAAATAAGACATAAGTGTAACAACAGAAGTATAATAGCAAGTGGCTATTTGGGGGGTTACAAATGCAGACAAGGCGGTACCAAGGAGGGACTAACGACTATTAATGAATCAGAAGGCAGCATTCACAAAGGACAATGAAACAAGCCAATAAAAATATGGGTGGAGCTTCAAGTCCCTAATTGAATACAGCATGCCTCGCAGAGCAGCATATATGCTGCCCATGTTCAACCTTAAAAAAAAACCAAGCATTTGCATAGCCAATAGGTCTCGCCTTTGGGTCTTTATAAGTGTTTAGTTATCCAGCACAATATCCTTGGTGCAACAACATCAAGTGTTGCATGGCTAAACACTTATAAGGTCTCAAAGACGAGACCTATTGGCTATGCCTGTTTGCCATAAAACAGAAAGATTCTCCTAGGTGATGAAGCCCTGAAATATTTGAGTTGTGCTGTTACAAGTGTGTATCTCTAAAAAGCGAATTGGTCCTTCTAAGGGAAAGGCTCTGTCAGGAAAAAAATATGAAACAAAATGAACAGTTTCCTGACTGACAACAAAACTTTGTGTCATCAACACCGCATGTTGGTAACCTTGTAACAAAATAAACTTCTGCTACTGAGGCCCACCTCGCTAGTGAGCCTGGTGCATGGGGGCACAGGGCTTGGGCGAGGTTAAGCCTGCAACCCACAATGCCTGCTTATTTTCGTTGAAGTAATGTGATATTTTGCATTCAGATACCGCTCGCACATAACAACTCCTGAGGAAAGACCCAGGCAGATCTGTTGCGGTTAATTTTACATGCAAATCACCCACGGTAAAAAAAACTCACTTGACCAAGAGATCAAAACAGACCCCATCGCCAGGTGTTACTGGGGCCGGCATTTTTTTGGGAAAAAGACATCACTAAGCAACCCCCATGTGTGGCAGAGGCCGCCATTGTTTCTGGAAACAAGATACCACCAAACACCCCTACATACTTAACAGAGCGTAAAAGCAAACCAGCACGGTAAGGTCGTCAAAGAGTTGCAGGTACAAGTGAAACCAAGGCTTTTGATTGGACAATTTCAAGATGCTCATCTGCAAGGGGCGGTCCCGTTCACAAAGGCAGCGTATGCACTGCCCCCACTGTAAAATGGTGTGTGTGTGTGTGTGTCTGTGTGTGTGTGTGTGTCTGTGTGTCTGTGTGTCTGTGTGTCTGTGTGTCTGTGTGTCTGTGTGTCTGTGTGTCTGTGTGTCTGTGTGTCTGTGTGTCTGTGTGTCTGTGTGTCTGTGTGTCTGTGTGTCTGTGTGTCTGTGTGTCTCTGTGTGTCTCTGTGTGTCTCTGTGTGTCTCTGTGTGTCTCTGTGTGTCTCTGTGTGTCTCTGTGTGTCTCTGTGTGTCTCTGTGTGTCTCTGTGTGTCTCTGTGTGTCTCTGTGTGTCTCTGTGTGTCTGTCAGCCAGCAAATGAGCTATTCAGTATGAGCTGCTGGTCCCAAGTCATGGTGCTGCACCGTCGGTGACCGAAAATCGTGAAGTATGCAGCAACACAGTGAGAGCAGGCAGACACTGAGGCCTTACTCTAGACAGGGATAAAACATTGAGGAGGTCCTTCCCAGCAAAGCAGAGACTGTTTTGCATGGTGATGTTATGTTTTTCTACATTGTTACAATACGTTTTGATTTGATTATTTATAGTGTGCTAGCATATACCGGCTTCTTGGTGCTAAGAACAAATCAAGAAAGGACCAATATAATAAAGAAGCAGCAACGGAAACAAGTGGGAGGGGTGGGGGGAGTGCAGCTGAGAGCAGGGACGCGCAGCGCTTACCTTGCGGGAGCGAGGTTGATAATTGCTAACAGATGGCGCCGCTCGCTCCCACAAGGGAATCGCCAAATGGGCACGTGTTGCCATTGAAAGCAATGCAATGCGTGTATGTTTTTGGCCTCAAAACCTAATCGATTACAAGAGGTCACCTCCAATGCAGCGCATGCCCGCTGCGTAGACAAGACCTAAAAATGACACCATTTAGAGAATGTGAATGCAAGGCTGGAGGTCTGCTGGCCCTCGCAGGTCTCCATCGCTGCACCCCTGCACTTGCAGACGTTCATATGAGGTTGTAAATCTCCTGTCATTAATATTAATGTCCATAATAATAATAATAAGGCAGGAGTTTTTGCAACCTTCTGTGAATGGGCATTCTGTGCTGCAACTGATTTGTACATCAGTCACAGCTCAAAGTGAAGGTCACAATGCCAACAAGTCAGTGTCCAAAACAAGAAGGCAGACTGTATTGCAAGCGTTGTACATCAGGCCCTTTAAATAATAATGAGAAATCCACAGGGTTTTACAGCAACTGCAGTGCCCTTGGTGTGTGTATGTTATCATCTCGAGAATTCACTTAAAATTCTGGCGTGGCCTTTCGGATGATTACCTAGAAACTGTGCTCTGTTTTATAAGATATACTTTTTTTATATCCTAATTAAACGGATAAGAGTGGACTCTTGTCCTCTTATATAAGGAATCCATAAATAATCACAATGCCAACGGATGCCCTTCAGAATCTTGTCAT
The DNA here is from genome assembly GCF_964261635.1 of Lissotriton helveticus. Lineage (NCBI taxonomy): Eukaryota > Metazoa > Chordata > Amphibia > Caudata > Salamandridae > Lissotriton > Lissotriton helveticus. The sequence goes on along the minus strand of NC_136057.1, from coordinate 574,639,902 downwards.
TCTGGAGCCTGTAGCTTTTGATGTTATAAAAAGTCACTTGAATAGGAAAGTTGATTGGAGTTATTTGTATTGATGAAGCAGATGGAGGGATGAGGTCACACCTTTTTTTTTAGTTATCTTTCGTGTACTAGCAAATGGAAAATCTGTTAAATACATAAATTTGCCAACTCTCAGATGGGTTTTTCACCAGCATAACACGTGTGAAAGAAGATACAAGTCAGAGAAAACGGGAACGCCTGACTTTCATTCACCTGTGCAGTAAGACATTCGACTCGCACAATACTTCTGCCACCTGATAGTTATATGAGTTACGAAAGTGATGAGGACACTAATTTCCCCATTTTGGTTGGTGGTTCCTTGTGTGACGCTGTTAAGGAACCACTGACCGATCTGAAATATTTCCATTGCTCCTCCCATAACCTACCGTCAGGACACACAGGCTAACATGCTTGACTGGATACACTAGAGCTCAGAGGAATACTTCTGGAGGAATCCTTAACAACCCACTGTTCACAAGTGGACTCCTGCATCGACCTTCATCATATCATAGCTAACTCACTACAGCATTTTGCTTCCCAGCGTAGGCTGTTGTTCACAATGTGTTTCATTTATTATTTGCTCTATTCTGATTCCATTGCATTTTCTTTGAACTGTTGAAGTAGGACTGTGTCGGCACATTATTGTCACAGATTTTAAAGTGACATAATTGGTAGTAATGTTTCAGAAACATTTTCTGTAAGTGTACAGATTCATACTTTGTGGCTTATTTACAATTTTGGAAAGGTGGCATGTATAGCTACTGCACGAAGTCACAGTTTATAGAGAAGCGCAAAATCCAAAGGTCATACTGAAGTAAGACAAGATAGGGACAGGGCATAAGAGTGACTGTCCTCAACTACAGTGCACTAGCTTGTCAGTCCACCCATAATTAAGGAGGACTAGCTTGTCAGTCCACCCATAATTAAGGAGGGTCGATACGCAGGAAAAAGAGAATAGTGAACTTAAACTCTCAGTGAAGACTTTAAGAATACTTGCACAACATGGGCTTTTCCATTCATCAGTATTTGTAGATGTATCCAAATAATATCGTTACAGAAAGCAAGTCATTGTAGTCAAGGGAACACGCATAACCCCAAAATCTGAAACTCAAAATGCCATGTGCCTTTAAGAAATCAACAAGCTACACATCTGGCAAACAATCACATTATCAGTAAATAAACCTAAATACAGAAAGGACCACTAGCATCTAGCCCTCTGTAAGCATCAAGCAGAAAAGTCAAGCTAGAAAGTCTGGCATTGGAATTAGAATAGAATCTGCCTCTTTTTCCAAAAGCACAACTTTTATAATGTTCTGGACAACAACAAAAACACACACAAATTCATGGCAAGATTTTACATAAATGACAGCTCTAAAAATGTTACTGGCACAGTACCAATCATGTTATCAATTACACAAAAAAAAATACTTGAACATTATTTTTATTCCCGGATAAATAAATAATTTGTGTCACATAAGAATGATGCGTTTTTATGAATGCAGAAATACGGGAAAACAAAGAACTAACATTGACATCGGTGGTTAACTCGCAGTGTTGCAACGCAAGTACTTTCTTACCCGAGGACGCAAGAGATGAGTTACATTTGCACACACGGACAGAGACTAGTTTGCAGTAAAATTTCAATAATTTCATGAATACAAATAAAATTCACGAACGTGGGCAGTTGATGCGGAGCAAATAAACATAGATGTTTCCGCACTTTGATAAGCTCTCTTGTTAATGTGGCCTAGTTATTCTAAGGAAACCAAACTTTTATAAGGCACCATTTTCTAATATAATATTTTAATTCTACATTTTCTCCCCGATAATTTTAAAATTCTCACATCATTACACTATAATATCTGTCATCTTTCATGATTTTCAGATCGTCCTTCTGTAATGCTCCCAAGTTTGAATTCATTTCCTGCAGCTGCGCGCAGGCACAATGTGCATTCTATAGGTTGTATCCCACACAGTTCATGGTGCATACCGTGCCGAAGTCCGACCATGCAGAATGCAGGCTCGGCCGCGTGCGACTTTTGACACGATTGATTATGTTGTATGGGCTTGGCATGAACTGCGCCTACGCACTTGCTTGGATGTCATGTATGCCCCTTCGATGCCGTTGGCCAGACACCCAACCCTTCCCTTCTCCCAGGATGCGGGTGCATGTGAATGCCTGAGGAAACTTCAGCTTACCACTATGGGGGCAACGTCCCCTGATAGGGTATTCATAACCCTACAAGAGGCCCGGAGGAGGGGGAGACAACCTGGCTTGATCAATATACATATTACCAGCTCAAGGCTTCCATGTGCACCCTTTACCCCTCATTCCCTGTGGCACCCCCACATTGCACATGCTTGAAATTTATATTGGGAATCCTTCTCCACACAGGCTAATCACTAGACTGTATTCTGATATGCAGCACACGGCTTCTGCACGGGTTCCCACCGCTTATCTTAGTTGGGAGGTCTCATTCGGGGAGCCCATTCCAAAGGATAGGTGGGATTACTGTTCTCCCTTGCAAGGGCACTGTCACCCAATTACAGACTGCGATTGATTCATTGTAAATTTTTGCATAGGTTGTACCTTACTCTGGAGTGGCTGTACAGGCAGGGCCATATGGAGGAGACATGCTGTGTCCAGTGCCCGGCCCCCTGTGCAAATTTTCTCCATCTAGCATGGGAATTGCAGCGGTATTGGGAGGCCATTATGGACACTATAGACAAGATGATGTAGCTGAATCTAGAACAAACTCTGCTTACGGCCCTATTGGAGTATGTTAGGGAGGTCCCCCGGAGAACTGTAAGCTAGCTGTGTTGTTGCTGCTAGGTAAGCGGCTTATTGCAATGTGTTGGGGTCACCCCCCTAGTCCTCGCATGGATGATTGCCTAAAAGATGATGCGTACTGTCAGTCAACTTGCGTCTTACTTGGATTTAATGCCTCCTCAATCCTGTCCCAGGGATGTTTGGGAACCATTCCACACATATATGCACTCACGGGATCCACACTAAACCACTGGTGATTAGATCTGAAGTGTGGGGGTACGATGGCTGTCAAATTTCGATGACTGCTTTTGAAGTTGAGACACACTCCTGTCAGCTGTTGCTATGCTGAAGTATTGCTTCCTGACCCTCCCAGGTTGATATTGGCAGATGCCTGAAGGTTATCGTGTCGGCCTTCTTTTTTCTCTTTCCTTTCTTTATCGTCTATCTATCTCTGCCTTTTACAATTGTTGTTCCGTTACCTTAGATGGTTTCCTGTACTGCACAGCCATCAGTGTTTTATGTCAGTTGTACTTGATATGCATTGCTACAGGGCTGTTATGTTGCACAACTTGGTTGATGTATGTATTTTATGCATTGGTTTGCCAACCTGTATGGACCTTGAATGTTTGTGTTATATACCCAATAAACTGATTTAAAAAAACAAAAATGTTTGAATTCATTTCAGCCTTTTTTCCTCAAGAGCAATCTCTTCCTTCGTCAATCATCTCATCGTGTGGTTCTTGTAGTTCCTGCAATTACATCTAAAACCCCTTTCAAGAGATAATTCACAGAACGAAAACATTAGAACAACACTGATTATGAATAACTATTATTGGTATTGGAACAATAATGTTTACTAGTATATCTTTACCTATTCCACTAAACCATGAGCATATATTTTCCCTGATGCCAGGTTCTTCCAACGGTTGAATATCCTTTACAATGTTAGTAAGATTATCAATATATTTGTTAATACTCCCTATTATTTCTAATATACTTTATACTCTGAGTTTTCTCAGCATGACAGGCACCTACCTCTTGAGCCAAAAGCATATCTGAACCCATTCTGTTCTGAATCGCTGTTGGACGTGGCCCTTTTTGCCGGGTCATCCCAGAACATTTTGCCTTCCTCCTGTATTTTATCTGACCTGTTGGTGGTTTTATGACTCTGCGCCCTTTATCACTGCTGATCAGTGCTAAAGTGCATGTGCTCTGTATGGTAAATTTGGTAAGACTGGTCTACACCTCTTTGGCATATTTATTTTACCTATCAGTCCCTTGAACAGTGGCATCCCATGTACTTAGGGCCAGTTAATTAAATGCTACTGCTGCTTGCGCCACCTACCAAAGTAGCTGTTCAAAATTGCCTCTGCCACTGCAGGGCCTGTGCTTGCGGTTTACTGCCGCTGTCACGTGGCACATAAAGTTGTTGCCATGTCTGCGACTATCCGTTTACTACATATCAGTCACCCCTAAGGTAGGCCCTAACTAGTCCTATGGGCAGGGTGCAGTTTCGGTAAAAGGTAGGACATGTGCCTTAACTGTGTAGCATGTCCTGGTAGTGACAGACAGCCTATTTGGTTTCTCACTGGGGTGAGGCTGCCCTCTCATAGGAATGCATTGGGGATTCCATGATATGTGCTTGAGTGGTAATTTCTGATAGGAGAGGGGTAGCGTGATCAAGTTGGGTTGTTTGGAATAGCTGTGATAAATGCTGTGAATTGGTGGTCGCAGATTTTGTTATTACGATTTTAGAAATGCCACTTTTAGAAGTAGGCATTTCTGTGTGCTATGTGTTTTTGGTCCTCTGCTAGGATGTGTATTGACTGTCTGGCTTTGGAGTGACAGGGGCTGGGGATGTGCAGTGGCTCCAGACAGTCTGGATGAGTCAGTGCTAGGCTCAATAGGCCTGGTCTGCATTTGGAGTAGTGGGAGGAGTTGCATCTGCACCGGATTAGGGCTGCGTGTGCCTTCCAAAATAATCGCTCCGCCCCCCTGTGGTGTGTCTGGGGCCAGGGCTTACAGTTACAATGGGGAGTGCTGTGAACTGTAATTAGATTATTAAAGTGCCCCCAGAACTGGTTTGGACTGGGCTCAGAGCCCTTTACCAGTTGAGAAAAAAGACTGTTAGTACTGTAAATATTGGGGCTGTGACCCCATGTGAACTGAGTTTACTTTGGAACTTCTGGAACTGAGGAGAGCACACTGTACGATCTACTAGCCTCGTCCTCGCCGCCGTACCACGCATCCGAAGAGCCACCGCCGGAGGCAGATCCTTCTCCTACCTGGCAGCCAAGACATGGAACTCCCTCCCCATCCACCTTCGACTGACCCAGGACCATCTCGCCTTCAGGAGACAACTCAAGACCTGGCTGTTCGAGCAATAGCGAACCCCTTCCCCCAAGCGCCTTGAGACCCTCACGGGTGAGTAGCGCGCTATACAAGTGTTATGATTGATTGATTGATTGATTGCAGTGTGCCAGAAGGAACCGCCACTGGGGACTGACCTGCTGCACGCTGGGCAGCGGAAGGGACTGCTGCTCTTCTGTAATACCCTGTGTGCTGGCTTGCCTGTGCCCAGCTCTGCCTTGGCAATCCCTGGAGAAGAGCTCTGCCTGCTCCCTGTTTGTTTCCGGTGGAAGACAGTCTGAGCGCTGGACTTTCTTTTTATGCTCCCTCAAAAAATGCCTCCATGTGGTCAGCGCTCTACTACTAGTGGGCCCTGAAACCTGTGTGGGGCGCGCTGTGCCGTGTGCATTTGAGCCCCTTGCGTGGGCTCGTGTACTTGGTGGGCGCTGCCCCTGTGAAGCGTGCAAGGAACCCTTACTTCATGCGAATTCTGGGCTGATCCCCCAACCGCAGCTGTCCGTTCCGTAAGAGTGTGGGTATAGATGACAGCATTGCCCCAGCAGGTCGCCGCTTCGACGAGGGTTACCAGGACAACCTTCGCATCTACCGGAGCTCAGGCGTCGACCAGAGGACTGCACGTCACAACGAAGAGGTGGCTGCAGAGAGGACGGGCCGTCTGACCTAGCCTGGTTGTGGACAGAGTCTCACAGGCTCCCACCTGCAGCTGCTGTGTAGATAGTTACGGTCGCTGACCTTCACTACAGAAAGTGCTGAGGTGTACTAGTCAAGGCGGCCGAAGCCATACAAGAAATTTTACAGAGCCTCGGTGGGTTGCCGTAGCAACCAGGGTCCATGTCTGGAGACCTCAAGTAGGATTGTGATGCCTCAGGCAGAGGAGTCTGCTGCTGTCTGCGAGGCTGCTCCAAGTTGAGGAGTCCCTAGGAGCTTCCCAGAATCTGCTCCCACTGGAGAAGACCAGAGAGGGCACTTGAGGCCGTGGCGGGGCACGTGGCAGTCTCCGACCTCGCCAGAGGCTGCGGGGTCTGCGGGCCATGGTCATCGGGTAACAAGGGCTGCACCAAGTGGTCGCAGGCAGCCTCAGTCATTTATGTGCATGAGGAAGCAACTGCAGTGCGCTCGCAGGGAGTGGACTGGGGGGTCACCTCACGAGTAGGGGGGGTGGAGGGGCACCCCGTCCTGACACTTGTGGCCATTGCAGGGCGAGCCGAGGATGGCCCCCCGACCTGCAACTAGCCACAAGCGCACTGAAACTCGTAGGGATTACGTCTTCTCCCCAACCAGAGGCATGACCTAAAGGCTATAAAGAAAGGATATTTTGGGAGTGTTTTTTGCGTAATGGTGGCAGAGTAATTGTGATGCATGGGATGTTATGACACTATGGCTAATGTGTTGTTTCCTGATGACTTGTGCAACTGAGAAGCCTTGCTTCAGCACAATACATGTGTTATGGTAAATTCCCAATGGCAAAGTGGTGAAGGTTTATGCATCCTTATGACGAGTGCCAGTGGCACAGTGTAATATGTGATTGTGTTCCAATTTGTTTTTATGTATATTACAAAGGCTATTTTTATATAACCTTGTGTGTAGTTTCTTTTGTGGTGTGCCTAGTATGTCGCTGCTTTGTGAGTGTGTTGCCCAAACGCTTTACACATTACCTCCGGATAAGCCTGACTGCTCTGCCAAGCTGCCAAGCTACCAAGGGGGTTAGCGGGGGTTATCTTCAGTGTGTAATCCCCTGCCCTGACTAGTGCGGTGGTTTCTGTCTCGCTTAGGCACACGCCCTAGCCAACCTGAAATCCCATTTCTAACAATCGTCATCGATCTAATTGCAAGCATTTCTTCATTAATCTTCGCAAAAGCTCCTTGTGTGTTATCTACTAAACACTATCCTAAAGTAGACAATTCTCTAACCTTTGCATCATTCAAAGCAACACAAACCGTTCTAATACTTGTTGACCTACTGTTTCTCTTTTCACTCTCCCATGATGCACATCATTTAAACTATTCACATGATAGATTTTTGGGAATAACTAAAGCTAAATAACACATACCTGGCCAGCCTTGTGGATGAATAAATAAAAACATTCTGATACAAATGGGATAAATACCTCCAAACATAATATCAACACTACATAGCATATAGAACCAAGCTACTATATAATAATAAACTCACACTGTTCCCTATTATAACTGAGTTATGCCCCATATTAATTTTCCTTTGCGTCAAACACATACTCCCTTTCTTCTGTTTACAAATTTTAAGGCTAGTATTTACTTGACACTTTTTAATTACAGTTTCTTCCCTCAAACCTAATTGATTCTGAATTTCTCAATTTATTATTTGGATCTTTTCCTGTTATGTTTCCTTTTACAGCCGCACTCAACTTCATTCAGTCTACACACACACTCTTTATATTCATACTCCCAGTGCTAGTACTATGACACTTTAAAGTACTTCTAAAAATGACTTCTAATAGCAGGCAAATGCTCAATTATAACATCATAATCTACGCTAGCTTCTAATTAATTATGGTACATTATAAGTGCATAGTATATGGAACTGGATAGACTTTAGCCTAAAGGTAATTGCATAGAAGTCTCATCAGAAACGGAAGTAGGTGAATGCAAATATAACAATCAGAGATATAATGAATTTGTCTAAGTCTTCAACAAATCTTTGAGTTTTATTCAAATTCTTTATCATACCTATGTTCATTGTTACCTATATTATTTAGTATTCGGAATTTTTGAGCTCTTTATAGTGTGTGGGGTATACCCACCAGAAGGATATGTATCTACTAATACACCAATATATGCAACCGAAATGAAAACTATAAACATTAGTTGGAAAGTCATGAAAATCCTCTCCTTCTTGAAGACACTTTTTTCAGCCTTTTAATCAATGTTATTCGAAAAATTAAATGTTCAAAATGCAGAAATATTGCAAAGTTCAAAAAGTAACCAGTAATCCTAAATCTATAGCTTTCAATATTGCCAATCAATCAAAAACACAAATTCTAAAGAGCAAAAAATCTTCCTTTTATCCAGTTCGATCTTCGTCAGTTACTCATTAAGGAGTGCTTTGTGTTTGGCGCACTCCCACTTTAAAAAAAAAAAACTTTTTGGGGAATTTTACACTATAAACAGAAATAGCAGGCAGAAGTTGTTGATTGGCCTTGATAATGGAGAACGTTGGAGAATGTTCTTGTTATACAGCGAGTGTCATCAACCGTGCAGTGCCACAATGCATAAACTAGGGCTAAACTGGGGAGGCAAGTCTAGTTGGAGGGAGGGAGAGGGAGATGGGCAAACGGTTCCAGAAGTAGTAGCAAAGGTTGAAGGGCTAGGCCCGGATAGCTGCTGGGGGAGACTGGACTATCCTGTGTTTCAGTGGGGCGGAAACGTGGGTGTGTACGGAGGCTAATTCTTAGGCTCCCAGTTAGGTCAGGCGACAGGAGGGGGTCAAAGTGGAATCATGGGGAAGAACATCGTTCCTTGTCTCTTGTTGGAATGCATAAGAAGGGTGGCCCCTTGGGAGGAAATGGAGTGTCTGTGCAAGCCATGTATCTCCTCAGAGCGAAGGGTGTTTTCCTCTGCCGCGCACCATTTGCGCATTTCCCCATGCCACGCGGCTATTGGTGGAGTGGTAGGAGGATGCCAGTGTAAGTGTGCGCTTGGTGAGGAGTGACAGTTCTGCAAATTGAGTGTGTACTTTTTGTGTCTAAACAAACCTAAGGAGCATGCCTCCAACGAGTAGATGTCCGGCAGTTCTGTGACCTTGCGCAAGACGATGTATACTCAGTGCCAATAGCTGTGTATCCTTGGGCAGGATCACAGCATGTGCCTGAGGTCTGCGTCAGGAGCGCAGCAACGTGGGCAGCCATAGTGCGCTTTGGGGAAATAGCCATTCAATTGTGATGGGGCCAGGTAGGCCCTGTGAAGGATGAAGAATTGAATATTCTTAAACCGATTGTTGCAGGAGACCTGTAGGGGGGAAATCCAGAGCTGGGTTCCATTCCCTATTGTGTGCACCCTTCCTAAGTCGCCTCCCATTTCTGACGTAGCGCTGCTAGAGGTCGACTGCCAGTTTGCGGATGGCTTTATAGAGCCAGGTAGTGAGGTGGCGTCTGTCACCCATGGAAAGGATGGATTGTAAAACGGAGTGAAAATTGGTTTCTTATGTCACTATATCTCAAAAGGTGTGACAAGTATGATGGAGCTGCTTGCGTAACAAAAATTTACCTGAAGGGAGGCTGTGCTCTTCCACCAGCTGGTCAAATGGGAGAAAATGTCAGTCAGAGAAAAGATCGCCAGATGTGAGTATTGAGCATTGCCTCCAGGCTTTCAGTTCACTGGTAGTATAGAATACCGGGGCTCGAAGTAAGGTTGGTGTATATATTGGGTAGCCTTGGGAGAGGTGATGTGTCCTGTCCCTGCACATCCAAGCTACTGCTACTTGCAAAGGCCATGGCGAGGGAGATAGTGCTCTTGGGAGAAGGAAGCCGCAAATTGTTGATGCAGCTAGAAGTCACTGTTTGGTGCCGGTTCTCCTATATATCACCCTGCGGTCCACCAGTACAGCCATATGAGTTGGGCTGCTGGATAATATACCTCGAATGAGGGGGCACTAAACCTCCCCCGTCCAGGGTGAGCTGCAGCTTTACGAGAACAACCAGCGTAGTTTGATGCCCCAGATGAGGGTGCAAAGAAAGTTGTCCAGCTCTTTAAAGGAGGAGCACAGTGGAACTACTGGTATAATGGTTAAGTAGTACAGAAGGCAAGGCAGGATTATCATTTTCGCCAGGGCAGTCTTGCCTATGGGGATCAAGAGCAGAGACTGCCAGTAGTCCATTTACTCCCAGATTACCACCAGGATTTTGCAAAGGTTCCCCTCATAAAGGTAAGCAGGAGTGTAATAGAGGTTGAGCGCTAGGTATTAGTTTGCCTGAGCGCACCATTGTAGGCTAACATTCCCTAGGTGTACCTCTCGCGGTTCATGTTCAGGTTAAGTGGGTAGATGGACGACTTTGATCAGTTGACTCAGAACCCAGCTGCTGAGGCATAGACAGTCAGGGGTCCCGGAGTATGCAATCGGTCTGTTGTCACATCATGCAGGTACAGGAACACATCATCTGTGTAGAGTGAAATGCCATGAGTCCTCGCTGCGAGTGGACGCCCGTGTTTGGTCCTCCTTGAGTAGTCGTATTGCTAGTGGCTCCATTGCAAGCATGAATAGCAGTGGGGAGCGTGGGCATCCCTGTCTCGTCCCGCGGCCTACTGAGAAAGTGGCCAAGATGACGCACGCCAAGGCGGATCCGGGAGATGGGCTTAAAATATATGATCTGAGTGTTCTATGCGGTTGAGGACTGTGAATAAATCATGCCAGGTTGGGGTGTCAAATGCCTTTTCAAGGTCCAGGATGAGGCAGGTTGCTCATGGGTACTGTTGGTTGACCTGATCCTGTATATGAAAAAGATGATGGAGGTTCTGGGAGGTGCTGTGGCCCTGGACGAAGCCATTTTGGTCCGTATATATGAGCTCCATGAGTATCTTGTTATACCCGTTTGCTAAGATCTTGCCTAAGATTTTATAATCTGCACCAAGGAATGCGATGGGTCTTTACAATGTCAATTTCTTGGGGTCTCTGTCCGGTTGTGGGAATGATACTTGAAGAGATTCCCAGAGAGAGTGACAAAGCTCACTGGATTGTAAAGCAGTCTCGAACATTTCTGCTAAATGGGGTGCCAGGTCGGATGAGAAAGTGTGGTAATATTCAAGGGGCAGGCTGCCCAAACACGGTGTTTTGTTCTGGGTGAGATCACGGATCTCTTGTTTCACATCGGTGGGTGCTTTTGCTGCATCTAAAGAAAGCCTAGTGGAGGCCGATATGCGTGGAAGAGTGATATCCACAAGGAACGCGTCGGGCTGGCCCGTCATAGTACCCGGTGGTTCTGAGTGCAAGCAGTGAGGCCTGTGAGAGTAGCTACTTCTGTGATGGGATTTGTCAAGGATTCCTGCCAGACCAGCCAGGCTAGGATTCTCCCTGTGGACTTTGACGGCTTTCACTGCAAAATTGTAACGGTTTAGGCGCTCCAGTAGGGTTGTGTATGTGGTCTTCGCTGAGGGCTCCCACTATGGTTTGAATGCAGATGCCTCTTGTCGCAAACTTACAGGCGTCCGACTCCAGTGCTCTGGTGGAGGTCTTTCCTCGGTTTTCAGAGAAGTACTGCTGAATGGATTCCCTCTGTTCGTTGCGGAACACCGGGTCCTCCAGGCATTCCTGTGGGAGTCTCCAAGTGTGAGTTGGTGGACGCAGAACACCCATCTAATGTCCAGGACATGTGACTTATGGTTGGAGTTAACACAGTCTAGGTATTCAGTGTCTGATGAGAGGCACAGGGGGGTGGAACAAAGAAATCTGTGTATGCGCACTCGCACGTTTTGAGGAATGTAATGCAATGAGTAGAGCTGAGTTGCAGGATTTTGAGATTGGCAGGCATTGGTAATGGTCCAGAGGCACAACCATTTGCAAAATCGGGTCACCTGCACGTACGGTGTTATTGAGGCAGTGGGGGCGTAAAACCTATCTAGTGTGAGGTCAAGGATGCAGTTCTAGTCGCTGCCCAGTAACCACTGTAGGACAGTGCTGTGGGCCAGGGTAGTGGAAAGGGTGTCCCTGCTCTCTATTGGGGCATAAATGCTCCCTATGAGGTTAGGTCAGCTCTTGAGATGGCCCTATAGGAGTACAAAGTGGTGTTCAGTATCTAGTGTCACACTTGTTTCATGAAAAGGGACTTCCAGGTGAATCCATACCATTGCGCCTCATGGATAAATTATGTGGCATAGATGGAGCCCCTCCAACGCTGGCGCAGACTATTTAGCTACCCCGCTATAATGTGGGTCTCCTGCAGTAGGATTATCTGTGCCTGCTGACGCCTGACCTATTAATAAACTGTATAGCGCTTTCTAGCTGTATGCATTGCCTGTACAATCAGGGTAAGAATCTAATATCTATCAATCAATGTTGGAGGGCCACCTGCCTGTACGGAGCATAAACTGATAGGGTGAACGTAGGTGTTGTGTCAGTCTGGGGTATTCAAAGTTCCAATCCCGAGATTGGAACAATAGATGGTACGCCCAAACTGAGCATATTCTTTAAGGTCTAGTGGCATGTGGGGGTATGACTAGTAGCTGGGGGGTGAAATAGCCAAAGGTCCCTGTGAGAATGCATAACTAGTTGTGTTGGCTCTAACACGGGGCACACATACATTTTGGATATCGGTCACTGGGTTCTGGCACAAGGGAGGCCTGATGTGCGAGTGTTGGTGGGTGAGTCCGGGAGGTGCAGGATGGAATGTCGCACTGGGTGTGCCATGGTAATTACTATGCATTCATCAAGTCCATTTTAGTTCATACAACCACACTCTAGGTTCAGTTTGCTTTGAAGATTGTGGGACCCCCTTGTTCAAATTGTTGTCAGCCGTCTGTAGTGTTACCAAAAGGGGGGAGGGGAGGTGGTCTGTGAGTCTCTTTGTGAGTCGTCGGACTGGGAGGGACATCATCGGACGTGAATATGTGCAGGCCTTTCTCATCATCAGTTACAGTAGTGGTGGTAATTTGATCTGCTGCAGCCTGCAGAGCTCGCCTTCAGTCTGCAATGTCTGATCCAAGTTTGGGGATCCAGTTGAGGATCCTCGTAATGTGGTATTTGCCCTAGGCTTGCCCCATCTCCGGCCGCGTTGCCTTGAAGGGCCTGATGTGGTTCCAGTGTGAAGGTGAATTGACTCCCCATGAAGTTGATCAGGCCAGTCCCAGGCATCTTTAGAGTCTGTAAAGAAGATGGTGGAGCTGTCCACTGTTATCTTGAGGCGGGCGGAAACAGGAGTGAGTACTGTATTCCCAGCTGGCGAAGGCACTGATTCACCTCTAAAAAGATTGAGCATTAGTGTTGTACTGTTCTGGTATAGTCTGGGAAGAGCATGGTCATTTTGTATTCCAATCTAAGTTGGCCCGCCTGCCTAGCCGCTTAAAGAACAGTATTGCAGTCCTTGAAATGGAGGACTTTGACAGCATGGGACGTGGAGGAGCTCCTGGAAATGTATGCATGGCCGGGACGCAATGAGCCTTTTCTAGGGAAAAGAAGGAAGTAATATCTGATGGCTGGGTGAAAGACTTAAACCATGTGTCTACTTAGGTTAGGGGTTCACAGCCCTCAACCCCCTCCATAAGCCCTAGGATGCGGACGTTGCTCCTGAGGGAACGGCCTTCCATGTCCTCTGCTCTGTACTCAAGCTGTTGCACCTGATCCTGGAGGCCCCGAATTGTTACCTGGTTGTTGGTTGTCAATGATTGGAGGATAGCATTTGCTTCAGAGACGTCTGCGAGCTTACACTGATAATAGTGCAAGAAACAGATTTGCATGTTTAGAAGCCAAATTTATCCCCCATGGAGATCCAGGAGTGCTCGATGGCCGCCAAGGCCCTATCCAGCATATTCAATGGGGAGAGAGGTGGTGCACTATCCAACTGTGGGTTGTCTGGGATCGAGGAGGGCAAGGTTGCAGATGGTGGGGTCTTGGCAGTGGATTGTAGTCTGCCCATGGCTGGTGTTAGTTACTGGCTGGCAATGGCCCCACAGAGGTGAATCAAGGGGGCGCTCCATGTAGAGGAAAAGCAGGGGCCAGTGTTGAGAAGCGTGAGAGGAAAGATGGGGGGCGAGAAAATGTGGATGCCTTTGCTGCTTCTGAGTCCGTGTTCAGCGGGCTCTCAGTGTGCGCCAAGACCCTATCCAGCATATTCAATGGGGAGAGAGGTGGTGCACTGTCCAACTGTGGGTTGTCTGGGATCGAGGAGGGCAAGGTTGCCGATGGTGGGGTCTTGGCAGTGGATTGTAGTCTGCCCATGGCTGGTGTTAGTTACTGGCTGGCAATGGCCCCACAGAGGTGAATCAAGGGGGCGCTCCATGTAGAGGAAAAGCAGGGGCCAGTGTTGAGAAGCGTGAGAGGAAAGATGGGGGGCGAGAAAATGTGGGTGCCTTTGCTGCTTCTGAGTCCGTGTTCAGCGGGCTCTCAGTGTGCGCCCCGGTAGTGACGCTGATGCAAAGAGGCCAAGGCGCATGGGATAAGGGATATCCTCCATTGTGGCGGGTCTGTGGGAGGTGTCTCAGGATTTATGAGAATGGGGAAGGTCACAGTACAGTTTGCTACTGGATTCAAGGCTCTTGGGCAGTGACAGCTACTTCTGGACCCCTACCGTGCGGCCCGAACTTGGCACAGACGTGGTAATGACATGCCTTTGTGTGCTTCGTTGTGGGTGGGGAGCTGAGGGTTATTGCCAGAGGTCCCCTCTTATGTAGGCCCAATCCAAATCAGCGAAGGTTCACCCCAACTCTACAGGCTTTCCTCGCGGACCTCTGCCCCACTGGGCCAACTGCAGGTCATGTCAGGGAATTCAGGAGCGAACTCTCCTCTTCTGTGTGTGTCTGGTACTGCGGACTGCAGGGGGGGGGGGTTGTAGACTTGTTTGACTCCCAAGAGGCTTGTGGTCTAGGAGCCCTCCTCCGGGGCCCAGATGTTTCAGCTCTGGGTTACTGCAAAGCTCCTCGTTGCCCAGTGAGTGTGGAGCCATGCACAGCGGTCTCAGGTGTGGTCCCTGGTCGAGGTGTTCCGGGGTGGGCTGATGGAGGCCCACTGTCTATTAGGGCCACGTGGATCTAGAGAGGGTCTCTAGGCTAGCCCCTCACTCAGAGCTGGCTGCCTGCGATACTGTGAGCTCATGGTGCTACCCCTCCACTGCTCCGTCAAGGACGCAGGGCCGGGTCCTCCGCTGTCCGTCTCAGTAATGGCACCGAAGTGTGTAGGACAAAGATGAGGCCTCTGAGAGGCCCAGGGTCCAATTCGGGACTGCCAAATGGTCTATCGAGGTGGCTCCCGTGGCCGCCAGGATCATCAGGATTTACCGCTGATGCCCCGCTCCTAGAACAGGACAGAGGTAGTGACTAGGGGGCTGCGGCTCATCACCCCCTCAGTAGCCTAGCCTCCAGGGATGACTCGGTGGGCTTCTGCTGATTGGCCGGTTGTCATGTGGGCAGGCTTCTTCAGCAGCGCTGGCAGCTCAGGAGAGAATCCCCGGCCCGCCGCGGTCTTATTGCATTCAGAGTCTCATTAGCGCTGAGATGCCACCGTGATGCCTGGCCAGCCACGTGAATTGCGATCAGTGTGGCGGGCTGTTGTTCGGAACACTAACAGGCTGCAGTCGCCATCTTGGCTTGCCTGGCCATGCCCTTGCACTTTCCCTCTCTTAATGTTGTTCTTGTTGCACCACCTTGTAAAAACTTTCATTTACTGTTTTAGCTTATTTTGCAGTACTTTGCTTAGAACTACTTTGCACCACTCTGCTTCTCGCTCACATTTCCAGGCAGATAATCTAAAATTAAACTTCCATCTTCTTCATTTCTTTTATCTGCTCAAGTTGAATTTGCTTGATTTTCATTAGCTTGAGCTCGATTTTGCTCCCTCCCCTGATCCATATGTTGAACTTAATATTTGACTTTGTGAGTCATGTGAGTCAGCAGTTTGTCTCACTGTTTCATGGCATACCTCCACAATTCCCAGCCATATTCATCAACAAAATCAACTGATAGGGCCCCTTCCACTTTGACCCAAGTAAGGATTTTCTCACATGCTCACGATAGGCATCCAGCGCCATCTTGGGTGTGGGGATTTGCCGCCCAATAGTGAGCGCCATTGGCTATCGCGCTCTAGTGGCTGGCTGGCTGCATTCACCTGCCTATTTAGGACGAGGCTTCGCAGGCGTGCGGCGAAACTGACTGGAATTGCTAAACCTCTCGCTAACCTTCCGATTGTGGGGAAGTTGCGGTAGGCTCCAGATACTTGCTAGCAAACAGGGCGAAGAGCCCTTTTTAAAATACGCTTTTAATTTAAAACTGTTGCTTTGTTTTTGTGCCCACTTACCCGCACTATAAAAAATATTGCACTTCACCTGCTGTTTGGCGGGATTCGAACCCACTTAAGGCTCACGAAAGGCATCCAGCGCCATCTTGGGTGTGGGAATTTGCCGCCCAATAGTGAGCGCCATTGGCTATCGCGCTCTAGTGGCTGGCTGGCTGCATTCACCCGCCTATTTAGACAAGGCTATGCAGGCGCGCAGCGTATGCGCGCAGCGGGCGCGCCAGAGGCAAGCCCTTCCGCGCCCTGCCGGGACCAGGGGCCATGACCCCTGGCCAGGGGGCCTGGTATTCTAGGGACACCCTCCTCTCTCTAAATCATGACGCCATGCAGTTGGATCCGTGGTTGGTGGAGGGACTCCGGCAGGAGGGGTTGCTAAGATATACTACTAAGGTATCAAAAGGCACGATCGTGGCACCGAGGGAAGAAACGGTGATCTCACAGAGCTTTGCCCTTCTCAACACCCGGTCCCTCCAAAAACATAACTTGGAGGTGTTTTCTCTGCTTCAAGAAGGCCACCTGGATGTGCTGGGGGTTACGGAAACATGGCTGGAAGAGTCTTCCACCCCGGACTTGGTGGCTTCACTTCCACCCACTTTTTCTGCCATTAGTAACAACAGGATAGGCAGTAGGAAGGGGGGGGGGTTGCTTTCCTTTATAACAGCTCCTTCAAGACAGAAACCATCTGTGCAGAAAGTCTGGAGGGTGCGGACGTGTTAGGGGTTAAGTTCTGCTCAGCCACCAAATGTGTAGTGATGTTGTTAGTCTACCGCTCCCCACGGACGCCACCAGGCTTTATCGAACTCTTCTTGGGACTAGTTCATGATCTCCGCTCTCGGTATGAAGGCCTGGTAGTAATGGGAGATTTGAATCTCCACTTGGAGGAATCCCCTAAAGATGCCCAGTCAAAACAGCTAGAAGAGGCTATGACCTCGTTAGATTTACATCAGAGGGTGGTAGGGCCGACACATCACACCCTGGATTTGATCTGGACATCCGTCCCGTTACAGAGCCCAATTACTATCTCTCCCTGCGTTTGGTCAGATCATCACCTACTGCAGGGGAGACTTTCACTCCCAGGACGAATTACATCTGCCCCGGCAGGGTGGCAGGTTGTAAGAAGCTGGAATAAAATCAGTACAGACGCCCTAGTATCCACCTTGGGGAAACAATCTTCCTACCTTAAGATACAACCGGTGGATGAAATTGAGGCTACTAGCCTCAAGCTGTCACATAAACTTAAAAACGCCATTGAAGATGTTGCACCATCACGGAGAGTAAAAATTGTGGATAAGGGCAAAAGTGCCCCATGGTTCAATGAGGCACTGAGGATATTGAAACGCTCCCTACGTCAGAGTGAGAGAGCCTGGCGAAAGGGGTATGATCCTAACACTCGGGCCATATATGTAAAGGAGTTTGCCATCTATAAACAAGCAATCAGGGCTAGGAAAGCAGAGTTCTATGAGGGTAGAATTTCGGCGGCAATCAATCCGCAGAAAGAAATTTTTACGGTCCTGACAGAGCTGAGGAAGAATAAAGAACAGACCCCCTCCTTTTCGCAGGAAGACTGTCAAAACGTTCAGTCCTTCTTCACCAATAAAATAACGTATCTTTTGACCGAAATCCAGCGTACTCCTAGATTAAGCTGTGCGAGAAACATTGTGCCCACTATCGCCGTAGTTACGCAGCCGTTAACTACACTACCATTATTCACCAAGGAGACGCTGGGAGTTGTGATGGGACGAGTTAAGTCTGGCTCACCAGCAGACCCTTGTCCTCCAAGTATCTTTAAACGAGCTTGGCCTGGCCTTGAGGATGATGTACTCTCTCTCCTCAATAGCTCCTTGATAACAGGACAGGTTCCTTCCAACTTTAAGGAGGCCCGTTTGATCCCATTATTAAAGAAGCTGGGGGCTGACACTAAGGTCCTGAAAAATTTTAGGCCCATTTCACAACTACCATTCTTAGCCAAAATAAATGAGCAACATGTTCTGCCAGTGCTCTCTTGTCATCTTGAAAACAACAATCTGTTATAACCCAACCAGGCTGGGTTCAGAGCTCATCACAGCACGGAATTGGTCATGCTTTCCGTGCTGGATGACCTAAGACTCAGGGCAGATAAGAAAATCCTGTGTGCCCTGGTGCTGTTGTAAATGTATTGCGACTTATATAGCGCACGTATCACCCGAAGGCATCAAGGCGCTTGCCTTGGGAACCCGTCCTGGCTTTTCCCTGTGAGATAACCCCTACTGGGTATCCCAAGGGTGAAAGCCAGGCATCCCGCAGCGGGTGGGCCGCTGTAGTGGAGATTAAGCAACTATTGCCCAGAGTTGCAGCGTGGGACCCCATGATTAGAAGAGGCACCGAGGCGAGAATTATCGAGTCCGTGGACATTTTTGGGCTCAGGACCCTGCCGCGTCGGGAATTAAACCCTGGTCCCGGGCCAGACCTCTGCATCAGGGTCTGCCGCTCTAATCAGTGAGCCACACTCCTCCACGGCATTTGATACGATCAATCACGATCAACTTTTGTCGCGGTTGAGGTACCTAGGTATCCAGGGCACTGCCCACGCCTGGCTGACATCCTTCCTTGCCGGCCGGGTTCAGAGAGTACAATTGGCGAACCTGGTCTCTGATCCAGCGGACCTTACAAGTGGAGTCCCACAGGGCTCGGCTCTCTCACCCTTATTGTTTAACGCCTACCTGCAGCCCCTAATTTCGGCATTAAATCATGGATTGCCGAATTTACAATTATGCCGACGACACCCAGATTATTATTCAAATTGACAACTCACCGACAGCACATCTGAGACTGCAAATATTTTAAAATTTACTGTCAATTGGATGACGGCCAATGCGCTGAAAATTAATCCGGACAAGACTGAGGTGCTGGTGATTACGACGGCATCCAGTCCGTGGAACGACCTCCTTTGGCCCACTGAACTAGGGCCTTCCCCAGAACCAGCAGTGGCCGTGAACAGTCTTGGTCTGTACATAGATGCCAAACTCACTATGTCTACCCAGGTCTCAGCAGTTGTTGGCACTTGTGTGGGCTTGCTGAGACAATTGTGTAAATTATCCCCTCTCCTGACCTTGGACACGCTCAGACGGGCGGTGTCAGCTCTGATTCTGGCGCGGTTGGATTATGGAAACTCTTTGTATGCCAGTCTTCCTCAACAACTGCTGGCTAGATTACAAACTGTTATGAACGATGCAGCCAGATTAGTTTTTAATAAACCCAGGAGGACACATGCCACCCCACTCCTTCGTGAGTTCCATTGGCTTCCAATCAGGCAACGGGCTCAGTTCAAGGGCCTCTGCATTACGCATAAAGCCCTGTATGGGCAAGCCCCAAAATATATTAGGGAGCGCCTAGTTCCTTATGCTCCCAGTAGGACCCTACGATCGGCAGATGCCGCATTTCTGACTTGTTCCGGGTTCAAGCTATCTACTCTTGGAGGGCGAGCGTTTTCCAATACAATTCCCATAGTCTGGAACAACTTACCAGTGAGTTTGCGCAAGGAAACTAGTTTACTACCATTCAGAAAAAAGCTGAAAACCGTTTTGTTTCAGGAAGCATGGGGTACGCGTTAGTGGCCCCCTTGTGCGTTCCAGGTGCACCCGCTGATAAGCGCTTAGAGACCCCTGGGTGATAAGACGCTCTATAAATCCTAATACAAAATACAAAAATGCAAATACTTGCCTTTTGATGAGGTCCCATTCGCCTGACTATAGATCTTGAACCAATTCTGCACTTCTAGAAGGTGTAGCAAGTTAGAGAGCATACTGAATTACCTAAGTACTTGCAGTAATCCTAGTTCAAATCAGTAATATGCGCAAGAACTGCAGACTGTATTCCAGGAACTCGTGTGGTCCTTACCATTAACCTGTGCATTTGGTTGGAGTACATCTCATGCTCAGTAACACTAAGGGAAGTGCATCTGGCCATTTCAGAGAAGGCGAAGCATGTAGTTTCACAAGCTTGCCTTTCAAAACACATTTGTACCTCTCAAGCATGTGATGCTTCGGGATGATGACCACAATGAAACTTCTAGTCAGTGCTCAGTGCAGCACACAATATCTTCATCATGTCATCCTTAAAATGTTTCTCGTATCTTTCTCCTTTGAAGTTGGCATTCAAAACCTAGGGACAATTCTCTCAATAAGAGTTTGACACCTGTTAGCGCATCACACCTGTTTGGTTAAAAACAGATACAAATCCAATAAATGTACCTTAGGTAATTACATAGTGGCATCGCAATCTGTAAATTTGTGAAGGGATCTTCTATTTTTCCTAAAATACTCCCTGTTGCGCAACCTTTCTTTCCCATATTGTTTTGTTGGCAAACTAAGCATCTCTGACACAAGTCCTGTATTTCAGAAATGAGGATTAAGCCAGTTCTGTTTTTTTAAAAGCTTTACCATCCCATCACACCCCACATGTGTAGGCCCATGCATCAGTCTGGCAATCTTCAGGAGCAGTAAATCTGGCAAAAAAAACCCTGATGAATGAATCTCCACAAATGTTCTTTGTTTAATCTGCAGGCTTACTTTCCTTTTGGTTTTAGTCTGCAAAAATGACAAGTTTCTAAAACGGTAATTTCCAAAGCAGTAATGCAAATTCTGACTTGACTGTTAAGTTGGATTCTAAAATACTATTAAAATAAGTCCTTGAACCATTTTTCTAAATACTCCCAAACTGAATTTAGCACATAATATATGTAATAGTGTAAGTCCGCGTTCACCCACAAGAGAGCAAGACTAGCCACAGTGAAAAACAATGTTTGAGATTTTTCACTGCCAGGGCACGTAAAACATTTAAATATAACTGTACTACTTTTTTTTGTTTTATATAGCGCAAACAAGACCCAAGACATCGGGTATCGGAGCGCTTTACATGAGCACCAGTTACGTTACACAAGGAAACATTCATTTTTGTTAGGCACGGGAAGATTACGTGATATGCCCAGAATCACAGGATGTTGAGCGTTGTTTCCGAGACTCGCAACCAGTTCCGCAGCTGCGAGATCTACTGCCCTTAGCAGTTAGGTTACATCCTCTCCCCTTTTAACCACCACTCACCCTACCCTATGGGCTTTTATGGCCTGCCAAGAGGAGGTAGTGCCTTTTTCTGCAAACACAACCTAGTATCTGTCCAATCATGCGCAGCCTTACTAACCTGACCTCTAAACATTTATTATAGCATCTTTGTATTGCCTATCAAATTCCATTCTTTCAGGGCTTCAAACTGCGCAGATCTCGGTTGAGCTGTACTTTTAAACAATCTACGTCTCACGCAAGTTTCTTCAATTCAAACGTACCATTCTCTGGAAATTTTTTCTACTCTTTAATCCATAAGCAAGTATGTATGGCAGAATTTACAAGCATCTTATGAGCAGGACTTCCAACTTGTGGGGGTGTTTGCGCTTCTGTCAGTGAATTCCTTTTAGATTTACCCAGATTTGCACCCATTGTAACTTAAAAACAAACTCCACCTACACCACATGATCGTACACCATTGCAATCACAAAACAATATCTTCAAACACAATAATACAAAAACCAACAGCAATACACAATAAAACCTTATATACTGGGAGAGGAGAAGCAAATCAAACTCCCCACAAGAGCTGAATGCAACAACATATGCACTAAGCTAGCCTTCGATGACCTAATCTGAAGTCATTCTAATTTACCCTCATGCACAGAATAAACCACCAAAATTCCTCTCTTGATTAGTCCTCATTTACAATTAGACTATTAATGAATTCATAAATCCGACTTCTATTTAAAACTGAAACCAAACCTTTGAACTTCCACAGACACCTTTATCTAACTTGAGTTCTCTTAATTATCCAATATCTTTACATAAAATACACCATGTAAAGACATATCCACAGTAGTCTTAAATAATGCACCTTCATCAACAGACCATCATATGACACATGATGCAGTCACCAAAACACAGAGACACCCATCGCAAATCACACTGTGCAAAACATCCAACCTTACTAATACTCAACAATCCGAACTGCACGGGTAGTTCTCCTTTGTCAGACTCCCAGTGTCTGTGCCACTGCTTAATCTCACAACAATATGAACTGTCTACGAACCACCACTCTAGTATTCTCCAGCTTGAGTCTAATTATCCACTAATTAGCACTAATTCGCCATTGCTTATTAGCCGCTGCTCCACCAAAAACTGTCAGCACTCCTAATTGTTTAAAGAGGATCGAAGGACAGAAAAGGGAGAACCTTGATCTACAATGCTCAGTCAAGCCCATTAAGAGAACCTGCACAAGGCATTTCCATCTTAGTATTTTTAGATTTGTTCAAATAATAGTATCATTTCAGAAATCAAACATCATTAGTCAAAGGAATTACCATTGAACCAAAATCTTCCTAATGCATAATTCCATTTTCCCTAAGGAAATTAACCCAGCCCAGCACATCCCGTAAATAATCAAATTAAAAGTAAATAATCCTATATTAGAAAGGGCTAAATGCTCATGGTTCTTTCTTAAGTAACAAGCAGAAAAGTCTAGCCAAATAGTCTGACATTAAAGTTTGAAATGTCTAGTAGGAAAAATCTAACAGAGGTCCAACCTTAAAATTAGATTAGAATCTGTCGCTTTCCTAAAATATATGCCTTTTTATAATGTTCTGGGGGGGGGGGGGACACATAGATTAATAGCGTGATTTCACTTAAGTGGAAGCACTAAATATTTTACTAGCAAAGCACCAGTCACATTTATCAATTACAAAACAAGTACTTGCTGTTTATTTTCATTGGCTTTTAAATGCATACTTTGTGTAAAAGAAAAAATCATACGTATATTTTTTTTAAATGTCAAGTTATTCTTATTGAGATTTTATAAAACAAACAGTACATGAACAGTACAGAAGGAACAGATAAAACATCGCATAGTGGGGTATAATGAATGACAATAGATACATTACAATTTGTAAAAAGAGATATGGTGTCAAGGAAGCATATATCATGATGCCAATGAAGCACAGAGTTGTAGTGTCTTGAGCACCAGAGGTAATTGAAGAGTTTTGTGGTGTTAATAGGATTATTATGTTGTGGAATAACCCAAAGTAGTATTATGGTATAGAGGAGGAGAGAGGCGAACTTCACCTTGCCCGCTACTCCCCCCTGCTTTTTCTTCATACAACGGGGCTGCCGACCCGTTACCATACAGCTGCTGATGCTGGGA
This sequence comes from Lissotriton helveticus, assembly GCF_964261635.1. Lineage (NCBI taxonomy): Eukaryota > Metazoa > Chordata > Amphibia > Caudata > Salamandridae > Lissotriton > Lissotriton helveticus. The sequence goes on along the minus strand of NC_136057.1, from coordinate 574,616,540 downwards.
AGTGGGGGCCTCTAATTGCACTGCTCGTATCTCCAATTTCGGCCCTCGGTGTGGGGCATGAAGCTCCTCCAGAACCACATGGCACCCTCCTAGACAATGAAGGACTTCCTATAAAATGGCTACCATTGAGACATTTCTACTCAAGTGATTGAAGTAAGTCATGCCTGAGCAGTTCTGGCGTCCCCCGTGACAACTACTCTAGTCAATATCCATCTTGGGTAGAGATCTCTCACCTGTTCCAAATTTAATTGCTCCCAAGGCAGCAATTCCTCCACCATAATGCTCCTTCTTATGTCACCTGCCTAACTTCAAGATGGCCACCAAACACACTTTGTGACTATCCACTTCTCGACCCCGAAGTCCCCAGGTAACCTTCTACATTGAGAGGTAATCTCTCTTCCTCGCAAGTTCTCACGATACCGGTGAGCTCACAGTCATCACCTTCAAATGGGGAGGGCTCTTCCACGCAATAACAGTATTTATACAAATAAAAATTTTAAATTACATTTTTAAAGTGTTTTTATAGCAGTAATCATCCCAATGCTGGGTGTTGGTGCCCTTTACAGCACACATACATATGTTGCATTGATAATAAAACATATAAATGTGTAAATCAATGTACAGACTGTTACATAAGGCAGTGAGGGTTACAAGGTGTAGGAGTCACATGTCCTTCATAGCTTGCTGTGCTGTGGATTACAGGTTATGAACTGCTAGTAATAAAAGGATCTCTGCGTTAAAAACAGTAACCCACTTACCTAGCTACATAATAAAAAATTCTGTCCTCTGCATGTTAGATGATGTGCTTTGCAGGAGACACGTTAATGCTACTTTGATTCAAAACTGGGACTAGAGAAAACCTATATCTCTCCTACAAATGCGTCACCCTCCAAAGTTACCTTACCATTATTATTGTTCCCTGGGATTTACTGGGCACACCAAGATCTCTGCAGCAGGTGCCTTAACCCCTTAAAATATTTTAAAATGCAGACTGTGCAACTAATTATGCAGAATAGATTTAGTGCCACGTTTATCCTTGCTGCCAATTTCTTTGTGGCAGAGTTTTTACTAAATAAATGTATAAGTTGAGGACCACATTTTGCATCAGAGTTGCGTGCGTTTTTTGGCAAACTCGAAGCAAAATCTCATTTGTTAAATCTTGTAATGCGCATTGTCAGAAATAAAGGTCTCTAGTTGGCAGCGGTAGGTACCTTTGTCCAAATAGAGATCCTTGCTTCTAGTCAGGGTAAGGGGGATACACCTCTAAAATAACCCCTGCTCATCCCCCTTGGTAGCTTGGCACGAGCACACAGGTTTATCTCAAAGGCAGTGTGTAAAGCATTTGTGAACACATACAGTAATACAGTAAAAACACTACAAATGGACAACACACAAATTTAGAACAAGCATTTGCAATGCAATAGGTCTCGCATTCGAGAAAGCTTGAGCTATTGGCGTTGTAATATTAATGCAACGCCAATAGCTCAAGCTTTCAGTAATGCCAGAGCTTCATTTTATTTCTGTATCTTTACTTTTGAAGCAATTGCACATACGTGCTTTAGCTTAATATGTTTAAAGCTAAATGGTGGGTGCCGCGATTGTAGCAAAAGTAAACAAGTGAGAGGAGCAACAATGCAGACACCGTTCACACACACGTCCCAAACCTTTACTCTTTTACATCACCAGTGCCTGCATGCACAGAAAACCTGGGTGCCTATTCTGATGAAAGCAAGTTAATTTTAAGCATGGATTAGTGTGGCACACACCTAACCTGTAAATGCTATCAATTGTCATGGTCTTTATTTTATCTACAGCAGGTGCACCCAATAGTGGTGCTACATCCATAGCAGACCTTTAGGATAACCTGACCAGTGCGGATTTGAGCGCCGATGGTTGCCACTGGGGGCCCAACTGCACGTATTTTTCTTTCGCCAGACATATCCCTAGGGCAGCAGAGGGAAAACACACTCTAACGGTAAAGGAGGAAGAAGATGAAAATGGAAAACTTATCACCAAGGGAGAAAGCATGAACCTGCAAGAGTAAAGGAAGAAGCAGGGCGTTACTGGCAGTGAATGAGAGGCCCGAGGTAGGTTCAGGCCAGGTATGTGGTGCTCGGACATGTATTGGCACCGGCTGCGGTCTTCCGAGCAGCTTCAGTCACCAGCATTCATTTGACAAATTAAGCACTGTCCCGACTATCCGGACTTGCACTTGGATAAATCCCATCAATTTTTTACATGAACATGCTGGACACCTGATAGTCATGTGTAAACTGTGTATGCATAATGACCCCCTTCCCTCTCGTGTCCGTATATAGATCACACTCTTATTTGTGAGTGAGTTCCTAGCCACGTACCGCTGGTGATTACCTGTGCCCTTGGACCCATACAAGCCTTGTCCCTTTTCACTGTTTGCCACCAAACACTCTCACATAAACTCTTTTGCCTAGCCCTCAACTGCATGTACCTGGCACTCTCACCCGTGTGCACTTACCCCTTCTCACACGATTGTACAGAGCCACCCCAGCTACTCTGAAATACATGAAAGAACTGGAGACTGCTGGGACCACAGAGCCCCTCTCCATTGACAGCATGAGCACCTAACCCCACTCTCACACTCGGATGTAGTGACTGCTTCCCTCTGTGCTCCTAACCTCCTGTCACATGCTGGCCGTTGGTCCCGCCAATGCATGCTCCATCTAACCTGTATGCAACAACCCCCCCGTCCCACTTACACCCTGCTGACCTCACCTGTGTGCACCAAAGCCATCACTGGTGCACATGATACATCACAGCATCATCTCACCTGTATACACAGCTCCCCTCCATCAAATGTTTGCACGTTTTACCCTTTCATGTCTACATCTAGCCTCCGTCCTGTTGGCACGGCCCCCTCTAGTTTTACTGTTATCTTGGCCTCTGCAGCAGGCGTGGTTCAACAGCAGGAACAGCTCGGGTGAGCAGCTGGTTCACACCAGCCCAGCTGTGACAGGAAGGAACAGAGGAGAACCGCAGGAGAGAGAGAGACCCGTGAGCAAGCCCTGCCTCGGGTCTGTCCGTTGTGTATGGTTCATGCTATACAACACCGGGTGTGAGGTGCTGAAGGGTGCGAGCAGTGCCTGTTGAACACTCCCCAGGAGCCCCCGTCACAATACAAGGGGAAAGATGTTCACTAGGTGGGCGAGGTTGGTTCTCGTCACTGTCCCAAAAGCGTATACAAATACAATACAAATCACAGAGCGGATCGGTGCAACATACATGAAACAAAGAATACATGACAACGTTAAAACGTGTGCTCACTGCATTATCTTAGTGCAATCTCGTCTCCCCTCCCAAAAACCTTTTGCATGGTGCCTGATGGGAAACTGTGACTGTGCTACAACATCGGCCCCAGCCCCGTTTCCTCAAACAGACAAACGTGAACGAGTGTCAGTGAAAAGCGAAGACACACAACCCAGGGGGTACTTACTGTATAGGACAGCCGCATATCACAGAACACTGAGTCCCCCATGCCCTCCGTGGTCAGAGGCACTTCCCAGTCCTGGCTGGCTTGCCTGGCGGTCCTAGCAGCGTTCCCCCTGCACGCCCCACAGGCGATACAGTGGAACCCAAGGAATCAAAATCCACTGCGTTTACTCCCGCGCACTGCTCCTCCGGCGAGAAGCTGCAAACTCAATAGGTTAATCCTCCTAACTAATTTGCTGGCACAAGCCGGGAGCAGATCAAGGCTTGGACGCCGCCGGCTGCAATTGTGCCTGCAATCCCTGGCTGCGTTTCCAAGAGGCGAGGCTGGCTGATCCCAGGTGACAGGCTGGTCACAAGCTAGAGATTTCCCCCCTGTGTTTCATCTCATCTCCTCAAGTCGCCGCTACTATGAGGCTGAAGATTTCTTGCACCCGCCTGCCACGCCCACCTGCTGGGCGAAGGCGCAATCGAGGCAAGGGGGCAAACTAAGCGAAGGCTGCACTATTTGCACACAGGACGGGAGAGATGAGTGGGCAGCTGAAGTCCACTCTTACTTTTTCTGGGGTACTTAAGAATGAAAATGCTGCAGCGACCACGACACAACCACACCTCTTAACTCATTAACAGTTTCCAAATTGCCCCAGCCTATGACTAGAGTCCAGTTTCGGTTTTTCTCAGAAACCTGTGACTTGTAGTCCTAGTTATCCTAGTAGAAAAACAAGCGCCACTGAAAGCGATCGCAAAAATATTGTAAAAAAAAAAAAAACATGCTTGCGAGTGGTGCGCACGCGTGCCACAGCGAACATGTCCTTTCAATTATCGCGCCTGTGTCTGGGCACGATAATTGAAACCACATGGGCTTTGGTGCGCATAACAGACCCCAATAGGCCATGGGCGAAGCAATGCCCCCGCTTTTGGCCTATTGTGTGGTCTGTTTAAAAAAAACACGCACTCCAAGCCCAATCACAGAAGAGCAAACTAAAAACACATGCACGAGCGTGTACAATTCCAGGGTCCATTTCAGAACCCTGGAAAAAATTACTCTCGCTGCGCAAGCACTGCTGTGCAGTGCATCGCTTGATGCGAGACCTAAAAATGAGTAATCTTTATCTAAACCAAAATACGACCAAACGACAAAAATTCACAATCCATACTAATATTATAAAGAGAGAGCCCAAACCTTTGAGGCGGGTAATCTCAATAACTACAGCACCAATCACAACACCCAATACAGCGTTGGAAAGGGCAGCTGCAGCAGAAGGACATAGGCTAAGCAGAAGGCCACCATATATATATATTTTTTTTTTGCAGAGTTTTATATAGCGCGAACTTGACCCGAACTGAATCGGGTATCGGAGCGCTTTACATAGCACCAGTTACGTTACATGAGGACACACATTCATTTTTGTTAGGCACGGGGAGATTAAGTGATTTGCCCAGAATCACAGGATGTTTGGCGTCGTTACCAAGACTCAAACCCAGATTCCGAGGTCGAGCGCCTTAGCCGTTAGGCCAACTCCTCTATACATTTAAAAGGTAAAAGAACCGTGCCCGCAAAGTAGTCCCTTGTGGGCATGTCTGCTTTGTTGTGTGCACTGGGGGCGTGACAAACGCTGGGAGCGTGAGTCTGCCCTTCATGCCATGTGAGTCGTACATACAAGCGCCAATTACGTTGCTGCGCAGCATCAAGGGGCACGCTGGGGGCGTGAGAAACGCTGCGGGCCTGTGTCCGGCCTTCATGCCATGTGAACGCAATTGCGCTGCATCAAGGGGCACGCTGGGGGCGTGAGAAATGCTGGGGGTGTGTGCTACGTTCCGCCCTTCATGCCATGTGGGTCGTATATTAATCAGAATATCGTCTGCTGTGGCCGTGAGCTGGGGGCGTGACAAACGCGTTCACCTGGAGGCCTGGTAAGTAACATTACTGCAGCCTCTCCTGCGCGCTGTTACTGAACTCTCTTATTCAACGAAATTACACGTGCCTGCTACCATCAGCCAGGGCTCTAGCCGGGCTCAGGCGGCGGATCAGTACACTAATTACACGTGCCTGCTAACATCAACCAGGGCTGCAGCTGGGCCTCAAGCGGGGGAACACGCAAATGAGCGTGTCTGCGGGGACAATTACTGCAGCCTCTCCTACTCGCTGTCACTCAACTCTCTCATTAAACGGATTTACCCGCGGCTGATAACTCTCTCATTCAACTACAGTACATGCGCCTACTAACATCAACCAGGGCTGTAGCCGGGCTCAGGCGGCAGATCACTACACCAATTACACGCGCCTGCTAACATCAACCAGGGCTGCAGCTGGGCCTTCTCCGTCCCTATTGTGATGAAACAAAAAATGTTGTCTACAGCGAGATTTTAAAATGAATTGCCCTTGCCAAATACACACATTACACACATTCTATTTCATACCCGGACAACGTCGGGACGGGCTGCTAGTACAGTAATAAAAATATAACTTTCATATGGTAGAAACGGTTCAGTTCAATGCAAATTGCAGATACAACACTTTTCACACAAAGTACCTTGGATGCGCGTCACGCAAACAAACAAAACGGCCCACAGGGAAGGCGATGTGGTGGTTCCTTACACTCAGGGAAGTTGATGCGTTGGTTCCTTGCTCCGGGGGAAGTGTTGCGTCGGTTCCTTACCGCTGTGCAGGGGAGGTGATGCATCAGTTCCTTACCGGAGAGGAGGTGATGTGTCGGTTTCTTTCTGCATTCCCCAACAATGCCACAAACCTGGCGCCTCGATACGATGCGTGTGGATTCTTCCAGCTCCCAGCGGAAAACAGTCTCTAGAGGTCCAAAACAACAGCAGGCACCTCTTTGCAGGTCAGAACTCCCAGCAAGGAAGTACATGGGAGCTGGTGGTGAAGTCTTTGTGCCCCTGACACTTCAGAACAGGAGGCAAGCTCAGTTTTAAGCCCTTGCAGATCTTCCGCAGCCGACACAGCAAACAGCTAAGTCCTTTTCTCCTTTCCCTGGTAGCAAGTACCCACTGCGGGCCAACCCCAGACAGCAAACAGCACAGGGGCAGTATTCCTCATCAGCTTCTCCGGCTCTTCTCCTTGTCCAAGATTCCTCTTGATTTCCCAGTGGTGATCTAAATGTCTGTGGTCTGGGCCTCTCTTTTATACCCATAAATCTTTTTTTCTCTGAAGGCAGAGATTGTCTGTACCCAGCCAAAATCAGTCCTGTGGGGCACTTTGCAAGTGCACAACAGCCTCCATTGTCAGTGTGAGCCCTTCAGACACACCACAGGGGCGGAGCCATCATTGTGGAAGGCAGGCACGGCCATATTTAGGTGCAAGTGCTACTCCTCCCACCACTCCAAATGCAGACCAGGCCTATTCAGCCCAGCCCTAACTCAGGCTCTCTGGAGCCACTGCCCCTCTCCAGCCCTTGTCATCCAAAAGCCAGACATGCAATACATAAACTGTAGAATCTAGGTTGCGGGGACAATCGATATTTGCCCGGCGGTATCGCCTCTTAAACCCATGAAATATTAATCAATGAAGAGGCAGGCGCTGGAGACGGGAAGGCAGGAAACAAGGTTTATTCTCTCCGGAGGAGAACACATCAGTTAGACAGCAGGTATCGTTCTGAGGTGCTCTAACTGCATCTCTGAGGCCTGGCCTCTTATATACAGGTTTTATTGCTTTATTACAGATTACATGTTCATGGCAATGCTTTGATGTACGGAAAGACATTCCCGGAATCTCCCCTTCGGGCCCGTTCCCACACACATTTACAGTAGAAGTCCCCACCCCGGTCACAACAGGTGATGATTATCGCGCAGCTGGATATTCCGCCGATTCATGGAATGTGGGGGGTTCGATCGGATCTCATGGGGTGGGGGCTTTGATCAACTCGGGGGTCCTTTGATGAGGGAAGCTTTCTACTGTACGGGGAGGGGCGAGGAATAGTACCGGCAGAGCTGGGTGTCGGCCTGGGAACGAGGAAGACAAACGGGCACACGAGGAAAAAGGGGGTTTGCATCAAAGGGCCTGGGACCATGAAAAGGAATGAAGGGAGGTGTCGCGCTGGGAACAGGATGGGGTTCTGAGGCAGAGCTGCGCTGAAGAGGGGTTTATGACTCAAGGCAGGTGCGAGCAGGGGGGGTTGGTCAGCGTGCAGGCTTGGTGAGGGCGAAGGGCTATGTCGGGGGCCAGTGGCATGCAAAAGGGCTATTCTGATCGAGGCACCTAAAATGGCGGGCGCGCACGACAAAAAGTGTGGCATCAGGGGGAAAGGCAAGATGGCGCAGATAATGTTCACCAAAATCGTACTAATTTTCCACAGTCCTCCCTTTAACATATTCAAGACATCTTGCTGGTCTATTTCCTATTCATGTCTATTGTGGTAGTCATAGGTAAAAAGTAGGAACCCAGGTGAAGGAGCTATAAACATTACATTTCAAAATCGCTCATCTTAGGAGGCGGGTCCATCGAAAAAACTCGTTTGCAGGAAAGTTATAGTAATGCAGACAAAAATGATTCTGTAGTGAGAGCATTGCGTACATTTCATAGCTACTTATAGTCGGTTGGAATGTAAACTGATAGGTTATTACATATCCGAGTTCTGTTCATTGTTGGTTGCTGCATAATCAATACATTGGTGGCTGGGAGAGAAATGAGACATAGTAGAAACGATAATTAAGGAATGTTCGAAGTTAGCGAGTTCTCAGCATTTTGGTTTCCGTCTTCCGTTGGCACTGTGGAGCACCGGCGGTGGAGCTTATGGGTCCAGCTCTATTCTAGATTCCGCGTTGCAGGGCATGACCTTTTTCTTGCTTTCCCGGTCAAAAAGGTCCTTTTCGCCCCGTGTCCTTCGGAGTCGATAGTCAAAGAGTTCAGGAGGAAGAAGAGTGTGTAAGTAGTCCATAGGGTAGGTCGGAGAAAAAGGGGGATGGAGCAGGGCCAGATCGGGAACAGACCAGGGGGCCGAGAATTCCAGGTAGGCGGGCTCATGACTGAGTTCAGAGAGCGGGGACTTTTCGGCACACATTTGAACATTGAGCAGGGGCATCAGGTCAGCCCTTTCCTCTCATTTTGTCGGAAATAGCGCCTCGTCCTGCAGCTCTTTTCTGTCGCGGCCTCGCCTTGGCCAATGTCGCAGATGTTCCATAGTCTGTAGTCAGGCCACGTGCTCCCACATCCGGTCCTTCTTTCCTCCGACAGTCGTACCCTTAAAATGAGTTTGAAAAGACAGTCTTTAGAGAATTGGTAGAGGAAGGTAATCACATAAGTCTATTTCTCTCCCAGCTCCAGGCACAAAATGAAAACGTCCGTTATATTAGGGTTCACAACTAACATATAAATGACCGATGATGGGCCTGTTGGATTTACTATGACTTTCCTTCACAACTATTTATTACAGTACGACAGTTCATCTGATGGAGACCCCCCTTCGTAATACGAGCCTGACAAAGCTATACCGTTCTCTAGGGCTTTATATTTATAAAGGGTGCTGTGAGCTATCAATATGGTACTAATAGGTATCTTGCTGAGGGACGAACATAGGAAAAACATTTTTCATTCTATCAATGCATCTTGCCTTTCAATTAAACATTTTCGCTTTCAACAGTGTTCATTGCAATGATTTTCTTCGCTTCGGTCTAATCCTTTAACTTTGTAAAACATCATTCTGGTTCCCATGTGGCCTCTTATGGCCTGATTACTAAATTAGAAAAGACAGGGGTCTTATGGGAAACAACTAGGGACATAGAAAACTGAGGTAAGGGCGTAAGTAGACCCATCTCTTATGACCGGGGGTGAGGGACAGTTTTATAACTCTCGTCTGGGGCAGCTGATACGAAACAGGGGGCGTTCCTGGAATATGAGGATGTTCCGATCATTTCTACTGTTTGGGTATTGCGACAATTCGGGACGGGGAAGGTCGCGTATTCTGAGGCATTTTATTTCATCATAGGAGCCGCTGACATGTAGTTCCCTTATTACGGGTCAGATTAGGGAACCTCAGTCGCCTTACCTGTCCTTTCCCTCATCGCCAACTCTCGGTTTCGTTAATTTAGCAGAAAGGAGAGGCAATGACACGGTCTCAGGGTGATTGTATTAAAGACAAGTTTTGTGCAAATACTGGCGGTATTTGAAGCCAATTGGGTGGTGTGCTAGGGGTGGCGGTTTGCCAATTTAGGTGCTAGTCGTTCGGAAGAGTGAGAGTGTGGAAGAGAGAGAGAGAGAGAGAGAGTGAGAGAGTGAGAGAGTGAGAGAGTGAGAGAGTGAGAGAGTGAGAGAGTGAGAGAGTGAGAGAGTGAGAGAGTGAGAGAGTGAGAGAGAGTGAGAGAGTGAGAGAGTGAGAGAGTGAGAGAGAGTGAGAGTGAGAGAGAGTGAGAGAGAGTGAGAGAGAGTGAGAGAGAGTGAGAGAGAGTGAGAGAGAGTGAGAGAGAGTGAGAGAGAGTGAGAGAGAGTGAGAGAGAGTGAGAGAGAGTGAGAGAGAGTGAGAGAGAGAGAGTGAGAGTGAGAGAGTGAGAGAGTGAGAGAGTGAGAGAGTGAGAGAGTGAGAGAGTGTGAGAGTGTGAGAGAGTGAGAGAGTGAGAGAGAGTGTGAGAGTGTGAGAGAGTGTGAGAGTGTGAGAGAGTGTGAGAGTGTGAGAGAGTGAGAGAGTGAGAGAGTGTGAGAGAGTGAGAGAGTGTGAGAGAGTGAGAGAGTGTGAGAGAGTGAGAGAGTGTGAGAGAGTGAGAGAGTGTGAGAGAGTGAGAGAGTGTGAGAGAGTGAGAGAGTGAGAGAGAGAGAGAGAGAACGAGAACACAATAGGCTAGATAGTACACGTGCAACATAGGGAGCGGCCGTGTATTTAAGATAGATTATTCAGCGCATTACTCGATACAAGACATCGCAGGTCTGTGTTAGTATTTTGAAAGCATGCGGTTCAGGACGGACGAGCATTAGGTCGGGTACGGGGGACATGCATTGAGAAATAGAAAAGGGCACCATTGTGTCGTACTCCTTGCATTCTTGGTCCTTTGACCAGTTGAGTCGACGCTTCAGTCACGCACAAACATTCTTTCATAGTTTCAGACATACGTGGCATGTGTCCACTCGCGCAACCGGGATTAAGGGTGATCATTTCTCAACAAGTCATACTATTGATTGGCTCGTTTGTTACATGAGCAGTTGGTGGGTGTTCTTAGGTGCCACCTTGCGGCGCTAGTCTGCTTCGCGTATCAGACATGGCAAGGCTTCAGATCTTCGCCACACCTCGGTTGTGATCTCCGATGTAACCTGCAGAGGGAGGGAAAAGAGGGGAAGGGAGGGGGACAACATTCGCGCATATCAAATACATGGATTCAAGAGTCCTTTACTTACCTCATACCCGTCTTATCTCCTCGGGATAGAATCCCTGAGGTTGTGGTTTCTGGAGCCAGGGGGGGGGGCAGTGTGTCCTTATAGGCTGTGAGTAGGAAAACGTTAGGGAATCAGAAGTACTTAGCGCGAAGTTTGTAGTTGGTAGGTGTATTTAACTATCGTGGTCCTTAAATCTCTTTCAACGCTGTGATGTTTTAAGGTTTTTCAGCTCTTCGGTCAACTCTGTTCCCTAGTACCTTTGAGTGTCGTATCTTTATAATATTCTATCATTTACATCGTTTCACTTTACCCATCCTTTATATTCCATTTTTCACACCACTTCGCTTTTACCCATCCCCGGAAATCGAGGTCTTCCTCCATGTGCGAGTCCCTGAGTCAGTCGCATATTTGACGGTAGGGCGTCGTGTCTCAGATTCGATCCTCCATCCGGGGCTGGGCAACCATCTTCTTATTAACCTTAAAGAGAGAGCAGAGTAGGGTGCACAGAAAAGAATTCTCCCGCCGATCCCACATTTTTAAATAAAGCATGCAATACCCGTTCATAGTTTCGAAAACCTTTATTTTGTAAAATCATTTCAGCACGTGGATTATGAGGGTGCAGTCGTATTTGGCCGGACACGGCAATGGCTAAAGTGCGTACAGTGGGGTAGTTTTGCAACAAAAAACACTAGAAAGGTTTATCCATTCATTCGTAGGAAACTAAAACATCTATCAATTGGTTGGGGGATCGGGGGCATTTATTTCATAATTTAGAAGCATAGTCAGACTAGTTGCAATCAGATTTCCTATATGCATACCGTGTGCGTGCGTCATAAGCGAGGTTATACATCAGCTATATAAAAATATAATACATCGTACATTTGTAATCAACATTTTTGACGGGATCCTTTTACATGTTCGTCGAGTGAGCTCTCCTTCTTTCTTGTCGAGTGTACAAAGGATCATATATGTCTCAGAACATCAAGTTTTGTATTAGTAAAAAGGAACACCACGAGGTGTTCGTAAGTTCCTATTGATACCGGCGCCATTTTGGGCGGGGCCGGGTTAGTCCGGAAGTAGCATCAGGAAAAAATGTTTCCTACAACCGGCAGTTGGACCAGAGTCCTTTTCGGCAGTTCTAGAATTCCTGCTAACAGAAAGAGTGGCAATGTCATGCTTGTTTCGTTAGTGATCAAGGCAGTCGTCCCTTACCGGAAGCCTGCAGGGGCCGAGGGCTCCGCCGGGGACCTTTGTAGACTCTTCAAGGCTGTGGAGATGCTGTCGGAGGCGGGGGCTCGTGCTCCGGTGGGCGAGCGACCGAGTTACATTGCTGTTCAAAGTTACTCTAGCGGCCGAGACCCGCCTTCCAGCGGGCCCAGACGCCATTTTGAGGCCCTGCAGCAGTCCCCTCTCGTCGAGTCTGCAAGAGTGGAAGAGACCTTTCTGAGGACAAATAGGGAATGGAACTCTGTGTTGTGGAAGCGGGACGTTTGGCTGGGGTGCAGCTGTGATGCCCCCACCTGGGGGGGGGGGGGGAGGGAGACTCGTTCGCGCCGTCTCCTTCTCCCGGTGCACTCCAGGCCGCTCTCTTTCATGGGCATGCACGATGGTCTCTCCACACCCTGTGTTCCACAAGGCCCATGCCCAGTGCTGTGGAAGTATGGCCACCCGCGGCGCACATTCGGTGCTGCACAAGTATCGGTGCAGCCATTGCATATTCGGTGCTCCGAAAATATGGGCACCGTTGCATGTTCGGTGCTGCGCAAGTACTGGGGCGCCACCATGGTATGTTCGGTGCTACGCAGGTATTGGCACCACCGCCTGGCTGGGGGAGTTCGGCGTTGGGCCGGGGGCTGGGAAACCTCCCATCCGTGGAGGTGGGAGAGGCTCGTCCGCGTCGCCTCTCCCTCCCAGCCCGACCAGGACTAGCTTTCGTGGAGGTATGTACAAGACATCCCGCCGCCCAGAGTTGTCGCGGCCATTGTTCATGACAGAAGTGGCGCCTGGCGTGTTGCTGCGGCTATCACGGAGGAGAAAAGGAAGAAGTGTCCTGTCCGTTTCTGGGCCGGGCTTCCTTAGGTTATCGGCTGCAGCCGGATCCAGCTGGCCCCGGTCCCTGGCCATTGGTGGCCGGACCGGGAGGACATGTGGCGGGACTGCCTGCAACTATCCAGGGCCGCTGCGGCCGGACTCAGCTGGCCCCTGCCTCTCCTCCGGCTCCCCCCCCCTATGTTATGATTTCCTGACCGATTGTTGGCAGCAGGGCCCGCCTTATATGGGTTGCTGCTGGTTGGGCGTAGCCGTAACCCTGCCCTACTTTGGAAGGTTCCAGAGCGTGGGGGGGGCGAATGTTCTGTTGACTTTCATTTTCTAGGTTTTACCGTTCTTGTTTCAAACGTTTTCTGTTGTTAGGGTATTAATAGGTGTTTATTATTACGTATTGTTATTCATTTCTTGTTCGTTATGTTAAAAAAAAGTTCAAGTTCATCAGTGGCCTACGGATTTTGTTTTCCCATTTCTTTCTTTCCAGGTTGTTTCATGCTAAAGTTTCTGTTAACAGAGTTTAAGTAACACGGAAGCACATGCAGAGGGATGACGTAGATTCATGCCTCACATACACATAGACTCAGACGGGAGACAGTACAAGTATGACATACAAAGACCCAAGACAAATATAAAACAATTATTGGCCATAATTATCCTTCTCCGTCTGTTAATTTAGAGCTAGACTGGGTTCCCGTCTTAACATTGTCCGATCTATGAAAACTCGAACATGTCGCTGAAATCGGTCTGGCGAAATCTGTGCCATCGGGCATAATCAAACGTGGTGGTTCTATCTGGTCTGACCATGTCAGTCTGATTCTTCTTTGTCTGGCGCTTTTTCCCTTTCTTCCGGGCTACTATTCCCGTCGGTCCTCTGTTCCTACTCTCGCTCAGTAAAGTCGGGCATTGGGCTTTCCAGTGTCCGATACATTTACAAAAAGCACATTGGTCTTGCCCTAAGTCTGGCCGTCCTGTGCGTAGTGTCGGGGGGTAACTTTCGGGTCGTGGTGTCCAGGGGTTGTCCTGTTGGTATATTCCTCTACCTGCTCTGTCCTCGTCTCTTCTCTTTCGTTGCATTGCCTCTTTTCGCCACATACCGAGACTGTCGAGCATAATAGGCGTTGTCTTATTATTACGAAGGGCTATTTCTAACGTTTCTATTTTATCAAGACCGAAGGATCCTACCAGTGGCCACTGTTTGTCTTGACTTTCTTTGGTATACCTGTGCCACAATTTATTATAGGCTATGGTAACTAATCCATAGTTTATGAACATGTCCTTATTAGGGGTGCCTTCCAGCGGAGCTAGATGATCCACCTCTAATAAGCGGTCCGGGCTGAACCAGTTATCAATCAGTGGGGAGAAGACAGACATGACGGCTCGCAACGAGGGACAAAAGTCAGCACTGCCTATCTTATCACTGTGTGCAAAGACTAGACAGAATATTTCTATTCTACGTTGTTTGCAGGCAGTGAATACCTCATGAACCAATAACAAAAAACAACCAATAAAAATAAAATAAAATCAGTGGGGAGAATAAGTAGGGGCGCAAAAGTCTGCGTCCTCTACCCTTTCACTATCCGTAAAGAGGAATCTGTTATTTCCTGTTTGCAGACAGAGAATCTCCAGAAAACAATCCGTGAACAGTAGTTCGGGGTCAAAGAACCCAGTTAATCAGTGTGGGAGAGGGAATCTCCCGAAAACCGTTAATAAATAATAGGAGTCAGTGGGGGAGAAAAATAGGCACGACGGCTGCGTTACCTATCCTTCACTGTTTGCAAAAGGGAAAGAGCCTACTGTTTCTCCGCGTGCAGACAGTGAATCTCCAAATAAGTTAACAAAGAGTAATACTAGTATTTTCTGAACAATCGATCAATTATTTTGCAGTTTGTCGTGTTTACACGACCTTACCCGGACCGTATGGACAGTTTCTTGTCTTCCGAATCCAGCGCCCGATCGTCCTCTTTTTCTCGTATTCCTTGCAGCACTCCTAATGGTTCCCAGTCAGGACCGTAGATCACTCGAGAGAGGTCTGTTCGGAACTAGTGAAGTTCGGATGATCGGCTGCCAGACGAGGGTCTATTGGGCAAGAGCTCTCCCGATCGTTGCAGTCGTTCACTCTGTCGTCAGGACCTCTCCCACTGGATCCACGAGTCGCTGATGGGCCCCACGCTTGGGACGCGTAGAATCTAGGTTGCGGGGACAATCGATATTTGCCCGGCGGTATCGCCTCTTAAACCCATGAAATATTAATCAATGAAGAGGCAGGCGCTGGAGACGGGAAGGCATGAAACAAGGTTTATTCTCTCCGGAGGAGAACACATCAGTTAGACAGCAGGTATCGTTCTGAGGTGCTCTAACTGCATCTCTGAGGCCTGGCCTCTTATATACAGGTTTTATTGCTTTATTACAGATTACATGTTCATGGCAATGCTTTGATGTACGGAAAGACATTCCCGGAATCTCCCCTTCGGGCCCGTTCCCACACACATTTACAGTAGAAGTCCCCACCCCGGTCACAACAGGTGATGATTATCGCGCAGCTGGATATTCCGCCGATTCATGGAATGTGGGGGGTTCGATCGGATCTCATGGGGTGGGGGCTTTGATCAACTCGGGGGTCCTTTGATGAGGGAAGCTTTCTACTGTACGGGGAGGGGCGAGGAATAGTACCGGCAGAGCTGGGTGTCGGCCTGGGAACGAGGAAGACAAACGGGCACACGAGGAAAAAGGGGGTTTGCATCAAAGGGCCTGGGACCATGAAAAGGAATGAAGGGAGGTGTCGCGCTGGGAACAGGATGGGGTTCTGAGGCAGAGCTGCGCTGAAGAGGGGTTTATGACTCAAGGCAGGTGCGAGCAGGGGGGGTTGGTCAGCGTGCAGGCTTGGTGAGGGCGAAGGGCTATGTCGGGGGCCAGTGGCATGCAAAAGGGCTATTCTGATCGAGGCACCTAAAATGGCGGGCGCGCACGACAAAAAGTGTGGCATCAGGGGGAAAGGCAAGATGGCGCAGATAATGTTCACCAAAATCATACTAATTTTCCACATAAACCTAGCAGAGGCAAACTGGATGGTTAAGCAAGAAAATACCTACTTTCTAAAAGTGGTATTTTCAAACACAGAATGTAATAATCACCCTCACTAAAAGATGTATTTTAACATTCTGAGTTCAGGCATACTAAACTTTATTTTTCTACCTCGTTCCCAGGGGTGGTTATGTTTATAAGATGTTATAAACCAACTCTCCATTCTGTCCTATGGGAACAGGAAGCCTTGCAATAGTAAAAAACTAAATTGGCAGTAATTCACAATCAGGGCATGCCACACACACACAAGCTAAGAACAAATAGGGTCGGCTCTAAATCAGCAAGGCTGAGCCACAATTCTATAACAACGAAGAGAATTGCCTATACTGATGTTTGGTTAACAAAGGATTTGCCACCAGAGCAAAGAAAATTTATCAAAGCTAGGATGTGCTTATAAGTAGCCTTTTATTCGAATATCTTAGTCAAAAAAACAAGGGTATATTTGTATCAATCATATACAGTTAGAACAGAAGCAACATATTTTAAATACACTAAAGAAATTGTGGACAGAAAAAACTCAATAGAATATTAAAATTCAACATACATTCTAAATCCAGTCATATCACAATCATACCTTATCAATCATACACAAAACACGTACAAAAACAAATACACCCACGGCTAGATAGAAATAAATAGTCGTGTGATGTATTAGGTCTGCTACAATCTATACAATTATATATACACACAATTATATTTACAGATATAACTTCAAAGAATAAATCAACAGAGTTAAATGTCAAATCAGAAACACTATATACATCAATTTTTTGTAAGCCAGTAATGTGTCACTCTATTCACACACACAAGGGCATGTCCTGCCTTTCACATACAATGCACCCTGCTCACATGGGTACTTTGCAGATTGCCGAAGCACTCTAATGTGAGTAATAGAATTGTCCAGTTAGACTTCACAAAATTACAAACACCAATTCTGACAGAAGTAACAAGATATCCAAAAGATGAGTAAATCCTGGAGTCTTTAATGGGGATTACAGCCAGCCGACACGTGTTTCATCGCCTTCGCGATTCATCAGGGCTAGAAGGCCGTATCGACGTCAGAAGGTCACTCAGCTGGTGATAATTCCGACCCAGCCGGGCCCTTGAATAATACTACTGGTAGTAGTACGTCCAGCAGTGATCAGTATCTCTGTTTATGGGTGAAGATTCAAAACATTTGATAAAGGGCTCGGAGGTGACCCGATATAGTCGTTCTGGTTTGCGATTTTCGTTATCAATTGATATTACTATGTCTTTTACTTCAAGGATACCGGTTGCGGTTCCAAATTGCGATGTACTTCACACCGTGTTCGGCGTCTTCAGCGAGTATGGCGGGTTCACCTCCTTCGCGCCTTTACAGTTGTAGTTGGGTGCACTGCCAGTTTGCACGCGTTCAATTATGATCATTGGGGTGTCTAAGGTGCTTCACGGCGAGTGGACAAACCTGAACCACTCTCTAGAGTAGAAAAAACTACTACTAATTACTTTGCAGATTGCCGAAGCACTCTAATGTGAGTAATAGAATTGTCCAGTTAGACTTCACAAAATTACAAACACCAATTCTGACAGAAGTAACAAGATATCCAAAAGATGAGTAAATCCTGGAGTCTTTAATGGGGATTACAGCCAGCCGACACGTGTTTCATCGCCTTCGCGATTCATCAGGGCTAGAAGGCCGTATCGACGTCAGAAGGTCACTCAGCTGGTGATAATTCCGACCCAGCCGGGCCCTTGAATAATACTACTGGTAGTAGTACGTCCAGCAGTGATCAGTATCTCTGTTTATGGGTGAAGATTCAAAACATTTGATAAAGGGCTCGGAGGTGACCCGATATAGTCGTTCTGGTTTGCGATTTTCGTTATCAATTGATATTACTATGTCTTTTACTTCAAGGATACCGGTTGCGGTTCCAAATTGCGATGTACTTCACACCGTGTTCGGCGTCTTCAGCGAGTATGGCGGGTTCGCCTCCTTCGCGCCTGGGTACCTTAGGCCTACTTTAGGGGTGACTAATATGTAGAACAGGGAAGCTTTAGGGACTGGCAAGTGGGTGCCCTTGCCAAGTCGACATGGCAGTTACAAACTGCGTGCAGACTCTGCATTGGCAGGTCTGAGTTACCGTTTCAGGGCTACTCATGTGGGTGTGTTATAATCTAATAAGTGATTGATGCATCCTCTCTGTTCATGCTCTTGCCTTGCTGCTCAGTCTATGTGATGTCATCAGAATGTTGAGAGTGTTTGAGTGGAAGAAGTAAGCAGTTGGTGTGAGGGGCTGAACAGAGATGTAGCTGCTCCTGGTGGGGCATTACATGAGGCCTAGCATGAGACTTAATATGGATCCTACTTGAAGAATAAAGCTGTGATCCTGAACTACATCACTCATTATTTTAATTTTAACACTGGCGACGAGGATGGGCTGTGTTTCCCTGGATTTATCCTGGTTTTGGAATGATGAGAATCCCCTTTAGCTTCTCTGGATTTACTCTTGTTTTTGGTTGAGGTATTTATATCATCCTGTGGTTAGGGGTTGCAAAATTACCCTTTAGTGTTACGTCTTTAAGCTTTGAGTTATTCTTCAAGCTTTTTGACTTTTTTGATGTGTGTATGTCCACCACCACACATTTTATTTATATTTGTCAAATTGCATGTATGTACTTTGATCTTGCATGCTTGTATTTTTACGTTTTCGATGAGGGGGGATGTATTATAATCTAATAAGTGATTGATGCATCCTCTCTGTTCATGCTCTTGTCTATATGATGTCATCAGAATGTTGAGAGTGTTTGAGTGGAAGAAGTAAGCAGTTGGTGTGAGGGGCTGAGCAGAGATGTAGCTGCTCCTGGTGGTGCATTACATGAGGCCTAGCATGAGACTTAATATAGATCCTACTTGAAGAATAAAGCTGTGATCCTGAACTACATCACTCTGACTACGAATCATTCTTTTAATTTTAACAGTGACACAATCCGTGCTACAGGCCCACTAGTAGCATTCGATGTACATGCCCTGTGCACACACCGTGCATTGACGAGTAAATCAAATATGCCAATTATGGAAACACCAATCCATAACCACAATTTACAGGGAGAGCATATGCACTTTGGCACTGATCAGCAGTAGGGTTGGATTGGGATTAAAAATCGGCCTACATTTGCATAATGCCTTCCCTCAAATCACTGCTTTCAGCGTAATTTTACATAAAAAGGGAGGGGTGGTAAAAAAAATTCTTGCATCAGTTTAAACATGTGAAACACACCTGAAATCAAGTGAGGCCACTTCTGCTCAGGCCCCCTGCCCCGCTCAGCATGCCTACATTATTGGGAGGCCCAGCGAAAGAAAAGGGTTGACACCTCTACCTGTTTCTGCTATACGGGAGATAATGAGCGCCCATCTCCCTCCAGAAAGACCACTTAGACACCCACTGGGCCGCTGGCGGTATAGTCGAACAACCGAGACACTCCCCAAATCTGCCCCCAGGCTGCTCAAAAGCAGCCCTCATCGGAACTCGGACCCCGGCCCCTCGAGTATTGCCCGAATGCCCCCGTTACCAATTCGACACTGATCAGCAGTGGTAAAGTGCGCAGCCATAAAACCACCAACAGGTCAGAAAAAAAATACAGGAGGAAGGCAAAAAGTCCTGGGATGACTCTGCAAAAAGGGCCAAGTCCAACATGCATGATAGCCCTGCGAAACGTGTGTGAGGTATTAAGATCTGACATCACTTCTTGGGTTGTCACTTTGTTAGGTCATTGGTTGTGATGTCACTTCCTGTGATGCCTCGCTAACCTGTTGTACTGTGATTTCACTTGCATACTGCCTAAATGTATTAGTCCTCACACTTCTGTTTTTTATGGCTTGTACCCTGATTGTATTATAGCATTTATATAGCGATTCATATCCTATTGCGAAGTGCCGAAGCACAGTATGTGATATGTTCTGAAAGCAAAGGATACCGTGCCCCCTTGCCCCTCAGACGGGACTCCCTGGCACCGAAGTCCCGCGCTTTGCCCATGCAGTGAGTCACCACGGCCGTGTTTAGCCTCTGGTTGCTATACACACTTGTCTCCAGGAGGGGCTGCAGCTGTTCTGGCGGGAGTCCGATGCGGTCCCCGGCGGTGACTCACTGGCCCCGGACTCTGCAAGGAGGCTCGGCATCCTGCGCCGCGCTCTCTTCGACCGTCAGCGGGCTCGGAGGCTGCAACGAGGCTGGGCTGAGCTCCTCTGCAGGTCAGTGCGCCCTGTGACACCCGAAAACTAGCGACCCTCGTTCGGAATGCTCGACTTTACTGCGACCTCTTGAGTTAACAGAAACCACCACTGCCTTGCTGTAACAATAGAAAATACTCTGTCGGCGCCGTGCATTTTATTATCAAGTAAACCAGCCGCGTTAATATATGCCACGTTAACTCTCCTTGCGGCGCGCCATGCCCACGCTTCCCTAACGCCTCAGGCGAGGCTCCTATTCACGTGTCCACCTCTATGCATATCTACGCTGCCTTCTGAGACTGGTCCTGCTGCGCCCACAGCCTGCACCTGCCGCTCCTTGTCCCACACTCGTTTCAAACACTCAAAGAATGTCGCTTTAATCCCAGGACAGCAAACCCATTCACTTCACTCAAGTTGAAAAGGTACTTTTCAACAAGTAGCTTTCTTGAGTTTGAGATACAGTTTTTCCATGCAGCGATGAGCTCGAAAGCACAGAGGATGCGATGTATTAAAGGCAAAGCGACACCTCCCTTGCCGCAGGGCGGGCTTCACGACTTTGCGCTTCTTGCAGGATGTTTACATAGTGTAAACAAAGACTGTTGTAACAAATCCGCTCCCATCTTTTGTAGCTCAGCAGAGCAGGTTTTATTTACACAGAAAGCTGTGCACTTTCGAGCAGTGCATGTTAACGGACGGTGCTTACATACAAATGGATGTGTATGTTTGATGTACACATTCAGCTAAAAGCATTCTTGACTAATCTGGAATTGGTTAAAGGCGTTGGTATGTGTATTGGACTAGAACACTAGATTCATGTTTGGTATTTGAACATTATAGCGTCGCGTGGCGAATGTAATGTATAACGTTTATAAAAACGTATACCAAAAGGACAATTTTCTGTACGAACACAGCAAAAAAATCTGACTTAACTACATTGTAAGGAGCCAATTTGACGGCTCCTTGGTAACCAGACCACCTCAATGCAAACTCACGCGCATAGGAATCCTCGTCAGTCAGCTGTGCAAGGCCTTCGTAGAATGTACAAGCCATATTTCAGACACCACACACTCACCAACCGAAATGTGCATGGCCAAGTGCTTTGTTCCAAAGTTTGGCACATAGTCGATATAAATGAATTTGTCACTGCAGCAGGGCGGAGGTTATTGCACTGTTATAGAACGATCTTTGTAGTGCTGGTTTACCAGATGAGCGGTGTTTCATTTAGACAATTGGCTTGTGTTTCGGGTCCACATGCTAAAATACATCAGGAAATTTAACATCATGTGTAGATCCCACGGAAGCCTGCCATGAACATTCCTGACTGGAGAATCATTTACAGGAAATAGTCTAAATCCGCAATACTCTGTAACAATCCACAAACATATGCTCACGTATTACTCCTTGACACTCCCTGAAATATGAACCGGTGTACTTCAAAGTAAGGCGTCCTCAGATTTCAAGGCCATTTGTTTTTAGGAAATGAATCCTCAATGTGCTCAACCCAAGTACTTTTTTATTTTTATAAACAACTTGATTGGCATTTCGTAGATGGATAAAACAAGAAGCAGCAGGTACAATTACCTCAATAACTACACTAATTAAGCAAAGATTACAATGAATCTTGGAACTGTGCAATCACAGCACTAAATATAGGGTGGGTTCTGGTCTGATTTGCTCTCTTGAATGAAAAATAGTAAGAGTTCTTGTGTGCGAACGTTTCAGGACAGACACCACAAGCATATGCCCCACTGCTAGATTCTCTGAGAGGCTGTTGGAAATTTGCCCCGTCTGAAGGGTCACTCTAGATTTTTTTTGCTGAACCATATTTTTTCTGGCTTCAGAACTCTGTGCATTTTACCACTGCTAAACAGCGACAAAATGTTCATGCTCCCTCCTCATTTCAACATGATAAAATTGACATACACCTGCTACTTTTGTTTAATATGTCTGTGAGTTCCTAGTATATGGTACCAAGTGTACCCAGGGCCTGCAAATTAAATGCTACTGGTGGATTGTAGCACACATTATGCGATCCACTGGAATTGCACTGTAAAGCTTGTAAAGTAGGCCTACCAATGTAGACTGGCTGAGCAGTTTTAAACTGCAACTTCCACCTGCTAAAATAGCTTCTATCTGACAGACCTAAACCTTTCTTCTAAATATTAACAAGCTACCCCTAAGTAGGCCTTAAACGCCTTAGTGCCCTTAGGTGGCGTGCATGGTATTTTAAACCAGTACATGTAAAAGGTGAATGTTACAAAAGCTGTTTGTTCTAAAAGCTATTTTCACTATAGCAGGGTTGGCTGTTCCATAGGAAAGCTTTGGTATACATTATACAGTTTAATAAATGTTATTTCCAGCTAGGAATCTGCTACAGATTTTTTTTTAACTTTAGATTCATTACAAGCCCAGTGTACAGGTGAAGTCGTATTTGTAATAAATATTTTGGAAAGGGACTTTTAGAAAAGTTACCTTTGCCCTGCCTGAAGTCCCTGGAAACTAAATCTGCATTTTGCTGTCCCTCCTCCGCCAGCCAGTGTTAGCATTTCAGTGCGTGGATGAAGTATGAACTTGCTCCCAGGACAGGGACAAAAGGCCTTGTATGTGAGAAGATGTTGTGCCCTTGACAAGATAGTTTGTGGGCTGGGCCCAAGGACTTAAGTAACTTCAAAGAGGCTGCCATGTCGCAAGCACCTAGGCCTGCACCCTTCTTTTGTTCCCTTGCCAGACTGGCCTCCATCACAGTAGGCCTCTTGTTGATATCAGAGTCTGATCCTGCTGGAGTGTCAAAGTCTGTGTCACAGGTATGCTGGGTTTACAACTACCATTTGTGGGACACGCCAAAAGAGGAAAAACGAATGCCAAAACAATTTGGATGTATCCACCATCTGGTTGCAGAAAACCCAGCTTTATTCTACCAGACATCTGTCTCTAGGAGTTTGTGTGTACAGGATCTGATTCAAATTGAATCTTGGTTTTAGATGAGGAATGGCACTAGGGTTACCATAGTACCCTCCCCATACACACACCCAGCCCTCAAAGCCCAAGTTTAGTGTGGCAAAGGCTTTTTCTATGGCAGATTGGGACTTAAAAGAATTAAAGTGGGAAGATAAAATATTTGACCAGGACGAACCTGGATAGTTTATCCGACCCGTGGTCCTTCATGGTCAGCATCAAATTGTGCCTAGGGCCTGTTCTACCCGAGCATTGACTATCATTGGCACTTTTCAACTTAAAATGTAAAAAACTCATATTTTCGCTTCTCCATTTTGGATTTTCTTTTCCTTCATTTTGTTTACTAAGTTTTACTGTGCTTTAGTAGTGCATACATACATTACACATCACTTCTAAGTTAAGCTTGTCTGCTCTGTGCCATTGCTATTAGGGGGTTGAGCTTGGGTTCATTCAGTGAATTTAGTGGTGCACCCTGACAAGGATTGTGAATATTACTTTAGGTAGGTACTTACCCCCTCAACTTCCCAATTAACCAGTTTCTTACATTGTTGGTAGTGGTGGGATCCCGGATTTGTGTTTTGCAGTACCATTCAACTGTTATAATCTGACATCAAAACCGATTTTTACATTTTCCTATTTTTAATCGACCATTTTGATTTTTCATAAAATTCACCCTATGCCGCATGTTTTGCACCTGTAATTTTCACAAGAATGGACATGGACCTTAGCAAGATTGTAAGGTTCACCATAGCAGAGGTGAAGAGGTTATGTAAAGGAGATGGCCGAAGCTGACAAAGGACTCCAAGAAGCTGGAGTTCCAGATAGCCCTCAGAGACTAGGGAAAGGTCCAGATGCTGCAGTCTGCACTCCCACCATGCAGTGTTGTCATCAAAGATGTAATTTCAGATGTTGCAGTGATGTTATCACTGCTGTCATAGAACAGATCATAAGTGATGTTTATGTGAGGTAATTACGGTGCATGGCATTAGCACAAGTTGCAATAACTTTAGGGCACGAGTTATAGTTACTTTAGAAAATTGGAAATCAGGAATTTCAGTGTTTCTGTTTCTGTTTGTTTAAAACAGTATGTTTTAACTGACATTTTCTCATAATGGCTTTTAACCTATGATTTATTTGGATTCCAAATGTTTTTTTGTATGCAAAGGAATAATTACAATTGTACATAATTACATATTACAATTCCTAACTATAACGCCACTTTAACCTGTGGTTGATTTTTTTGTTGTTGTGTGACTTGCTATGTTTTTTTATCCTATAGTAAGATGTCAATTGAAGTGCGCTGTGCTGGGCCCAACCCCCACCCCCCGCAGCACACAGGCTATGGGTGTGCGCAGAGTGTGATTAGGTGCAGGGTCTGGTCTTGACCCCATCCTGGAGGCCACTCCCCCCCCTGCCGAAGGCCGTGCATGTCATGAGGTTTGGTTGGGCCCAGGCAGGGCCGTCCCAATAGCCAGACCTTGTGCCCAACCCATATAGTCGTGCTCAGCGGACTTTTTGACCCCACAATATGAACGGTGGTATTTTAAGTAAGGCAGGCTCACTGTGATTGTTAAAGGGTCACAATACCAAAATATAAAAAGTGGTCCAATTGGCTTTATCAAGGGGTCAGCATATCATGATATATAAAGCAGAACTAGTGTCTTTGTCACCAATAACTATAATCAATTGTATATTTAATACATTTACACATTTTAATGTGTAATAAAATAGTTTTAATAAAGTCTTGCTAAAAAAAATCTGTCTTTCGGTCCTTTTAACATTTTTCAGGCAACAAAATGCAGCCATAGAAATAACCATTTTAGCTTTTTAGGTCTCGCCTGTCGATGCGCATGCGCATCGAGCAAGCGAGACTATAGGGGCTCATCCAGACTTTATCTAACTTGCAAGGAATCGTGGCGATTCCTTGCAGTGCCCGTGACTTTTAAGCTCAATGCGCATGTGCATTGAGCTTAAAAGCGCGTGCACAGCCGCCCGCATTCCTCCGACACCTTTGAAGTGAAGCTTAGCTTCACTTCAAAGGCCCGGCTTGTTCACACCCACATGCCGCTCTGCCCCGCTCCGCCCCCTCCCCTGAGTCATCCTGCCTGCCCCTTCCCGCCGTGTCGCATTTCTCCTCCCCCCTCCCCTCTCTTCCCTCCGTCTTGTTCTTCTTGCTCACTTGTCACTCTTTGCCCCTTACTTCTATCCCTTCCTTTCGATTCCCTCTCTGAACCTCCTTCTATGCCCATCTCCTGTTCCTTTCTTTTCTCCAACATTTGCCACGTCTGCTTTCCTCGTCTCCCCACACGTTTGCCTCCCTTTACCTCTGTTTCCTTAGCTCCTCGTTTCTCCCGCCTACTCTCACATCTTTCTCTTTTCTTTCTACCCTCTCGCCCCCACTTCTCTTCGTGCTCATCTGTTCTCCACACATTTCTCTCACTTAATTCTTCCTGCCTCAACTCTCCGCTCCGCCCCCTCCCCTTCCCGCCGTGTCGCATTTCTCCTCCCCCCTCCCCTCTCTTCCCTCCGTCTTGTTTGTTGTTGTTTGTTGAAGCAAACCCTTGCATTCACCCTTCGGGAGTTCATCCATTTGCGAGACTGCGATAGGCACATTTATTATTTTGTTTCCCATTCACCACAGTTTTTATTTTTTTAATAGGCACTGGTAGAAAGGGAGACTCGAACCGGTCCGTAGTCCACATCAATGCGGTACGGACAAAGATAATGACCGTGAATTGTGACCGTGAATTGTGACCTCCGCTTCGGCATTATAATTTAGCTTCCCCTCTCCTGCTTCGCATTACCAGCCCTCCCCACCCTCTGAGCACAAACAGTGCCTTTCTTAAGCAAGTGTCAATACTTCCTTATTCCTCCTCCCGCAGCCATTCCCATGTCTGCCCGACCCCTCCCTCACTCCCTACACCCCTCCTGCACAGGTCCAGCGGGCGCCTACAAAGTAGGAGCTCCACAGCGGCATTTGTATTTTTAAAAAGCAGCAGCTTGTGTAAAAGCATTTCCATTCGGGCTTCGCAGCTGTAGCATTTGTATTTTCAAAAGAGTAGCGTGTGTACGCATTTGCAGTTTGTAAATGCTCGGTCACTACAGGTAAATAAATATTGAAGTGCGTGGACTTTAGTATGTGAACTGCCAGAGCCGCAAAGAAATGCTTTCACATTCTTCCTGAATCAACTTGTAGGTGTCACCAGAATTGGCACTCAGTGTCGGCCTCGTGATATGGTGAATAGGCAACAAGAGACTTGAGCAAAGCTGTCCTTCTTAAGGAGGCGATGTTAACCAAGAGGACGGTAGCTGGACATGAGGTAAATACAACACTGGAATTAAGGGGCAAACCAGTCTTCCACCCCTGCATTCTTGAATCTTCTTTTCACTGACTCTTCCTTATGTTCTTAACCCTTTCAGAGTTACTGGACTGTTTGGAAAACGTTTAATTTCCTTTAAATCTACTCCAGTGTTGCAACCATCTTCTTAGCGGTGAACAAACAGTAGCTTGATCGCTTTAATCGTGAATTGTTTTATGCTCTGAAACTATCCAAGGAGCTAAATTGGTTCCCTGTAAAGAGCTTGCAGTTTCTGCTTACATTTCACATGCTTCACTTGGTCTTGTTTTTTGTTGGAATGCGGCGGAAATGACTTAATTGCCGTTAGTTTAACCCCAAGGTGCATTGGCAGGGCTGTTTCAGCCGTCTTCCTCCTGTTGGCTCTTTCCCCCACAACTGTGTTTTTATGGCCCGCTCACCTGTGTGCCTCTCTGCTCTGTGTACGTCCCCCTAATGACGGACCTGGCATACTGTCCCGCTGCTATGTATTCTTTCTGCTTTGCCACACTTTTCACACGCAACGGCTATTTTCTCACATGAGCGCCTGCCGAGCTGTGCGTCTTTGCTAAGTTGCTTTTTCCCATAAATGAGCCAGGAGTCGATGTTTTATGGCTGTGTTTGCTAGTCCATCCTTCCTTCAGTGAACCCTCAGACTGGGAATGTAATGTTACCAGGTCAGTGTCAAACACAGTACACCAGCAGATCAAGACTTTCTATTTAGATAGCTGTGCACTCTTGCACTTTTGGGTTCTAATCGTATTTCAAGAGCTGCATTTCAGAGCTTTTAGAAATGTTTATGGCTTTTTTTTTTGAAATTCTTTAGCATTGGCTACAGGAAACAAAAATGCTAAAGATTTACAAAAAAAACCCATAAACAATTCTAAAAGCACTAACTCTAATGCTGCGAGACCTATTGCATTTTCAATGCTTGTTTGTTGTTGTTAATAATTGGATGCCCACCTGGGGCACCCCACAGCATTTTTTTGGAGGGAGGGTTGCAGGGGGTGCATAAGGGGCCGTGCAGCCCACTGCTACCGGCCACATGAGTCATGCAGGAGCTGCTAACATGTTTTGGCTTTTTTTTTAATAAAAAAAGTTTTTGAACCTGAATTTCTTTAAAATTGATCAATTGAGTGACACCAAGTCGCAAAAGTACGCTTTCTGGACCAAGGACTTGCTTTCTCTGAATTTGGTGTAATTCTGTTTAGGTGTTTTGGCTGTAACTGTATCTAATTTATCTAAGGAAAAATGAATTTAGAAAATGTTTTGGGAGACTCTCCTTTTTCCCAGCTCCAGCTTGATGGACATCTCCGATGTTCCGTGTGTGGGCTCCCCGGGACATAGCAAGAGCTGTTCCTGGGAATGAGGTCTCAACCGGCCATTAATGGCTCCAGAAGGTCCTGCTTTAAGGCACATCTAGGGGTCCCTGGGCCAAAAGTGGGTAAGCTGCCCCACCCCCTTTTAAATCCTGTCCGGGGGATGAAATATATAATTGTCACCCATTTGCGTTTGCCAGTAGGTATTTAGAGTTCAGACCTAGTTTCCATGGGAAAAGTTTTTAGTTTTCCTAATAACTCGGGTTACATTGGACATATCTACATGACATTTTCAAAACTAGCTTGCCACTCACTTGTGCTGCTGTCTCGAAGGTTTTGAGGTCATTCATCAAGCAGGTACTGAGAAAAAGAAAGGGGGGTTCCCAAAACGTCCCCATGCAATTACCCATAGGGGTTTTAGAGACAACTACAGCCTGAACCGCTGAACGTAATTACACCAAATTTGGCAGAAAGCTAGAACTTGGTCCAGAATGAGTGCTTTTTGTAGTTTGGTGTACACCCGTTTAGTAGTTTTGGAGTTATTAAAGAAAAATGATTTAGGGATATCCAGAAACACAGATCCACGCACCAAGAGCAATGCCTAGATTGGCTGGCTGCAACCCCAAGAGAAAAGATGACGACACTTGTGGTGATGGGTTACTAGCTCCCCAAATCCCCACTCTTGATTTTTCATATAAAGTAAATACCTAACATATGTATTTTGGTGTTTACATTGGTTTTTAACCTTTCACTTTATCACATGCCCCCACTTAGCTTTTAGAAGTGCCTTCCTGTCTCCAGGTGTAGGCCCGCTCTCTACCAAACACAGTTTCTAGAGAGAAAGGACAGCCAGTGATGAAGCATAACACCTGGTGTTTTGTGAGGCCAGTTTTTCAATTTTTAGATTTCCAGCACCCCACTTAGTCAAGTTAGAGTGCTTGCATTTGTGTATAGATTCAGAGCTGTATTCAGGGTAGCTTCTTTTGTGTGT
Organism: Lissotriton helveticus; assembly: GCF_964261635.1. Classification (NCBI taxonomy): domain Eukaryota; kingdom Metazoa; phylum Chordata; class Amphibia; order Caudata; family Salamandridae; genus Lissotriton; species Lissotriton helveticus. The sequence goes on along the minus strand of NC_136057.1, from coordinate 574,587,826 downwards.
GCATAAAAGATGCAGCCACCAATTTGTCAATCGGGACATGGTTCAGGTGGGGGTGGGGGGGGGTAGAGGTGCTAGGAATAAAGTGTAAGTTGGATATAAGGGGTTAGTATAGAGGTATCTTGAACCAATGGGACTGAGGGGTGGGGGGTCTATGAGGGACCCCTCATGGGCAAGACATTTTCTGACAACCTATTTCTTGGGGAGGGGGGCTCAAGGATACACGGAACCACTGCTGCACTTCGCTTGGCCTCCTGTGTGAACCCGTAGCAGATCAATATCTTAATTATTTTTAAAATACACCCCCTCACAGACCAACTAACCCACAATCCCATTTCCACAACTACTCACACCTATTCACACATCCATACAGTCACTCACACACCCAATCAGACTCAGAACAACATTCACACACCCACTCACACACTTACCCACTCACACACTTACCCACTCACACACTTACCCACTCACACACTTACCCACTCACACACTTACCCACTCACACACTTACCCACTCACACACTTACCCACTCACACACTTACCCACTCACACACTTACCCACTCACACACTTACCCACTCACACACTTACCCACTCACACACTTACACAATCACTCACTAACCCAGAAAACCACTTACACACCCATACAGCCAGTCACACACCCACAAAGGCACTCCTATCTATTCACACATTTACACACCCACTCACACACTTAAATGCCCACTCACTCACACACTCACTCATGGATAAAGAAAGCCCCTCACACACCCACTGACAGACTCGCACAGCCAGGCACACACACGCACTGACACACCCACCACACACCCAGGTTAAGGGACGTTAAAGTTAGCAAATAGCATTAAAAAACATAGAAATTCACTGAAAAAACCAAAGGTTACAGGGACAAAATAATTAGGAAATAGCATTAAAAACTTATATATTAACTATAAAAAAACAAAGGTTACAGGGACATTATCGTTGGGACACAAAGCCATAGAAATTCAGCAGTTATAGTTATCTCAAGTAACTATAGCGTGTGTCCTAAGATAACTATAACTCACGGCCCCACCATGCACTGCTAATTACCCCACTTATTACATTACTCATGAAATCTTCTATGACATCATTGATAATATCACTGCAACATTTGCAGTGAAATTATTGGTGGGAAAATTGTGCATTTCGGGGGCGCGAGTTAAAGTATGCTGTAGTGGGCGGAAGCACAATGGGAATTACACAAGTATATTGTACATATAGTTTTAGTAAAAATCAAAAGGTCTTGGCTAACACCAGACCTAAAAGAAATTCACAATTTGAGGTAATACCATAACATAACCTTTTTTTTGTTTAAATATTTTATTGCAGTTTTAGATTAACAACTCTACAACACCAGCCATAAAATGTTAGGTATGCACGCTGGGGAGGTGTATTACCGGCCTATGTACCAAACATAAGTAAAAACTGAAAACAATCGGACTGGAGCTGACATAAAAGGCCCCCGTAGCAATTTGAGACAGAAGTTTGGTACTGGAGACTCGAACCCAGGCAGTAAGCCTGCAGTCCTCGCCACACCCAACTCTCATACCTCCAGCAATTGGGCAGATATTGCTTTCTCATCCAGGTCTGCACCACTAAAGGTAACATGAAAAGGCTCAGGGGGCAACAGGGATGCACCAGTATCTAGTGAGTTATCCGTGAAAACATCTTGTGCATCTAATATCTGTCCCTGGGCACCTGTACTGGGGAAAGCTACTAAGATCGCATCCCAGAAAGGCAAAATTGGGACCTAATGCACACCGCGCGACTCCTCTCTTCGAATCGCCTCCGTCTTGCAATCCGCCCATTTAGACCGCGCCTTGCCCCCATCTATACAGGTCGGGCCAGTGGCAGATTTCCATTATCATAAATTGCCTTTCAGGGATAAGGGCAATGCTTTGATTATGTAGGCCCAACAAGCATAACTGTGGGGAACAGTCAAAGCTTCTTTCAGTGGCCTGACAGATAACTTGCAACATCGCAGCCCGGTAGGGAGCCAGCATTGGGCAGGTCCATACCATGTGATAGAACCACTTATCATTTGTGTGGCATTGGGGGCACGCCTGCGAAACTCAAGGGATCATGCCGTGAACACACAGAGTGGTGAGGTACTCCTGGTGCAAAAGCTAAAACTGGAGGAGTTTAAATCTTGCATTCCAAGACACTTTGGGGGTGAGCACCATAGTTTTGCTCCAGGCCGAGCTACGGAACACATGTTCCAAATACACTGGCCAGCATTGATGCAGCTGAGACTGACCCGTCTGTGCCCCCTTTAGCATACCCCTAAAGAGAAGTGTGACCCTTTCCCCAACACACTCTGAATCTACCCAGCAGAGCCCAGTGCAGCTAGAAGTGCCCCACCAGAATGTTCTACGTTTCTCTCGGGTCCAGGAAAGAGCTAGTTTCTCCTCCTGCAAAAAGGTCACGCAATATTTTGAGTGCTGGCTCGGCCCACAAATGCCTCCCAGATGCTGCCAGTACCAAGCAATCATCAAGGGGGATTAACAGGTATACAGAACCCTAGTGTGGGTTCTCTGTAACGCTCTCATCCACACACAGTGCGCTGTCCTAACCAACACATTCTCAGTGTGCCCCATCGTGGCAGGGGCAGGTTTCAACAGAATCTGTGTCAAAAGAGCTTTGGCTGGCGTCCCGCAATTGCGGGGGTCTACCGTATCCCAGAGCACTGACCACCACTGAGCTGCCCATTGTTACAGGGCAGCCAGATAGTACAGTTCCCAGTCTGTAGCAGCCATTCCCTCCTCGTCCCCTGACAACTGCAATTACCATCGGCCAACCCTGCATCTCAAGGACCCCAATATAGCCTAAGAAGGATGCTATCCAATTGCCAAAAGAACTCTCTAGAGAATTCCATCAGCAGGACTGAGAACAAATAAAGAACCCGCGTTAGAAGTCCCATCTTCGAGATGGCTATCCAACCACCGATCGAGATAGGTAGGGTACTCCAAAAGGCCACCGATCTATTGCAAGGCAAACATAGCCCAGTTAAAGTTACCCTTAAAGAGCAGCTCTGCAGATCTATAGAGTGCTACCCCCAAGTAATGGATGGTAATGTGTTCCCCATGCAGGTCAGGCACGGCAGTGGGGTGCTGAACCTCCTTCGAACCAGGTTGCAATGGGTAGGTGCAGGACTTATACCAGTTAACCTCTAGGTTGGACAGCTAGAAGAATACTGACAGAGCTTCCACCACCCTCCAAGTCCAAAGGCTCGCCACACATATACAGCAGCATTTCATCTGCATATAAAGAAATTAATAAACTATCTCCGATTATGGCAGTCCCAATAGAATCCACCCTACCTTATTGTCAGTGCAAGTGGCTCTAAATCTAGAGCAAATAACAAAGGGGATAAGGGCATCCCTGCCGGGAGCCTGGCTCTACTGCACAAGTATCAAACAATACTGACCCATTTCAAATCCTTTCCACTGGTTGGTTATGCAACAGCTTTGCCCACTTAACAAAATCTAGCCCAAACCCAGTCTCAAGTAAAGTAGCATACAAGAACTCCTACCGAAAAGAGAATCAAACGCTTTCTAAATGTCAACTACGACAACTTCAATGAAGACAACCAACACACTGAACCCTCACCAACCACCCCTGACACCATGAAGACCACGATCTACAACTGGCCAGCCCTCACCACCGAAGACGATGAACTCAATCTACTCCGGGGCCCACACGGACCCCTACCCCACCACACTTTCAACAGAACCACCGACACCATCACACCCATGCTCCGCTACACCATCAACCGCTCCCTGACAACCGCATTGTTCCCCGACGACTGGAAACATGCCGAGATCAACCCCCTCCTCAAGAAACCCTTGGCGGACCCCACTGACCTCAAAAACTACAGCCCATCTCCCTGCTTCCCTTCCCAGCGAAAGTCCTTGAGAATGCCATCAACAGCCAACACGCCACATTCATCAAAGAGCACAACATCCTTGACTCCTCCCAATCCGGCTTCAGAAAACACCACATCACGGAAAACGCCCTCCTTGCCGCAACAGACAACATCCGCACCCTACTGGACAAAGGAGAAATAGCAGCCCTCATCCTCCTCTACCTCTCAGCTGCGTTCGACACAGTCTCTCACCTCACCCTAATACACAGACTCCACAACGCAGGGATTCAAGACAAGGCCCTCAACTGGATCCGCTCCTTCCACTCCGGCAGAACGCAACGGGTCAGACTCCCCCTTTCTTCTCGGACCCTACATCAACCACCTGCGGAGTCCCCCAGGGGTCATCCCTCAGCCCTACGCTCTTCAATGTCTACATGGCTCCGCTCACCCCAATTGTCAGAACCTACGGACTCAACATGGTGTCATACGTAGGCGGCACCCAACTCATCCTCTCCCTATCCAACGAACTCCACACCGCCAGACAGAATTTTCGAGAAGGCATGGAAGCCGTCGCCAAATGGATGAAAAATAACTGCCTTCAACTAAACACCAACAAAACAGAAGTACTCATGGGCCCACACCCCGACGCCTGGAACGACACCTGGTGGCCCCCCGCCCTCGGAAGTCCGCCCACCCCCACGGACCACGCACGCAACCTGGGAATCATCCTGGACTCCAAACTCAAAATGGACCGCCAGATCAACACCGTCTCATCCTGCTTCCACAACCTCTGCCTCCTATGCAAGACCTTCAAATGGATCCCCCTCGAACACAGAAAGACTGTCACTCATGCCCTGGTCACCAGCAGACACGACTAAGACAACGCACTCTATGCCGGAATAAACAAAAACCTCACACGCAAGCTACAGAACATCCAGAACGCGGCCGCTAGACTGGTCCTCAACCTGCCAAGACACTGCCCCATCTCCCAGCATCTGCGCACACTCCACTGGCTCCCCATCGTAGCTAGAGTCACCTTCAAGATGCTCACCTATGCTCCCAAGGCCCTCCACGACACCAGACCAGCATATCTGAACAGCCGACTCCAATTCCACGCACCACAAAGGACCCTACGATTAGCCCAGCTCTCCTACGCCATGGTCCCCCGCACCTGACCAGATCAGGAGGCCGCTCCTTCTCCTTTCTCGCGGCCAGAGCCTTGAACGCCCTCCCTCTCCACCTCAGACAGACCGCATCTCTCCCCATCTTCACAAGAAACCTCAAAACCTGGCTCTTTGACGGATCCCCTCCTTGATGGAGTGGAACCTGCGAAACCCCTCCTCCCCCAGTGCCTTGAGACCCTCATGGGTGAGTAGTAGCGCTTAACAAACACATGATTGATTGATTGAATAGATAACACTAGCCAGTCTGGTGGGAGGCTCTCCTGCATGTTCAGAATGTGACTCAGCTGGCGGATGTTAAGCAAGGTACTATGGGTGGGTGTGAAACCTGTCTAGTTGGGGTGAATCAAATTAACCACATGTGACAGAATCTTGGTTGCCAGAATCTTGCTCGCCAGAATCTTGCTCAGGATTAAGTAATCTACGTTGGGCATAGAGAGGGGCCAGTAGGAATCGATTAACACCAAGTTTTTATCCTGTTTGAGGAGAGACACAATTGTGGCCTCACGCAGTAAGCGTAGTAGAGTGCAGTGGCCAAGCCGTCTGACCCCGGGCCTTGCCCTGTGCTATCTCCTTAATTGCACCTCTCCCTCCGGCTTGTCAATATCGGCACCCAGTTTCTTCGCCACAGTGTGATTGATCGAAGACCGGTGGGGAGGAATCCGCAATGTAATACAGAACATCTGACTCGCTAACCTCTATTTAGTGTTTGTGGTAGTGGTGCTGTAACAGTATTACTTTACTGCTGTATGAACACATCTTGGCCCCCTGAACCTGAAGGATAATGTGTCCTTCATCTCCTCCTGGAGGAGCCAGGCTAACATGCTCCCTGATTTATGCCTATCCGCATGGACTTTTGTTGTATACGCCCTCTAGTCATATTGCCGCAAGTGGTCTACCAGCGCAAACAGTTGATTCTCCGCTGTAAGGATTCGCCTACTGCCTTCTGTTTCCCCCAGCTTCTGAGGCAGCCCATTAAGGACTGTCTCTTGCTGCTTAATATCAGAGTGTAGCTGTGTGCTCACTCTTATCTTATTGGACAAACAATAACCTCACATGACCACCTTCAGGGCCTCCTATTCGACCCCCACCGATGATACCAACTCTGCATTGTCAAGTCAATAATTAGTAATCTCCTCACCACACGAGACACGAAAAACTGGATCATCAAGTAGGGCCGGATCTAATCCCCAAGTTGGGATGCTAGATCTGCGTGGCGACTACCGGAATGTGTATAGTAAAGGGCAATGGTCAGAATAAGTTCTAGCTAGGTACTCTGTATTAACGACCTTCTCATATACTGTATCACAACAGGGCACCCCATCCAACTACACCTCCAAATCATTTAAGCCAGATCAAAATGGAGTAAGCCTGTATCCCAGGGTTCTGTGCTTTCCAGCAGTCAATGAGGTTCCACTGCAGCACCCAATCGTGAAAGGCCCGCCAATTTGTGCACAGGTGCCGAGGACAGCGGGGTATGGGATTTATCCAAAATTAGATCTACCACGCACTTGAAGTCCCTCTTACAAGCCTAAAAAAAGGCAGCATTCCAGGCAGGAGGCATTCAGTAATGCCTGCAGAAAGGCATACAGAAATGAGGGTTGGTCTGTATTCGGAGCATAATCATTGAGCATTTTGACATAATTGCCATCTAACTGGCCCAGCACTAGTACATATCGACTCTCTGGTTCAATGACCGCATTATGCAATTGGAAGGGCACCCCGGGTCTAATCCAATTAAGAGCCCCCGTTGCAAACATGGAGTAAGCAGTGCAGTATAAATGCACCCTTCACCTTTAACAGAGTGCCCTGCCCTCAGAATCCGACAAATGTGTCTCTTGAAGAAATGCAATCTGCACCACACTTTGCTTTAAGTAGGCCAGGGCATTATAATGCTGGGAGGGTGTTGACAGGCCTGCATATTCCAGGTGATCAAACTGATCCAGTCAGCCATGTAGACAAGTCCTCCCACAGCCCAGTATGCCACAGCTCCCCATGCCAGCCACACAGTAGGAGTGCCAATCCCCAGCCACAAATTGCGGTCACACCCGCCATACACCCACTAACGATGATAAGAACAAAAACAATCAACAAAGAACAGTAAAACTCCTTCAACATCCCCTACCCCAGACTGTGATAGGTGTACGTCCTGTTCAAACAAAATAAGGCAAGTAGCCTACAAACTAGGGCCCATTTGCGAGGGCCAAATAGGTCTGTATTGCAAAGCTCAGTAGGGGAAAGAGACCAGCCAACCTAATATTCAGAGTGCAAAACAGTGAAAAGGTTACACATGGCACCGGAACCCAGCACACACCCATCTCCCACCACGCCAAAATAAATAAGCACAATTAAACATCACACCACACCACACCACAGCACCACAAAGGACGCATTTGCCTCTCAAGTTATATCTGCAATCCAAACAGGCTCACATAACATCTGCTGAGCCTGGGGTGACCCCCATAGGGTGTCCTTCAGACCTGCACCGATGAGCCCGCCAGCTTGAAGTGGACTCCCTGCGGGTTATTGTCTTCGAATGAGGTGAGCTCTCACTAGATCTCTCGCTAGATCTCTGGAAGTCTGTCGTCTCTACCGCGTTCGTTCTCTCCTCGGCTGCCTGCTGTTTGGTAGGCTGGTTCATCTCTCTTTGTCAGAAGGGCTGAGGCCACTGGCGTTCCGATCGCACCGTTCCCTTATCGTAGTGTTCCAGCCAGTACCATGCTGCAGGAGGATCTGTGAAAAAATCAAACTTGTCCTCTGCCTACATTCTCAGACAGGCCAGGAAAAGCAAGCAAAGCATTCGAAGCCTCTAATTGGCCTAAGTGAACAAAGTACTGTGATTTTTGAACCTGTAGGGTAAAGTCAGAATAAAGGGAAACCTTAGCATTCTTCACCACAACACTGCCATTGTTGGGGCCTGCTGGGGAAGGAAATCCCTGTTGCGGAAATGCAAGGTGTGGCCCTGGCCTAAGTGGGTAGGCAGGAATCCTGTGTACCCGTTCCAAGGCGTAAAACGTAGAGTTCTCTGGAGCCACGACCTCCTGAAGCCAGTCCTCTAGAAAACCAAGCATGGAGTTGCCCTACACTCTTTCTGGTAATTCAACAACCCTAATGGTATTACGGCAGGCCCTCCCTTCCTGATCATTCACCCTGACCGCTAGTAGCTGGGTGTGTGCCTCTAGTTCTGCAAGGCAAACATATACTGGGCCTCTGGCACTAAGGTTTCGACAGACCCCTCCAAAGCAAACACCCTCTGACCCTTAGAGTCCTCTTGAATGAGGCCCAGTTCAGCTGCAATAGAGTCAATCTTATCCTCCAGCTGTTCGTCTGTGGCATCAATTGCAGCCAGTAGATGTTGTTATGGGAGGACATCATCCTTGGGCCTCTGGGTGCAACCCATGATCAAAGTAGAGAGGGGATATGAAAGCTCAACCAAGTGCGGTGGGGAAAGGCACCAGCAACATGGCCAGGAGGCATTGCACAGTCAGCCTCAAACGTAGCTGACTGTGCACCACCACACAGCAAAGGTCACACCAGTCAAGGAGAGCCCCTAGTACTACACCTAGCCTACAAGCCTTCCAGGCCTCACCAAATGCTTCACCAAAGTCCAGCATATCAGGGGGAGGGTGGTGTGCAATGGAATGGTCTCATTGGACACAAAAGTAGTAGGGGCAAAGCAGGCCTAAGTTCACTTCGCAGGCAGGGCAAAAGATCACACCTCAGGACGTCCAGCCCTCCATGCACCAGACAATGAAGTAAGCAGTGGCCCATAACGGGGGTCCCCAGTTCACCCAGCAGTGAGAAGTAATGCAGAAGTGGGCCCAGCTCCAATATCCCCAAGGCCTCTTACTTACTCAGTGCCAACAAGCTAGAGCTCAGTGAGTCAGGGAGATATCCTCTGGCAGTTGCTGCATTTCCCACCTGGGGATGGGGGGGACTCCAGTCATCCCAAAAGGTGTTGCAGCACTCTCACATCTCCCGCAGGCTGCTGCCGATACCAGTTTGTAGGACAGCCCTGCTCCTGGGGATCGAGGGCCAAGAGTGGCTGTCTGGGCACCTGTCGGCAGTCAAATCACCGGCGGGAGTGGGGGATACAACCCTTGCAGAGAGCGATGATCCTGCCTCATGCCCCCTCTGCCCTGCCTCTTTTCCATTGAAGATCTTCCATCTTGTCTTTACATGGGAGTCGCTAGTAGCTTGCCGCCTCAGCCCCTCGTCAGCCCCAGCCCAAGGTGCCCGTTCTAGCGCTTGAGGCCCCCACCAAGGTGACGGTAGTCAGGGGGTGTTCGGTTTGGCAGCCGATTCTGGTTGTGCTAACCTGTGGTGTTTGACATCCCTTTTTCTCTGCAACTGTGGTCCGTAGGCCTACGAGGAGTTTGCGCTGCCAGCTGCACTTGACATGGTGGCTAGTTCCGCTCCCTCATACCACAACATAACCTATCCCTTCCAATTTTTGGTGTATGTATTTCCACTTATAACATGCACTGCTTTTCTGTAGAGCTTTCAAGAGTTGATGTTGCCCCTCCTCTATATATCTTTGACAGCCTCCATGCTGCATCATTTGCTTCCCTTACACTGCAGGCTGTCCACCTGAACTATTTAGTTGAGTTAGACCAGAACAGACAGAGCAATGTTTTTGTTGATAGTAAGGTAGATGGTGCCATGCGTGAGGAACTTTCAATTCCTTGGTCTTGAAAACAGATGAGCTGGCCCGGTTTTGGCTTTTTTTTTGCATATGGTGGTATATTGAAACACACTTGAAAATTGCTTGTATACAAATGAGAATATATACATAAGAATATTTTTTTCCTTTCCTTTGGTTAAGAAACAATTGTCTCCTTTTCAATAATAATTATTCCAGTGGCACACGGTGTCATTCTTCTTAGGATTATTCTAATGCATTCAACATCTCCTACTTAATATAAGCAGAGATGTTCTAGAGCTGGTGGAGAGAATTTTCACATTCTGTTTGGATGCTTATGCTACAAGCAGCGACATGCGTAAAAAGATTTTAAGAACTTAAAGAATCCATCCCAGTCTGTATCAGCTTCGTGTGGGGTAGGCTTCCAACCTGTCGTCCAGATCTCTCATTGCGGTCGGTCATCAGTTTACAGCAAACGCCATTAGAATGATCAGGGTATCATTTTGTTGCAGCCCATTCAGATTTTTTTTCTTTATCTGATCCAAAGTTACATGCTTGGATTTTTTTCTTTATTGTACGTCAGGAATACTTTTTCTCTTTTCCTGGCCGGGACCGCCATGCCTTGCTGGTACAGGGCAGGAAGTAGCACTGGTGTAAGCCCTACCCTGAATGATGCGGGGCACCTGCTACAATTACAGGGTGGCTCTGTGTCAGATGGACCAGCAGAAACTCTGACATCAGTTAGTTGGCACTTTCCTTGCATGTAACAAGGTAGGGGATATACAGATTAGGATGGGCAGGATTCCTATCAATATTAGGTGAGGCACCCGCTCTGCTGAACCCTAAAAGAGCTGAACAATAGTAACTCATTTTTTATCAGTCACCCTTCTTTAACATTCAGATAGAACCACCATTGGCTATTACCTAAGTATAGCACACCATGATAACCATTGACTTAGAAAATGCAACAATTTGAGCAGAAAATGGCAATGACCAAAACATTGTTAAACTGTTCACTTTCTTTGACTAACACAATGAAGCATCTAGAAAGTGCAGCGGTCTGTGAGGCTCCGGGATCTGTAAAAACTACCAAGAGTCTCTTTGCTGTTTTGACTCCTACAAGCTCTTCTTGATGCCCTAAGTCCAGGGGATGGGTGCATGTTAGGACGAAAGTAGAACTTTAGCACGTACTTTAATAATTGAGTAGGAGAGATTTTAGGTGTAATTGTAAAGTTTGTAGCAACAATGCAATAAAGATTTGTTGAGGTTAGTTGGCAGCTCCGAGAGTCTGTGGCTAGTTTTACCCACATTGGTCTGTTTGATTAGCTTTGCTGGTCGTTCTTTTCACTATTAATCCCATACATAATACTGCAGGTAGCCCTGGGGCTGTAATTGAAGGTTCAGTGGATGACGTGTAAGTAGAGTTGCAAAAGTTCTTCCCTGACATCCGCTGTTGTGCTGTGCTTGAAGAAGCAAATGCTTTTAGCGAGTTTTGAGTGTAAAGAAAGTAGCTGGATATGAATCTCTCTGTCTACGCCAGATACCTTTCACAGTTGTGGAAGCGATATTTCTTGTTGTGGATCAACAAGACATGACTTTAGTAAGTGATGTATCCCCAGCTCAAGCATTATACTTAAGGCCCCTTCCGCTGGCAAAGCCGCATCTGCAGCTAGTACTGCTGCCTGCAAACACTCCTTGAGAGCATCGAGATCTCTTCAAATGTGAATAAAAAAATGAAATATTTGGGTCTGTATTTTTACAAAGTGGCCTAGGGGAGAGAACAGGCGTGTGCAACTGTTGTTTATGCCCCCGTATCAAGTTAATAATGTAATACAGACAGGGGATGCAGACACTTGTGCAACACTTTCTGTTATATGGATTGCGCCAGTGCAGATGTTGCGTCGGTGTAATCAAATGGGAATGTTGTGGCTCCGTTAGACCTGTCGTTGTTGGACTTGGCCCTTTTGGCAGGTTCACCCCAAAATTTTTTGCATTTGCCTAGCCTGTTTCTGTAACCTGGTGTTGGTGATTTTAGACCTCTGCGCACTTTTTCACTGTGGTCCAGTGTAAAGTGCGTGCGCTCTCTGTATGTGTGGTAAGAGTGTCCTGCACTCCCATAGGAATGCATGGGGAATATGTGTGCCCATGGTAGTTCCTGATGTGTGGGGAGTGCAGGGGCGAGTTTGGTATGTGCGAACTCGTGAGACTAAATGCTGCTCGAGGATGTGCGCGGATTTATTGTGTCTAGTGTAGAAGTGCCACTTCTAGAAGTTGGCATGTCGGTGCAGTAAATGTGAATTGACTGTCTGGCTTGTGATTGGCTGGAGCTGGCTGGTGTGCCTGGCTCCAGGAGTCAATGGAGAGATCTGCATGTTGATGGGAGGTAGGAGTTCACCTGGGGCCTGAATAGGGCTGGGCCTTCCCTCCACAATGCTGGCTCCACTCCCTGTGGTATGTCTGATGTCCCTGACCCACCCTGTGAATAGGCAGAGGGACTAAGCAAAACAAAGTGCTCCAGAACCAGTTGCATCTGGTTCGCCCCTTGCATGCACCTTTGGAAACAAAGGATTTGGTGTATAAAAAGGGGCTGTGACTCCATGAAAAATGTGCTTGTTTTCCAACTTGAATCTACCAGGGGCGTGCTGCTGCTGGGGCCCAGGGGAAGGCTTGCCTCCCTGGGCCCTGCCCAGCCCCTGATTGCTGGAGGACTTCTTTCTGGGGCCCTTCTGCCTGGCCTGAGGATGGCTGGGAGACTTTCCTTGCCCTGGAAACCTTTTCCTGTGTTTCCCTGCTTGTTGCTGGGACCCTTTGCCTTAAAGGGCCATTTCTGGGGCCTTTGGGGTTTTTTGTGCTCCCCAGCGCCTCGTGAGCGCTTTATTTTGAATTGCACTGTTATTGAGGGAGCCTACCCCTCATTGCTGCATCTGTTGATGGCAGCACGGGTTCCCACCCCGCTTATTTAATTATTTATACTGATAGAGCGCGCGGGTCACCCGACCAATAATTTCGCCACTTCCGGTCTTCGGGCCCATATATTTCAAATCACCATATACATTGATCGGATGACCTCACGGTCTACTATCAAATATTTGTGAGTTCCTTTCGTTATTCTTCAGAATACCCGACTTACCATCCACCGATGCGGGTACCTATGACCACAATGGATCAGGGAGCTAGCTGTAAAAGGAAAGGCAGCAAAATACAAACCCAACCAATAACATTCAAATTCTCTTTGTAAATGACCACGGACAACTGGAAGTTTTAAAGTCTTTATCTAAAGTTCGTTCTCAGAAATCATTAGATTTACAAGAATAAGACAATCAATAATTAAAATAATGAAAAGTACATAACTATATAGAAATAAAGTCAGGGTAACCATTGAAATTCTGATATAAGATGCAACGGGAATATGCTATGCAGATTTTAGAAGAAAGCTTTAAGAATGGACATTCATTTAAGGAAACAATCTTATGCACGTACTAGAGATTCCCTATTGGAAGAGTTTATACTATGGTAAATTCAAAGATCCTATATAACTATAGGAGAGTCTATGAAGAGAAACACGCTATGCTTTAAGGCAAAAGTTCTTTAGACAAATTAAGTAAGGAGATTCTAGACCATATGAGAAAGTGACAAACTGCAATGCAGAATATAATTTCCAACAAATAAGGTAGCATAGGAACACGTTATAAAACCAATATGCAAATGACTTTATGATTAAATGGTTGCGGAAAAGCATGGAAAAATAACATATGCAAAGGTATGTCTTTATTGAAGCAAAAGACAGGAAATTTAGAAAGGTGCAAGATTCAGAGTTTTCAGAGGAATATTTACCTAGACTGGTGTGGAAACCAAACCCTGGCCACGGGTCAGATAAGGACAGGAAAACCCTCAAGGAAGGATACCCCTCAATGGACAGCAGGTGCAGAATGGACACCCAGGACAGGACAGGAAACCCTCAGATTAGGAATCAGGACAGGACCTCTCGGACAGGACCCTCAGGACAGGACCAGCACCCGCAGTTCGGAAGCAACGCCTGCGCTCCACCCTCTCTGCAGCTATCGATTAAGACCCCGATTGGGTCAGCGAACTCCCAGCAAAGTGCTCCGCCAGCACTTTAAGGTTTAGTAAAACCTTAGTCTATGGTCAAATTTCGGACAGAGTGCTCCGCAGCTCTCTGTATCTTCAGTCACCTATTGAGTGCGTTGGGTCAGTGACAGGTCAGCTAAACCAGACAAGTCGGACAATTTCCCTAGGTGAACCCAGGGTAGATATACTGTTTTGGGACGGTGTACCACCCCCCAATGTTGCAAAGTGTCAGAATCCCTCAATTTGGATTGGTCCTAAGGTAGGATTTGGGTAACACACCAATCAGAACAGACTATTTGGAGGCCTATTTTGCATCTCTGGGTACCGCCTAGCAAGATTGGGGTTCCCACGAGAAGTCGCAGAGAATACAATGGAAAGAATACATTTCGATACAATAGAACATAATCATGATGCTTTTGCTGGGTGAAGGTGCACTTTCCCAGGGTGGCTCAGGTATCAACCTTCTTTGGCCTGAGTTCAATGTCGTGGCAGCCTCTAGTGATTCTGCGCAGAAATACCCTCCAAGATGGACTCCCCAGCCCCAGCACCCCTCCGAGTCGAGGATACATGAAAAGTAAGCGAAAACAAATTAAAACATAGAAGTGACGGTATGGAAAACACATCATTGGTTTTGTACTTTAAACTTATCACTATAAAAATATACTATGCAGTTTAAACATTAGCAACATATACACGAACACGAGAGCATTCACCACGTTATTCACGAAAGCTGTGTATTACGCATGCGCACCTTTTCCCACCAAACTTATAACTACGTCAGGTCACGTGAGTGTGACTGACGCATGCGCAGAAGCAATTTTCCAAGCGGCGGCCATGTTTTAGGGACATGGATTAGTTGTATTAGAAATACATGTGCAAGCTTCATCTACTTCGTTCGTATATGAAAAAAATATATTAGTAAGACGAACACATTTTATTAATTGATTACACACGGGCGAGGTTCATGACTCGAGCAAGTCGCGATGCGAAGCTTGCTCTATCAATCTCCTCTTTGATGATATTTACTACATCACAAAAATAATGGAACCAGATGCCAACTTCTCACACTTTATACGACTCTATCTCCTCCAGCAAGCGATTCAGCTTCTCTTTTTCATTTTTGGTAGGGTGAGAATTTTTCACCTTTTTGTATATCTGATTATTCATTTCCTCTAATTCAAGCTCATCCACACTCCGTTTCACTCCTCTGGCATTCACTTGATGCTTTCTGGTGTGCTTACGGCATTTGCAACAGACAAATATGAAAAATAGGATAAGACCTATAATTCCAATTGGCATCAGTACCTTAAACAATAAGATTTTACCTAAGCTAGCAAGCCAATGACCTTCATTTGAGAGACCATCTACCAGTCTCTTCCAGGCACTGTCAACCTCGAGTGGTTTGAGTTCCTTTTCCAAATTAGTAATGTTTTTCACATATCTTTTGAGCTGCACACTCTTGTCCGGAATATAAGTGCAACAATGTTGCACCTTCAACATCCGGCAGACTCCGCCCTCTTTTGCTAATAAGGTGTCAAGAGCAAGTCTGTTCTGCAAAACCATTGATCTGATCGCAACCATTTCGGTATTGACCAGCAGAAATCCATGAGCTGTGTCAGTAGACAACACATCCACTATTGTGGATAATTTGCAAATTCTGTGAGTGTTCAGAACCACTCCCACTCCAGGTATCAGTGCACTGAAAATACTACCCATTATTTCACCTACGCTTTCTCTTTTACTTCGCACTAAGCCATTAGTATTTTCACTGCTTCCAGCAACTTCATTCACATGGTATATTTTCGGGAAGACAATGCCAAAATAGCAGCTTCCATACCAGTGATCCGGCAATTTGAAATAAGCCTTGTCTCCACATATATAATAAATTCCAGGACACACAGGCTCTGACCCATTTTTGAAACCCCCATCCTCCAATTACCTTGTAATTATGTTCACATTGACTGGAACCAATGAAAATGTTATTATAATAGCTAGTCTTCTCGCGGTGAAGACATAGCTTTCCTTTCCTTTCAAAATCCAGCAACAGAGCAGGTCCCGCCCCACCCTTTGAGGTGCCTTCCATGTCCCCAGCCCATTTTGGCGTTTTCTGTCTTTCGTCATCTGCCTTTCTTTGTATTTTTATTCTCCTCTTCTCTGCCATGTTCAGGAACATCTTTTCCTGTTCACGCAAAGAACAGGTCAAGTTATCTCGGTGTGCGTCACCTATGTCTATATTACCTATAGTCAGAAAGTATTCGCCCATATAGCGAATAACGTCACTTTTGGTATGTACAGGATTCAGGTTCCCACGTATAGGAAGTTCAGAAAAGATCACGTCATTGTTAGAGTAATAGTACTGTAACGGTCCTCTTTTGTAAAATAAGCTTGCTAAAATGCTACAGGATATTCCGTATGTCAGGGGCAAGTGATGGTATGTCACGCCTTCAGCCACAGAGGTAGGTAGCTTCATGCAGACATAGCAATCTTCAATTTCCATAGTCTCTACATAGTGTATTAACAAGTTTGCGAAAACATTTAAATGTGTCTTATTCTTAACTCCATGATAATGTAGTCCTCCCTCATCTGATGCTTCTAGGTCTCGTCTTGTTTGTTTGAGTGCTCTCTCATGTCTTGCTACACTCTGTGTTGTCAGTTCTTCAATGTCAGTATTTACAATCTCAGTAGGGTCAATATTAGTATTTTTGCTCACTGCAAAAGGAATGAAAACTGTTAGTCCTATCCAAACTAATATCACTATAATTATACTACATACACATACCTTGCAGCATGTTTTGCAACAACTGCGACTAGGTCTACCACTCACGTTTGAATCAGACATTTTGGCTCAGAAGAAGTTTCTCGACCCCTCTTTGTGTCTTTGCACGAGTAGTTTATTTTGAGCAATTTCACGGTGGCTCGTCTTCTTCTTCGGCAGAGTACTCAGTGACTGGTTCTCCGTCGCTTTCGTCAGTTATATCAAGATCTTCAAATTCTTCCAAAACGAGCGTCCATTCAGGAGACTTGTACTTTTTGTTTTGTCTTTTTATTCGATCGCTCCTTCTTTTGGAAGTGTCTTCTGGTTGCTCTGCTATGCAAGAACTCCTCCTTTCTTCTGCACGTTTTTCTTCTACCGTTTTTATCCTTAGCCTCAATTTCTTTATGAATCCAGGCTCAAGGTGCTTTCTTTTCTAAAGTCTTTTAGTTGGCACTGGGATTTCGTTTTCTTTTATTGCCCTTTTATTTTCATTTGCTTGTGGCAATTCTGCTTCCTTTTCTTCCCTTCCTATCTGACTAGTTCCAGGGCTCGTATCTATTTCTTCTGCCTGGTTACTAAACTGGCCTTGTTCAGGAGAGTTTTGTGTTTGCTTTTCAAATGTCTCTGTTTCTCTGTCCCGAACACGTTCTTCTAACCCTATCTGATCCTGTTCGAGCACTTCGATCCCTTGATTTTCTTCTGCTCGAACTATTACACTATGTCTAGTCTGTCCCTTTTCGACATCAGGAGTCAGTGGAGGTGTATCAATTATTTGCTCAGTCCCTGTCTGACCTTCTCCTTCCTCAGTTTTGATGTGAATCTCAATAGTCTGAGGTTCTTCACCTGTGCCTTGCTTTTCCTCTCTATTCCACTCTCTACCTTCCCAAATTCGCTCTCTTGTTCTGATTGGGTCTTCTGTGAGGTCAATCAAGGGTATCCACTCCTCTGGCCATATGCTCGGCAGCTCGTCATCAGCTACTTCTGGACCAACGTCTGGGAACCCCTCAGCAGGCTTGACTCTTGGTAGCTCGTCATCAACTACCCCTTGACCAACGTCTGCAGACCCCTCATCTTGACTGGTACTGGGCTGTACGTTGTCAGCTACTTCTGGTCTTGCTTCTGCAGGCCCCTCTGCTGGACGGCCTTCTTCTCCAGGCTCCTTGTCTGGTAGTACCTTCTGGGTGTGCCTGGCGTGGATCCAATGGGGAACACCTGCACACTTCACTGCTGTGGTTGTTACCAGGATTACTTGGCGCTTCTGTCCCCACCTTGGTGCCAGGCAGCTCGACCGAGTATGCTTCTTGATTTTGACCCAGTCCCCTGGAACCAGTTTGTGGAGAGGAGTCGTTGGATTGGCGACGGCGTCTTCTCTGATCTGGCGAGAGATATAACGCACTTGGTCACCTAATCTCTTGCAGTATTCAAGCACCAAATCATCAGTAATACTCAACAGTTTGCTTCCTGGTACCCATGCTTGTCTCATCACTCTTCCCATCAGGATTTCATGGGTGCTCGGGCCTGTCTTCCGGTCTGGAATACTTTGGAGTCCCATCAGAACCAGAGGCAGGGCCTTTACCCAGGTCATGCCAGATGCATCACACAATTTCGCTAGTCTTGTTTTGATAGTCCCCTTTATTTGTTCCACCACTCCAGAAGCCTCTGGATGATATGCACAGTGGAGTTTTTGCGAGATCCCAAATGCCTTACAGAGTTGGTCGATCACATCATTCTGAAAATGTCGGCCTCTATCTGATTCAATAGTGACTGGAACCCCGAATCTAGGTATTAGTTCTTTCAGTAAACACTTTGCTACTGTCAGTGCGTCACTTTGGGGAGTAGGGTAAGCTTCCACCCACTTTGAAAATAGGCAGACAATGACAAGGACATAACGTTTCCCTTCACAACGTGGCATGGTGATGAAATCAACCTGTATTCTCACAAAGGGACCCCCTGACCTCCCAATTCTCCCTAGTTCCACCATTGTTCTCTTGCCTGCATTGAACTGTTGACATGACAAGCACCTCTGGCAGAGGGACTCTGCTACTTTCCTGAACTTTTTGCTGTACCAAGTCTGTTGGAATACCAGAATCATGGCGTCCCTACCAATGTGTGATCCCTCATGTATCAGTCTAGCCATTGTGCTAAGCAAGTGTCTGGGTAACACAGGCATACCATTTGGGCCCAAGATGACACCATCCTCACGTCTTGGTCTACACCCTTCTTCCTTCCACTTCTCTCTCTCTTGCCAGGGTGTCGCCTGCTGCCATTCTCTCACTTCATCCCATGTAGGCACTTCTTCAAACACTCGAAGTTGGCAGCTGTTTCCGGCCCCCCCCTGTTTTGGATTTATGATCAGTCGATCCCTGGCGCATAATTTTGCCACTCGATCAGCGAAATCATTTCCCAAAGATACAGGGTCAAAGTCCTTCTTATGAGCAACACACTTGACCACTGCCAATTCCTTTGGTAATTGGATTGCCTCTAAAAGGTCTTGAACAACTTTTCCATTTCGAATAGGGGTACCTGATGAAGTCAGGAACTCCCTCTGTAGCCATAATTGGCCAAAGTCATGCACAACTCCATAACAGTACTGACTGTCAGTATACACTGTTAGGCGTTCGTTTTTTCCCAATTTGCAAGCTTTTATCATAGCGATCAATTCGGCTACTTGTGCAGACTTTACTCCAAATAAATAACCTGCTTCTTCAATTTTGGTTAAGGAGACTACAGCATAGGCAGCATTCAGGCCTCCTTGTTCATGTCTTAGGCATGAACCATCCACAAACAATTCCTTGTCATGTTTAGGCAAAGGTGTTTCTTTAATGTCTGGGCGTGGCTTTGTGCTAAATTCTGTTAAATCAATGCAGTTATGCTCATCTTCCTCCCCATCTTCCATATCCATTGAGTTGGGAAGCAGAGTGGCGGGGTTCAGAATGTTGCACCGGACAATTGTTATATTTGCAGCACCCACGAGAATCCTCTCGTATTTAGTCAGCCGACTAGGGGTGAGATACTGAGTTTTCGTTCTTGTTAGTAAAATCACCACTCCATGCGGAACATACACAGTTACAGGATGTCCCATGACAATTGATTCACTCTGCTCTAAACTTGTTCAAGTAGCAGCTACTTCTTTCAGACATCCTGGTAATCCAGCAGCCACTGGATCCAGGGTGGCAGAGAAATATGCCACTGGCCTTCTGGTTGTGCCATGCTCTTGTGTTAGGACTGACAACGCGCAATTATCGCAAGTGTCACAGAACAGGGCAAATTCCTTGGAATAGTCTGGCATTCCCAACGCAGGGGCCGTACACAGACAATCTCGCAATTTTGTGAAGGCTGTTAAGCTTTCATCATCCCATTCTACGATATCCGGTGTTCCTCTCTTGGTCATTTTTATCAAAGGCCTAGCTAGGACTGCAAATCCCAGAATCCATTGCCTGCAGTATCCTATCACCCCAAGGAACATTCTGATTTCTTTCTGAGTACGGGGTAACTGCATCTTTTGAATTATTCTCACTCTTTCTGACGTTACTTTCCTGATGCCTTTCTCTATCTGGTGCCCCAGATATTTCACTGATTTTGCACAAAACTGTAATTTTTCAGGGGCCACTTTATGTCCCTTTTCACTCAGGTGATTCAGTAGGGCAATGGTGTCAAGCACACAATCTTTATGACTTTTGGACGCCACCAAGAGGTCGTCAATGTATTGCACCAAAACAGAATTTCCAGATAAGACCAAAGTTTCCAAGCATTTTTTCAAGATCTGATTAAAGATAGAGGGGCTCTCTGTGTACCCCTGGGGGACCCTGTTCCAGACATACACGTGACTGTTGAAAGCAAATGAGAAAATAAATTTGCTGTCTGGATGCAAGGGAATGGAAAAGAATGCATGACATAGGTCTATCACAGTGAACCACTCAGCATCCCAGGGAATTTGGTACAGAATCACTGCTGGGTTCGGTACAATAGGACAACAAGGAACCACTATCTTGTTTACCTTTCTTAGGTCCTGAACTACTCTGTACTTGCCACTAGGCTTTTTGATGCCCATAATCGGTGAGTTGCATGGGCTACTCATTACTTCCTGTATGATGTTTCCTTCTAGCAATTTCTGTATTTCCAGGGCAACACCTGCTCTTACTTCTGCATTCATTCTGTATGGTTTAGTATTAGGGTACACTGCATTGTCCTTTATTGCTATCTGTATGGGGTCTACGTTTTTCATTAATCCTACATCTTTCCCGGTAAAGTCCCATACCTCTGGCTTCACTGTTTCTTAGAGTTCTTTGGGCAAATCCTGCATAGTCATTCGTTTAATTTCTGAGTCGGGTCTGATTAACATTAATTTATAAATGCCATCTTCATCTGGGGTCTACTTTTCAACACCCTTTGGTGTGCAAAAGATGGTACAGTTCATTTTGCACAGCAAATCACGTCCCAGTAAGTTCACTGGACTGGTGTCACAAACGACAAATCTATGCATTTCTTTAAAGTTTCCAATTGAGATCTCCATGGGCTCGGTAACAGGAGTACTAATCAGTTGATTAGATACCCCCACTACTTGGATTGCTTCTCCCGAGAGGGGTAGGTTTGGAACGTCCACTGTTCTCACAGTAGAACGGGTAGCGCCAGTGTCCAACAGAAAGGTGACATCATTTCCGTCAACCTTTCCTTCAATGTATGGTCCGGACTGGTCTACCGGCAAGGAGGCGCCAAGCACGCATTCCTCGTCCTCCCCTCTCAGGCCCCGTCAGTACTGGTCATCACAAAAGAAGGTATCATTTAGTAAATACTGCGAAGTTGCTGCATTTCTGTTCTCATTGCTCCCCCAGACTTCTACGTCATCACCCTGCGTGGATTTTCCCTTAAAGACTTGCTTTGGTGCTCGGGGCAACTGAATCGTTTTTACCTGTTGTTGGGTCTTTCTTGGTCTTTCATTCTGCGTCTGTGGAGTTAAATCAGGTGTTTGGGAGTTATCATCCTGCAAAAAGGGACACTCATCTCGCCAGTGTCCAATTTCTCCGCACTGGTGGCAGGGAAATTTCTTCTTAGCCTCCTCCCTGCTCATTTTGGGCCGGGGCTTTCCTCCACCCCCACCCCCAGGACCTGGATTCTGAGTAGTTTTGGCCATTTTATTCAATTGTTTTTCCTGCTGTTCTGCGAGCTTCACTTGAGCCCACATAACCTTCTCCTTGAGAGCCTTTTTCTTTTCTGCCATCTCGTCCTCACAGTACTTTGCGTACCGTAGGACCTCATCCATCTTTTTAGTATGCCAACAGATTTTGTTATCTTTTATCCATTGACAAATTTTGGGTCTTAAACCATTTACAAACCTGTAAATAAAATGTGTCATATTCTTCATCTCGATGTTATCTATACCACTGTATGTTTTGAACACCTGCAACAGTCTTTCATAAAAGGAGTGCACTGTCTCGTCTCTTTCCTGCGTGGTTCTATCTATATTGGTCCAATCAGTTTCCTTTGCTGGCACTTTTAGTTTCAGATGCTGTATTACCTGCTCATATTTTCTCATTACTTCCTTCGATGGTTCCCCTGTTTTGTCATCTCTTGGGTATTCCTCACTAGGCCAAGCTATGGCTATTTTACACTCGGTCCATAGATCCACAGGGACCACTATATCGAAAAACCCATCCAGGTCCTTCCACAGGCATTTTTGCACTTTCACGAATCTTTCTACCTGCCTATACCAATCCACGGGCTTTTCGCGTAATTTCGGGAAATCGTTAGTAAAGGACACAATATCCTGTCTGGACCATGGAACATGTACGTATTTTCCACCTGGTACTTCACGCATAGGGCATAACTGTTCTGGTTTGTCAGCTTCCCTTAGAGCGAATTCGGGAGTTGCCTGCCTAGACCTGGCCTCATCCTTTTTCTTGGCCCATCTGGCTTTCCACCTTTCCACATCTCCCCATTTTTGCAATACTGTCAATAGTTCTTTGACCTGTGCTTTCTTCCCTGAAACATTCAAGTTTTCCAAATCCTTGTCTGAGAAATCTGCCCTATATGGTTTCTGCAGTGGTTTTGATTTTGAAATATCTATTCCCATGCTAGCAGCAGTGTCTGTCAGTTTTTCATGAAGTACTCGGGTATTTCGGGTGAGACTCTTGCAGATAAACAGCATTTCGTCTTCAGAGTAGGTATTTAATCTATCTAATCCTACGTTTCCTGCCATCAATTCCTCTATTTCTATTCTCAGCTTGTAGAGATCTAAAGGTTTCGTTGGGGACGCTTGTTTTTCAAATTCTTGACTCCATCTTTCGATTTCTTCAGGAGTCACCAAGGTGACACTTAGTACCTGAGGTCGATTCCATTTGAATTTCCCTTGCGTTAAAAGGATTGTCTTTTCTGTATCCTTTTTCCTGTATTTCTAATGGGCAGATCTAGCAGCGAGACCTCCGACTCGCACTCACTTGTCTGGTCATCTACAATTAATGGTTCTGGTCTGGTCGGTGCAATGACAGGAGTAATTACTGGAGTTTTCGGACTTCCTTGACGGTCCCCGTACAACGGAACCACTGGTCCGATAGTTACTGGGATCGTCAAGGCTTCAGGACTTGCATTTAGCTGTGACATTTTCTGTATTATTTCAGCTCTCTGGTTTGCTAGCGCTTCTCGCTCTTTCTCCTCTAATAACCTGTCCAATGACTTGTCATGTAACACCTGCGGGGTTAGAATGGGAGCATAACTCGGGGCAGTGGGATGTGTCTCACTTGGTCCTCCGCCATAATTAGGTTTCTGAAACAAACTTCCTGTGCCTAGAATTCTCGGATCTTCTTCATCCCGTGGCTGTAATAATGGCATTCCTGAACTTAAGGACCTCACCTCACCTCCGTAAGGGGGACGAGAGCAAAAATCTCCTTCACGTGAATATCCTGCCTCCCCACCAATTGGTCTCCTTGGGTAAATTCTTCTTGTTTCTACGGGTCCTAGATTTTCAGTATAAGGAGGAATTAGATAATCCCCTCCTACACTTGCGGACCTGACCTCTTCCCTTTGTAGGGGTCTCCGGGGAATATCTCCTGCACTCGAAGGTCGGTGTCCCTCATTATAAGGAGGCGGACTTCTCATGCATATGTCATCTAACAATTCGTCATCTGACTCTCCTAGGGGCCCCCAGTGCTTGGATTTCTCTGTCCTTTCCCCCCCCCCCCCCCCCAAGAGGATCTTCTGCTGGCATCATGGGAAACAGTCCCTCAACAATCATGCTCTGTCTCCATTCTTTCATCTTTTTGTCTCAGGTTTCTTGTTTCAGTTTTGGGTAATACTTTGTCAGCCCTTTGTCCATTCGGGGCTTCTCTCTTTGGAAAGCCTCGATCTCCCATTCCTCTAATGCCTCATACTGCGTTAGTCTCGGTCTGGGATGTAATTCATTCATTCGGGTTAAAAAATTGAATAGGATCCTACCATTAAAGGTACCTTCTAACGGAAAGGCCATTATTCCGTCATCTTGTGTGTATTTCGCCCAATTTTCTAACCACACACATGTATTGTACCCTCTGTCGAACATCATGAAAGAGGCGGGAGTATTTGGTGGTGGAATAACAATGCCCTCTCTAGTTTTGATCGGCTTGTCCTTTTTGAAGTAATTCTTTACCTTATTTACAAGGGACAATTTTCGCTTACTTCCGTACATAATGTCGTATCTATTAGCCTTCCACTGATCCCTTTCAAACCCTAGGTTTCTTGGATCGGGTCTAGTCTCTGGAGTATACGAGTGCCACATACGATTCCTACGCCTAACTTTGTTTACAAAATTACCTCCAATCAGAATGCGTCTTGTAATTCCGTGCGACCAATGGGGTGCACGAGTTCAAATAATTTTCGGCCAATGGGTGCGCGGCCTTTTCGTGAGACAGTTCTCACGCTTCGGCGCTCACCCCTCCTTCACAATTCCAGCCCCGCTACCCGCCCGCTGTTTCTACCAATCCCAACGCGGCACGGAGTGACGTCAGAGACGCTTCGCGACTGACTCCCTCCCTTCACAAGGTAACGGAAACTTTCTTTCTTTCTAAAGTTCTTAGTACTTGGTTATTTTACGACGAATACACATTCGCCACAGTGCTCAAGTGTCTAGACAGAAAAGAGTTGTTTTACTGCAAGTAAACTACTTCCATTTACTTTTCACACACTTGTTGGGTAGATCTCTTCCGCCTACCCTTCACTCTAGCATCAGTGAACCTGTTACTTCCCTAGACCCATCCACTCTTTCCGGGATATATCCGAGTCTAAGGTTTCCCAGCGGACCCCTTTGCTTTCACCCAAGCTCCGATGAACCTGCTACTCTTCCGATGTGACCCTTATTAGGTTACGCCACTATGGGAATTTTGCCAATGAACCTCGTTACTAACATTTATTCACACATGTATTCAGAAAGAGCCCTAGTTAGTGCTTCCGGTTCTAGCTAACCTGCACCTAACTTTCCTTGAGCCTGCGACCTCGAGGCAAGTAGATTCTATTCACCACTTGCCATTCAATTCCCCGGGGATTTCCGACAACACTTAACAAACCGTTTTACATACGCATGGATTAATACATATAACAATATAAGAACAAGAATAACAATTTTCAAACAATTCATAAATTTCAAAAGCAACGCATCTCAAGAGAGTGATCAAGTCCCCGAAATGGCCGCTCTTATAGCAGCAATAATGTTAGCAGCTACCGACTTGGCTAGCTTAACTAGTCCTACCTAACCTTTAACTATTCCCTAACCATAACTCTGCTACCAGAAAATACTGATAGAGCGCGCGGGTCACCCGACCAATAACTTCGCCATTTCAAATCACCATATACATTGATCAGATGACCTCACGGTCTACTATCAAATATTTGTGAGTTCCTTTCGTTATTCTTCAGAATACCCGACTTACCATCCACCGATGCGGGTACCTATGACCACAATGGATCAGGGAGCTAGCTGTAAAAGGAAAGGCAGCAAAATACAAACCCAACCAATAACATTCAAATTCTCTTTGTAAATGACCACGGACAACTGGAAGTTTTAAGGTCTTTATCTAAAGTTCGTTCTCAGAAATCATTAGATTTACAAGAATAAGACAATCAATAATTAAAATGATGAAAAGTACATAACTATATAGAAATAAAGTCAGGGTAACCATTGAAATTCTGATATAAGATGCAACTGGAATATGCTATGCAGATTTTAGAAGAAAGCTTTAAGAATGGACATTCATTAAGGAAACAATCTTATGCACGTACTAGAGATTCCCTATTGGAAGAGTTTATACTATGGTAAATTCAAAGATCCTATATAACTATAGGAGAGTCTATGAAGAGAAACACGCTATGCTTTAAGGCAAAAGTTCTTTAGACAAATTAAGTAAGGAGGTTCTAGACCATATGAGAAAGTGACAAACTGCAATGCAGAATATAATTTCTAACAAATAAGGTAGCATAGGAACACGTTATAAAACCAATATGCAAATGACTTTATGATTAAATGGTTGCGGAAAAGCATGGAAAAATAACATATGCAAAGGTATGTCTTTATTGAAGCAAAAGACAGGAAATTTAGAAAGGTGCAAGATTCAGAGTTTTCAGAGGAATATTTACCTAGACTGGTGTGGAAACCAAACCCTGGCCACGGGTCAGATAAGGACAGGAAAACCCTCAAGGAAGGATACCCCTCAATGGACAGCAGGTGCAGAATGGACACCCAGGACAGGACAGGAAACCCTCAGATTAGGAATCAGGACAGGACCTCTCGGACAGGACCCTCAGGACAGGACCAGCACCCGCAGTTTGGAAGCAACGCCTGCGCTCCACCCTCTCTGCAGCTATCGATCAAGACCCCGATTGGGTCAGCGAACTCCCAGCAAAGTGCTCCGCCAGCACTTTAAGGTTTAGTAAAACCTTAGTCTATGGTCAAATTTCGGACAGAGTGCTCCGCAGCTCTCTGTATCTTCAGTCACCTATTGAGTGCGTTGGGTCAGTGACAGGTCAGCTAAACCAGACAAGTCGGACAATTTCCCTAGGTGAACCCAGGGTAGATATACTGTTTTGGGACGGTGTACCACCCCCCAATGTTGCAAAGTGTCAGAATCCCTCAATTTGGATTGGTCCTAAGGTAGGATTTGGGTAACACACCAATCAGAACAGACTATTTGGAGGCCTATTTTGCATCTCTGGGTACCGCCTAGCAAGATTGGGGTTCCCACGAGAAGTCGCAGAGAATACAATGGAAAGAATACATTTCGATACAATAGAACATAATCATGATGCTTTTGCTGGGTGAAGGTGCACTTTCCCAGGGTGGCTCTGGTATCAACCTTCTTTGGCCTGAGTTCAATGTCGTGGCAGCCTCTAGTGATTCTGCGCAGAAATACCCTCCAAGATGGACTCCCCAGCCCCAGCACCCCTCCGAGTCGAGGATACATGAAAAGTAAGCGAAAACAAATTAAAACATAGAAGTGACGGTATGGAAAACACATCATTGGTTTTGTACTTTAAACTTATCACTATAAAAATATACTATGCAGTTTAAACATTAGCAACATATACACGAACACGAGAGCATTCACCACGTTATTCACGAAAGCTGTGTATTACGCATGCGCACCTTTTCCCACCAAACTTATAACTACGTCAGGTCACGTGAGTGTGACTGACGCATGCGCAGAAGCAATTTTCCAAGCGGCGGCCATGTTTTAGGGACATGGATTAGTTGTATTAGAAATACATGTGCAAGCTTCATCTACTTCGTTCGTATATGAAAAAAATATATTAGTAAGACGAACAAATTTTATTATTTGATTACACACGGGCGAGGTTCATGACTCGAGCAAGTCGCGATGCGAAGCTTGCTCTATCAATACTATGGGTGCCACCCCGTTTATGGGAGCCTTAGCGGGAGCCCACCCCGCTTCTACTTTTTTTTCTCTCACTGAGGGAGCCTACCTCTCGTTATTTCCCCCGAAAAGAGATGCCGCCGTGGCAAAACTGGAAGTCAGGTGGCCGGACGCCTGGAGCAGGGTGGGACTTCCGCTTCCTGCAAGGAAGTCCGGCTCGCCGCCTGAGATGCGGCCCACAAGTCCCGGTCCCGAGGAGAGGGGGACTGGGTGAAGCCTGGTGCCTATGCGTGCGGGGCACCCATGACTGAGGGAGAGCCCCGCAGGCGCCAGAGAATGCCCATGGAAGGAGGAGGGGGCCCGAGGCACATTGCCGGTGCCTGCCTCCGCCGTGTCTGTGGAGGAGAGCGCCGCGCTCAGCCCCGGGAAGCACCGGTGAGTGGAGCTCCATGAGGCCTGTGTTGTTACTCGAGCCCGCCCGTCTTGCAGCGGGCCGCTCCTACGTTTGGGGTCATGTTGTCTAAGGGGCCGAGGTGGCTCCACCCGCCCCCATTAGTTTTCCGAGCCTAAATTGCTCCACCAAGGAACAGCTTCTGTTTGAAAGGCCCCATGGGTGTCCCGAGGTCCCAGTGTCTGGGGCCCCATTGCGGCTCATTGTCGGCGCATGGGCAGCCCCGCTGGCAAGAGGGCCGCCCCAACGACAAGGGGCATGATGTGTTAAAAGGCCCTTGTCTTGACCAACGCTTGACAGTATTTGGGGGCGCATGATTATTTTCAGAGCCCGTGCGTGGCTCCACCGATGGGGGCGCTAATTATGTTGAGAGCCCGTGAGGCTCTAGTGATGGTCCCCAGTTGTCCTTTTCGAGTCCCAGAGCAGCAGCCCAGCAGTGGGGGCAGGTTTATTTGATAGGCCCCAGAGGGGCCCGTGCTGATCCCGTGGGATGCCTATATAAGGAGCCACGGTGCTCCTGGGGCCCAGCTGAGTTCAGAACCAGATGGCTCCAATGCCCCCATGCATCTTTCCAGAGCCTAGAGGGCTCCCATGTTTGGCGCAAGTTGTTGAAAGGGCTACTGAGAGCCCTCTGCTACAGTTTACCTCCTACAACTGCCCAGCAAGTAGTGGGCAGCTGCACCGTTTAGGCATTTATTTCAGGGGACATGTGCTTGTGGACTCAGGAGTGGGACGCACTCCTTCGCCCCTACCTTGGCCTTTGACAGCTGCGCAGCACTTAGTGCCAGCTGCCGCGTTTAGGCCCCAGTTCTTGTTCTCAGCTGCCCAGCAAGTAGTGGGCAGCTGCAACTTTTAGGTTAGCGCGGATGGCGCACCCCTGACTGGCGCTGCATTGGCAGCGTGCCCTGACATTCTGAACACAGGCCATTTGAGCTCCTTCTTGGATGGCCAGTTGGCCAGGGGGGCTGGTAGAGGTATAGGGTGCAAGGCCCTAATGTGATTGATGTGCTCTAAATGTGGTGCTAGGAATTGTAATGCATTTAGTATGTTTTACGCACCCTGTGTTTGATACCTCTAGATATGGTTTAGGCTTATGAGGTTGTTTTACCTATTTAGGTTTGTGTTAGTGAGATTGTACTTCACTGTGATTTACGCCCCTAATGTGAGTTATACTTAGGAGGTAGGGTCTAATGTGTTTAGGCAAGTGAGGAGATTGCATAATGTGTTTATGCAGGTGAGGTTGGCGCAGGATGTAATTTGCGCCTGATGTGACTGTGCATTATGTAAAGTTATGTTACAGGTTGAGGTGGAGTACAGTGATTACCAGTTTGTAGGTTTATGATCTATTTTTACTTGTACCAATTTCTGCTAAGTGTTGTTCCTGACAGTGGCCCACGTGGCCCTGTCCTGTGTAAATAATCCCTTGTGAATATTGCCCGTGCCAGTTGGCGCAATGTATATTGTGTGATTACTATCTGATGTGTTTTGAGAATACAAAGGCTATTGTTACATAACCTTGTGTGGAGTTCCTTTTGTAGTGTACCTGGGATGTTGTTGCTGTGTGCGTGCGCAAATGCTTTACACATTGCCTCCGAAATAAGCCTGACTGCTCGTGCCAAGCTACCAAGGGGGTGAGCAGGGGTAATCTTTGGCCCTACTAGAGTGGTGGTTTCTGCCTGGCTTTGGCACAAGCCTTAGTCAACCAGAAATCCCAGTTCTAACAGTTGTCCTTAGGGTGGTTCCCACCCCAACTTTTTAGGTCTCACTTAGCATGTGCTGCTCACTTTGCGAGGCATGCAGTATACAGTATAGCGGGGGAAGCTCCGCCCACTTTCTGGCCATTTTTTCATTGGCTTAAATTCTAAATGCTGTATTGTGATTGGTTTTCATCTTTATAGTCCCGCCTCCTAATGGCCATGTCATAATTTTTATCCTTCCATGGCTTTCGCCCCTTTACTTTAAAAACAATTTTGTTCCCCTGCCTCCCCGTTCTCTCCTGCAGTCTTTGACTTCTCGTCCCACCACCACCCCCCTCCACTCCCGTTTGTGCCTTCTTCGACACCCTAACTTCCGTTTAAAATGCAATAGGTCTTGCGTAAATACGAGTCCTATTGCATTTGTCATGGGATTGGCTGTGTGAATTTGCGCTTTATTTTGCCTGACCTGTTCATAACACATGCACAACAGCGACAACTCGCCGCCGTCATTTAGCAGAGCATCACTTCCTGTACTTGTCAGCTGGTAGGTGCACGGAGCACAGACCAACAAGGACATGTGGGGTTGGCCAGCCTTTAGCCAGCTGAGAGTTACCTGCAGACCCATAGGAGCCCCGTCGGGGACGCTTGTTTTGTTAGTTTACGCCCCCGCTTGTCTGTGATTGTTTCCATCCCTGCTTCCTTTTGTGCTTTTTAAAAGCCAACGTGATGTTAACTGTGAAACATCTTAAAATTCCATTGTGCATTTACTGACGGGCTAAAGCATGTGAGCGTGGCTTCCCCGGGGGCGTTTCACACTTTAATGATGTACTGAAAACTGATCCTCCTTGCCTCTGCTTGCAGTGCTGTGTTCCCCGAGACACACCTCTTCTACTTGGGTTGTAATAACACTGCTGCCCTGCGGACTTTACAAACCTCTGACTTTTAGTTGCTGCAGGTGAGCTGCGTTTGACTGTGTGGTCTCTTCTTTACTGAGGTGTCCCAACTGGGAGGAGAACACATTGCATCAAACTACCACCCCACCTTATCCCTACCCCCCCACCCCCACCATCCACCCCGAAGGAGAAACAATGGCAACGGCGAGGGGTGTAACCAAACTTGCAGCACCCTGTGTACACAAGTAGGTGCTGTTAGGAGAAAATTCAATGAAGAACTCCTTGTGTTAAATAAGTTACCAGCTGACGTTTAACGTAGATTCTGGTTTAAATCCTTCCCATAATTCAACTATTTATGCCGGGGAGCCTTATGCATTTGTGGCCTCGTCCCTTCCGTGCTCAATTTGTTTTTGTTCCGCTCGCTATGCAAGAACTCTCCATCTATCGCATTTTGTCTAACTGTTCGCCCTTCCCTGACCCACCCCATAAACTTAGGCTTAGTGGTCATGTCATGCCACCATGTGACTACTGAAGCAACACATACCTTGCTGCCATACCCGCTGAAGTGAGTGTGAGGTTCTTTTAGCTTGGCCTGTTACCCTCCACAACCCTGGCATTTTCTCTTGAGCATGTGCTGTTCCCTGGCATCAGTTTTTGGTGGCATAGAAGAATTTTGTTCATCACCAAGTGCCTCACAGATGTATATGTGTATCTGGTCCGTGACCAGGGCAGTGAGTGAGGCTTTACTCAAGGGAGTGTAACAAGAACTCGGTGATTACAGCCCTTTGCAAAAGTACAGAGTGAATAGCCTGGCCAGCTGTTGGAGCACAACCTGCTCTGAAATGCCCCTGAAAGAGTTTTCTCTCATGTGCACCTTTCTTTGCCATCAGTACTGGGTGGCATGCATGAAAGATAGTCTGTACATGCTGGCACCGCCGGTCAATTGGCACTGGTACTCACACCAAATACTTTTTTTTTGTAATGTAGCCCAAACTGGAACTGAAAGAATTAGAGTGCTTAACATGTGCACATTACACAAGGACACACTCGTTTTTGGTAGGTACAGGAGCTTAAGGAATTTGCCCAGAATCGCAGCATGCTGAGCTCACACGGAGGCTCGAACCTAGATCTCCAGGTCCAATCAGGCATCTCGCCTCTTACGCCACATCCACTCTCAACTGGCTGTGTTGCCTGCTTGCTTGGACTACAGAAACATAGCATTAGATTGCAGCTTGCAAGTGAATGAATGTTTCTGTGTCAGGGGCATCCACGTTGATTATGCCAACTCCAAGCCCTTGTAGGACAAGGTCTCCTATATTCTCTTTGCAGACATGGCTTTATAGACTAGCATATTGCTGACTGTATGGTGATACCATCTTTAATCTGATAACAGAAGTGAAAGGACGGGCGGTTCCCAGAAAAAATATGTCATAAAGAGAAACTTCTGTAATTAAAGTACGTTGCAATAATATTTGATAATATGCTGCATCGCCAAATACTTATGAGGTCCCAAAGGCCTGACCGAATGCATTGCAAATGCTTGTTGCCTTTTGCCTCCCATTTGTGCTGATTCGTTTCGTGAGCCTTAGGACTCTTAGCATTCTACCACTGCTAACCAGTGCTAAAGTACATGTGCTTCTTCCCTAGACATGATGTCATTGGTGTATACCCGATTGGCATATTTGTTGTTCTGAGAAGTCCCTTGTAAACCATGTACCCAGGGCCTGAGTTCAAATACTGCTAGTGGGCTACAGCACTGATTGTTCCACCTACAAAAGTATCCTTTCAAACCTGTCTCAGGCCTGTCACTGCAGTGCCTGTGTGTTTGCAGTTCACTGCCACTTCGACTTGGCAGTTAAAACTGCTTGCCAAGCCTTAAACTCTCCTTTTATTACATATGTCACCCCTAGGTAGGACCTAAGTAACCCTTGGGGCAGTGTGCTTTGTAAGTAAAGGGTAGGGCATGTACCTTTATTTTTTGCACGTCCTGATAGTGACAAACAGTCTAATTCGTTTTTCACTACTATAAGGTCTACCCCTCTCATTGGCCAGCATTGGGAATTCCTTGATAACATTTTAAGCTGTAATTCCTGATCATAGAGAAATAGCTTTTTGATGTTTGATATGTTTGGAATAATAATGATAAATCCTCCTTACTGGTGAAGTTGGATTTAAATTACTGTTTTAGAAATGCCACTTTTAAAAAGTGGACATTTCTCTTTACTTACTGCTCTTTGTGCCTAACAGCCTGTCTCCAGTACACATATGGACTGGGTGACCGCTTCACTTTGTGCTTTCCCTTCATATAGCCGCAAACTCAGGAAGGGCTAGTTGGGACTGAGCACTCATGCATTCATCAGCATTCTGATAGCCTTCCTGTGCAGGAAGGGGGAGAGAGTGGCTCACACTTGCATCTGAATAGGCTGTGTGCGGTCCTCACACAAAGCACTGATTGACCCCCCCCCCCCCCCACCCCCAGGGTTAATCTGATAGACAGGACTGAGTTGAAAGGGATCCTTGTGCACTTCAAAGAAATTCTCTGAAGACACTTCATAAATCAAAGGCACTTTTGGGTATACATACTGGCTCTCTGACCCCCTGAAATCAGACACTTCTGGATCTTGAACTGAACCTCTGTCGTCAGAAGGACTGCTGAGCTGCTTAAAGGACTCAACAGGACTGCTTTTCTGGAAGAACTGCTTTTCTGCCTGTTGCCCTTCTGCTGTCCACGTCGCCCGGTCGACTCTTCGGGTCCGCAAATGGGGCGCTTGGTTCAGCTTCAGAAGATAAAACTTCAGCTGGACCTATTTGGAACTGTATCCTAACCTATATTTTTAAACCTTTTTGGAGTATTTTTGTGGTGTATTCATAGTGTTACTATGTGTGTGTTGCACAAATTCTTTACACATTGCCTTTGTAGGTAAGCCATTACCCTGGCTAGAGGGGTGGTTTCTGCCTGGGTGCATACCTCTGCCAACCAGGAATCCCATTTCTTACAGTCTATTTGGAGATGAGGTAAACCCTTTTACTACTGTGCCTATGGCATATTACAGGCACTAGCAGAAGGACAAATACTCTGTAAGGAGGCACAATGATAAGTGGAGCACAGTCTGTGCGTTTCTGAGGTTTGCCTTGGAATGGGAAGGACGGAGTCCCAGGAACCTCCTGGCTCCCCAGGCACTCACTGCACCTGGCAAGCTTTAAACATGAGGCCGCGTCTCTGCTTGAAGTGAAAGGCGGACCAGCGACTTCACAGAGATGGTCTATCTGTTAATAATGTTCTAATGCTCTTACTAATGCTTTATTCTCAGTGCAGAGTAGAGTTACTACCTGCACTGTGAACAGCGCATTGTCTGTTGTAGGATGCACAGTGGACTTGCAGGGACAGTTCACTTCCCTGAATCACACAACAAACCTACCCTCTTAAGTGTTTTTAACTCGATGAGAATTGGGTTTTCTGTGTCAGGGCAATATCGGAGCATTTGTGGCTATATAGGATAATACTTTCTTATATTTCCCATAATGTGTTTATCCGTTCACATTAAGTGAGAGTAATTGAAGCAGTGACTTTCTAGTTGGCAGTGACATAATCACCAGTACAATAAGAAGCAATGATCAATAACTAAGCACTCCGGATACAGTCAACCTGAGTCAAAGCGTACGTCACTCTGAGCACGCCTTCCTCTCAACCCTGGTTGTAAAGGACTCTTCTTACATATTGGAGGATGTGGAGGTGACAAGTGTAGACTAATATAATCACAGTACTTTAGGAGGGGGCAGGGAGGAGGACAGCTAGATGAGGGTGATGATGCTAGCGAATTTACTCTGGTAAATCGAAACTGCAAGAATGGCATTAACTACCAATTGCTCAGTAACATGTGAGTTAAGTCCTAAACCAAAATTTTCAACTCTGTCTTCTAGCCAGGCTTTTCCAGATGCAAGTGCAAAAGTCAAAGCATCTATTCAAAGATATATGCAGATGAATGGCAGTTAAACTTAATATTACATGCATTAACCTAGCAAGACCCCAATATATCTCTATTAGTCAGTCTATTTCTCAGTAGGGCAAAAAAGGAGAATGTCTAGGAGAGCAGGTTGAGTTATGATATAAGCATAAAGTTACACATATGAAAATATAGTTATACAATATTTTCACGTTGTGGTTGGGGGGTGTAACCCACTTCCGCCAACATTCTAAGTAACAACTTTCAGTTTAGTCTTTACGTAGAGGTTGGGTTGGAGAAGTAGGGTGAGAAAGGTGGATGAATAACACCTGCGCCCATTTTGCAGACAGGGCACACTTTCCTTGTTTTTTTTGCTACGGTACACATTAATGCAGGTGCACAGTGTGCAACATGAAAGTGCGCCCTATGAGAAAGGAAGCTCTTCCCCGGGGCAGCAGCAAACTCTCGCTGCCCCTGGGCAGCGCATTCGAGAGAAATACAGAGCTTCTGTTTTAGGGCTGCATCGTGTTTCTCTGTGCAGGCGGCAACCTGCCTGCACTTTTAAAAGTAATTAGAGATCCCCTTGCAGGCTGGTGCAGTGAGTGACTGCACCCGCCGGAAAGACAAAGGCTTCAGGGGGGAAGGTGGGGAACCATAGGAACCCCTTATCACCCCTTTAGAGAGCTGCATTTAGAAGGAGCGCTCAGTGTGCCACCCTTTTGTGGTGCACTTTCAATGCACTTTCTGAAGGCATGTTTTCATCTGCCGCCACATCAGCAATACTAACCAATAACAACCATGCCAAAACTTACTACTCCTTTACAGTTACATTCATTTGTGGCCTCTTTAACCAATAAAGACGGTCACCATTTATTTTCAATTTTTTTTAATATAAAAAAGTCATCATCTTCAGTGTTGGGCAGGGTTACGAAGAGCACAATCAAAATTGTTCTTCGGTCGTCTGTGACGGGCCAGCATTCAACTGGTGATCACGTGACACAAGTGGGTTGTCAGACCCTATTGCCTGATTCAAGTCAACGTTAGCATAGTGGTGCTAATAAACTCAAATAAAATGAGAGTGGATATCCGTTCTTTGTCCTGAGGAGAACCCCTGAAAAGATGATGTAGTGGGTTCAAAACACGTTGACCATCATTTGTGCACCTACTTTGTTTTCAAAATACTCTGAAGGAGTAATACTGGGTACCAGGGAACGATTAAGAGTCATTTACTTCTACTTAAACTAGTAACCTGGCTTCAGAAGTTATGTTTTTCTAGAGGTGCATTGTTCATTTACAAATAGAGCAATAAGTATCCATATAAACTATTGTGCTTTTGGTTATCTTTGTTAATCGTTGTTTGCTCCGGTTCTGTACTTTTGAAAAATAAGAACTGGCATTGTTTGTTGTATTTTTTGTAATGTTATTTCTGTTTTACATGATTTTCCAATTGTGTTTGTGAATTCTTTTTTGTATTCACTGTAGTGATTTGATTTTTTGTTAGTGGGTGGGAAAAATAATATTACCATGTTTGATCCAATATTTGTATGTGTATTTTGTGTACAACATTGAAGATGATGACTTTTTTATATCAAAAAATTGAAAATAAATGGTGACCGTCTTTATTGGTTAAAGAGGCCACGATTGAATTTAACTGTAAAGGAGTAGTCGGTTTTGGCATAGTTTTTGGTTACTCAGCCTGACTGACTTTAATGAACCCAACCCCTATGTTTGATTGCACATCAGTAATACGGTGCAGATGCAAAGGCAAAGAGATTCCCTCATTTGCATGTGGGCATGCCCCCTTTCAAATGAGGGAATGCCCTCTATTGATAGTGCTGGCGATATATGTGCGCCAACCCTATCTGTAGTGCAAAAGGGGCCTCACAAGCATTTGCGGCCCTTTCTGTAATACCAAAGTACCCCAGGGGCATGCAATGTTGGCGCAAAGACGTGTAGAGCCCCCGAGGCACATGTATAATACAGCCTTAGGTTCTCACCCAGTCTCCTAAAGTGTAAGTGAACATCTAGATTTTTCTCTGCCTCGCCTTGAATATCCCTAGTTCTAGTCTAGGAAAGTGTGATATTTGCCATGGTGGTTGCACCATTGTCCCTTTTACAAGGGAGCATTTCTGCGTCTGCTACCTGCAGCTATGTCTGTGATGTATCCATAGCAGAGGATTCCAGTGTTTCCATAAATGCTTCCAGATCTTTTAGTTCATATCATTTTTTGTTTCTCCCATCGGTAGTATTGATCGTAATTCCTGGTTCTAGCAGTTTGTATCTCATGTCCCACTAGGCACAGCAAAGGGCATAGTGCAAGGAACTTCTTCCTTGTATCATTGGTCTTTTGTTAGAAGTCAGCAGAGGCATTTGTGTTTGGTTTTCATTAATGTGCAGACAAATTATGTATCCAGGCTAAGGAGAGAGCCTGTCTAGCATGTTGGTGAAGTGAAAGTAGACTATTCTGGACCTCATGGTGTCTTGTTTTACAAAGACTCTGAGCCGATTTTGTCAGCCATTTCAATTTTCAAAAGGGGCCAAAATCCAAGCTTGGTGAGCTCTGGTGAATTGTCACCAGAATACGTCTTCTGCGTATAGTCCTTCCGATGTCCCCAAAAATGTTGTATTGTTCCGGCGGCTTATGTCTTCCAAGTTGATTTTCTTGCTTTGTAGAGTCTGCATTTGTTGTGTCCTCTGCTCAACCGGTCTATGTGGTTCTCTACTTCTGCTATCAATCTGTCTGCGGAGTCTTGCCTAGTCTGAAATAATGCCAGGTGCTAGTAGGTGTTGTAGCAGTGTCTTCTCTGATCAACCATGTAGTTGTTTTTATTGATGTAAGTTACCTCATCAGTGTTTTCAGGGTGATGGCCGACAGCCTATCTGATGAGGTGGTTGGAGCAGCCATGTCCTATTTTCCTGCAGATGCCTCTGCTAATAGGGTCTGTTGCTATGGTGTAGGCTTTGACAGGTGATTGGGCTGCTCTGGGGATGGCAGGGCAATCCTACAGCTATGTGAGTCTTGCCTCTCGAGGTAAACCAGATGTGTATACTGCTCCTCTTGAGTTGACCTTAGGCCTCTGTGCAACACTCCCAGGCATAAGTCATAGTAGTGCCTTGACAGCTCCAATTCAACCAAATATGACCCTTCCTGTGAATAGGATAATCCTCTTCACACTGTTCCCAGAAGAGAATGGATTCACCAGGGCATGTCAGGCATGGGGTGCACTGCAATTAGTGTGCCATCAACCCATCCTCATGCTGGCAGGCCATCACTCTGTGTTTTCCACAGAGTATCTGGAAGGTATAAGAACTATGAGCTATCATTGGCAGTGTCTCTGTGGGTTGGAGTTTGAATGGCTGCAACATAGTAGCACCAGACCTCGAGGAAATCCCAAGATGAGGAGAAGCAGCATGCTGGGACAATATTAACCAATAGGAAATCCCTAGATGAGGAGAAGCAGCATGCTGGGACAATGTTAACAGGTAGGAAGCCTAACACCCAATGCAGTGTCATTCCATTCCAACTGATGAGGCCCACAGTTTGGCAGCTCTGGATGTCAGCTGAATTCAGTACACACTGGCTGGTATTGATAGGTTATCGGTGTGACTGGGAGAGAAGCAGCTCCATCTCTGCATTTAGAGGTGCAGCAACACCACACTCTTCCAGCACGCCAGCCAGCCCTTGTAAGGGAAGGGAGTCTTGCTGTTTATCCCCTCATGGATCCTCCAGTCTTGCCAGTCCACACTCGTAGACCCCACTCCTGGGCTTTGATGTAAGAAATCAGCCTGATTTTGTGACGTCGAAAGGGAAGGGATTGGGTACAGTGATCTGTGCAATTTGTTAGCACGCTTGAGGATCAGCCACGCTGCGGTCTGTGGAGCATATATTTGGGTAATGAAGCACAGGCCCTTCCTCAGTTGTCTTAGCAATCAGCCCATCTCATCACCAATGTTAGATTGCAAGGCACACCAGAAAGAATCAAACTATTATTTGGAGCACAATTCTGCCATTCAATGTCCTGGATCCACTTATTTTCCTCATTGAGTCAACAGGGTGGGGGAAGAGCCCCAATGGAAGCTACAATCTTAGGGCCTCATTAGTATGGCGGTCAGACTTCTGTCTGACCGCCATCCATTCAGAAAAGGGACCGCCCAACTACAAGTCGGTGGCTCCGCAGTCCAAATAAGGATGCGACCGCCACCACGGACATCGCAATTTTATGTATTATGGCGGGTGCTGCTGGCTGCAGTACGTAGCAAGCTACATGCAGTGCCTGCCACATGGTGCAGGGATATGTAGTGGGGGGCACCTCTGAGACCTGGGAAGGGGAGGAGTGCCCACTACGGGCCCCCAATATCCCTTTCCGCCTTCCTTTTAATGGCTGATGCACCACTATGAAAGGGCAGGCGAAAAGGAACATCGTAATGCCTACGGCGGTGCCTGGCAAGCATCGCCACCATTGTAGGCATTACTCCTCCACTGACGGATCTGACACCATCCAAATGTGGCGGGCGGAAAACATGATTGCGATGGGGGTGGGACTGCCACTGATGGGCTGTCGGTAGCAGTCCCACCGTCATTGTAATCAGGGCCCTTAGTTGCAGCAAAGCCTTCCTTCTTCTCCACAAGATAAAAATGATTTAGGGGAAGGTCTCTGCACCACCTAGAATATTCCTTTTAAGTCTCTCCCACTACACCTGCAAGATATTACTGGTCTCAGATATTTCTGAACACAACTGGAGACCATCTCTTCCTCCAAGCATTTGGATCCTGAATGATTTCTCACACCTTCAGTTCTCCCCACCTGGTAGTTGCTTCTGAATGAATTCCCCACTATTTCTCTCTCTCATCCAGTAAACCTGATATACCCACATTCTGACATCCTGTCGGCGCCTAGGAGTAGTATAAAAAGCATCAAATAAATAAATAAGGGCCATATTATGGTGCTGATCATCTGGTCAGGTTATGGATGTAAACACAAGGAGATGATGGATGGAGCGCTAAAACTTTTCAGATGCTCACCCCCAGTCACAGATCTGGGTTGGATCCAACATCATTCATTAGCTCACTTTGCCACCCCAGTTCAGACACAGCTATATGCAAATCAGTCTTGACCCTGTGCCTCATGGGAACAGTCCAGCCCCAACTGCCAAGCCATGTCTTCCCTGGACAAGTATCCTGGGACCGGTTTGCCCAGACGTGGGTACCTTGCTCACTTTGCCACTGGATTCAAACTAGCCTGGCTGATGAGGGCTGTAAGCCCGAAACCAGTTCCAGGATGCTCGTTTCCAGTTCAGGTAAGACCTGGCTTGACAGTTCGGGCTGGACTGTACCCATGAGACACAGAGTCAAGACTGATTTGCATAAAGATGGGGCTGAACTGAGGTGGCGAAGTGAGCTAAAGAACGATGATGTATTCAACCCAGATCTGTGACTGGGGATGAGTGTCAGTGCTCCGTCCATCATCTCCTTGTGCCAGGTTCTGGATGTATCCAAAGACCTACTGAGATTTGTGGGCATCGTAGGAGAGTTGGCTAGAGCATGTCTTTCCGGGCTCTTGAAGAACATGTATCGTCAATGAAAGAAAGTTCTAAGGACCAAAGCCTCCCATTAGCTAAGCAGAAGCCTGACACCTGCTAAACCGTTAGAACATATTTTGAGGCAAAAAATGTACATAGGGTTTAAAGAATAGATCCATCTCTTCACCTCCCCAACGGCAAGAACATTGAATCCAAACCGGTGCTGGTAGTGACATAATGCAGGTGGAAATTACCTCCGGAAGAGTGATAATATATATGTAAGGATGGTGTGTTGGAAATATTGGCACACTTTGTTTCTCATCATTGTACTGCAATTTAAGAAAAGTTTGGCGTACCCCGTTCTTTAGGAAAAGTGGCAAACCGTTTGAAGAAGGCTCAGCACCAATTAAATACAACTTATGTTGTACATCTGAATTGTTGAACCTATCTCTGGCTGCCCGTTTTTGTTTTTAAAATCTTCTTTATGATATATGTTATGTATTTTTCTTTCATACATTTATGGTCTTGTATGCTTCCGTCTTTCATGTGTTATTAATGACAAATTAATCTATAAATATGGTTGTTGAAACGATTGAATAGAAGCATATATCTGTCAACAATAGGTGAACTTTTTTAAAGCATAGGATGAAGCATATATTTTGTTCTTTTAGGTAGAATTACTCCGTCTTGACAAAGGACTGCTGCTTTCAACTTTCAAGGATGGCAGATGTATCAGGTCAGTGGGAATTATACTTCACAGAACATGTTTAGTGTACTGCCTCTTACAGAACGAATTGCTCAATTATTTACTGTTTGCAGAGCTGGAACAGGAGCTCAAATCCATTAATAGTGAGCTCCAGGCTGTCGAAATCCAAGTTCAAGAACTCCTTGAAAGACAGCAAGTGCTTCTTCAGAATAAGTCTGTGCTGAAGAAGAAATTAAAGCAGCTTTCTGAAGATGCAGAGGAAGGAGCGAGTATGGGGAATGACTTGGCAGAAACCTGGAACAAGGAAGGTATGCGAAATAATGCGTTTATTCTTGATGGACTGGTTTCACTGAAATAAGTAGGCTTCTGGTGTGGATACATTTAGGAAAATGCGTTTGCTTGACAATGCATATGTTGTGAGTTTGGACTTTAGCTGTTCTTGTTGCTCATGCCTAGCTTCGTTCTTGGTAAAACACATACATCTCTGCAGGTATTGCTGTATTTCAGCTTCAGATTGTAGGCCTTCGAAAGACACATATGCCTCCTGATCGAAAGCACCAACAATAATTTCCTCCATGATAGCATACACGCATACAAGCAGGCAAGGTTTCCTGTCGAGTTTCACAACTTACGTTCAATTCTTTGTATTTTGTAACGATAAAATACCATAATAGGCACAGCGATTGGGATGCTTGAAAGATTTACCTTATTTCAGCATCTTAATCACTTGGCCCAAGATTTTTATGCAGTTTTTAAGTAAGCATGGATAGCACAGCCAGGCTTGCCGCCAAGATGCTCCATACACATGTCAGACAGAACATCAGGCATACCCTCAATGCAGTGTGTGTCAAGGTTTCAGAACACTAGGCCTTGACAAGCTCCAGCCATTTGGCTGTTACACCCTAAGAGATGAGTTTGTAAAATGTCTTTGGTAGAACTGTTCAAACCCCAATTAACAAAACCAGAAATCTTTGTGCATGACATTATGACCTAACCAGGTATAAACCAGAAAAAAACACAGTAAAAACATATCACCTCTGAGTGACTCCGAAGGCACTCCTGAGATTGGGCGCTGGACCTCTCACAGAATTTGTATTACAGTGGCACGATTTCTGATTCATAGCCATTGTTAATACTCTAGGAAATCCAAATTTAGACATTTGAAAAATTTCCACCAAAATTAATAGATGCTTGGCATGTCTTATCTATTTCTTTGCTTAAAATTTGGCTCAGATTGGTGAATAGCTTCACAAGATAATAGGCTGAATGACTTTATGGTGTGTGCAATTAAAATGTTTGCTCTTAGACCGAACAAAAGCTGCTGTTGTAAGTACGCACACAGACACCTCTCTCTCTCTCTCTCTCTCTCTCTCTCTCTCTCTCTCTCTCTCTCTCTCTCTCTCTCTCTCTCTCTCTCTTCTCTCTTCTCTCTCTCTCTCTCTCTCTCTCTCTCTCTCTCTCTCTCTCTCTCTCTCTCTCTCTCTCTCTCTTTCTCTCTTTCTCTCTTTCTCTCTTTCTCTCTTTCTCTCTTTCTCTCTTTCTCTCTTTCTCTCTTTCTCTCTCTCTCTCTCTCTCTTTCTCTCTCTCATATTTTGCTTGTAATCAGAGGTAGCATCAAATAGGTTTATTTAGTTGTTTGGTGTCAGTTTAAGACGTTTTGAATAATTGAAGCGATTTTAAAATGCTGATCCATCAAAATTAGGTATATTTGTATGTTTATATTTG
The DNA here is from genome assembly GCF_964261635.1 of Lissotriton helveticus. Classification (NCBI taxonomy): domain Eukaryota; kingdom Metazoa; phylum Chordata; class Amphibia; order Caudata; family Salamandridae; genus Lissotriton; species Lissotriton helveticus. The sequence goes on along the minus strand of NC_136057.1, from coordinate 574,545,492 downwards.
TGAACCAGTTTGCAGGTATTAGTTCTGTGAACACAATTTAATTTGATTGACCGCGATGAATTCCGCCTGGGCCAATTTAGAAGATCAGCTGCGTCCAGAATGTATAAGGAATGATGTATTTTTATCTATTTTAAACACCTATTCTCGCGTGTAATTTTCCAGTGACGTTCTAAGCTAATGGCCCAATGTGATACTAATTTCATAGTGATTGTACATTGCCATCTGTGAGGCTACTGTGCAGAGACTAAGTGAATGGGCTGAAAGCCTGTTATGTCCCTGAGGCTTCAGATCAGGAGGCCCACCTGCTTGCCCTTGGAGTAACTCTGGGGTCAAGTGATGCAGGGCCAGTCCTTCTCACACAGGCAAGAGGGAAGTAGGCAGCAAATCAGCACAACAAAACAGGAATTCAGCAGAGTGCAGTCCAACAGAGTGGCCTTCCAGCAGCACAGCAGTCCTTCTTCCTGGCAGAGTATCCTCAGGTACAGAAGTGTACTGAAGTGGTGGTGTCCGACATCCAGTGCTTATACCCAGTGGTACCTTTAAAGTGGGGGAGACTTCAAAGACATTCCTTTAAGATGCACAGAAGTTCTCCCTTCCTGCCTTGGCTCCTGACTCACTACAGAGTGGGATGAGACCTTTGTGTGTGAGCAGGATACAGCCTATTCAGATATAAGTGAGGCTGTGCCCAGCTCCTCCCTCTCATCCTGGTAGGATGGCCCGTCACGTCACACCTAAGTTCCCATTGTGTGTGGTTGTCTAAGAGGAATACACAAAGCCCAACTTCCAACTACAAGTCATGTGATCAGAGACAGGCTACAGACACCGAACGGCTAAAGCAATAAAATGCCAACTTTCTAAAGGTGTAGTTTTCAGAATTGTAATTTAAAGTCAGACTAAACCATTAGTTAGGATTTTAAATTAGGATTCCAGAGATACCTAACAAGCATCAGTTATATCTTCCCATCTGGGGATTACACTAATAACATGTAATAAGAAAATCCCAATGTTATACTATGGGAGAAATAAGCCTTGCTGTAGTGAAAAATGAACGTAATTGTTTTACACTAGCAGGGTATGCAAAACTTAAAACTACATGTCCTGTCTTTTAAAGACACTGCACCCTGCCCTCTGTGTTGTCCAGGGTCTATATTAGGGGTGACTTGTATGTAGAATAAAGGGAAGGTTTGGGCCTGGCAAAAGGTTTATTTTGCTAGGTCAACATGGCTGTGTACATTGCAAACACATGCTCTGCAATGTCAGGCCTGAAACTTTGTTAAAGGGCTACTTAAGTGGGTGGTACAATCTGTGCTGCAGGCCCACTAGTAGCATTTAATTTACCGGCCCTGAGTACAGTGAGTAACACTTCACTAGGGACTTGTAAGTAAATCAAATATGCCAAGTATGAACCAATATTACCATGTTTAGGGGAGAGAGCGTAAGCACTTTAGCACTAGTCAGCAGTGGTAAAATGTGCAGAGTTCTAATACCAGCAAAAACGTTGTCAGAAAGTTTGAGGAGGAAGGCAAAAGGTTGGGGTTTAAGACCACCCTGAGGCTGTCAGGTGTAACTGCGAACCAATGAGAGGAGGGTTTAAAATGTAGCCTTGTGGAAGAAAATAAGAGGCGAGTCAGAAATGGGTAACAAACACAAAAAATGGAAAGGGGAGATACATGGAGGGATTCCTAGGCTAAGGCCCTATCTGGCACTTATTAGCTAAATCAGGGAGGATACTACAATTAAGCACCCTTAAACTCACTTCCTTTACCTTGATGTTATATGAGGTGACGTTAAACAAAGTACAATGTATGAGATTGACTAGATGTAGCTGCTAGGTGAACAGCTCTTAGCCTATGATGGCATTGGAAAGGAGGCATTTGGTGGTTAAGGGTTGAGGAGAAATAAATTGCCCAAGTGAGAGAAAACTGGGGCTAACGGTCATTGTTAGTCACATCAAGGCCATGTTTATCGAAGAGCCTAAGACAAGAGGCGATAGCTCAAAGCCTTAGTTACACAGTGTTCTTTTCCCCCAAATCAGGCAGAACTCTCTGAAATTCAAATGTGGCAATGTAGCATAAAAATGAACATTAGTGTTCGAACACCTTATGTATTGTGTGCCTGTTCAATATGTATCATAAAGGGCCTTTTATTTCAGCTGCTCCTAGGGTCACTTCTGTAATCCGAAGCCAGGTGCATTAGTCCATTTGAAGCAAAACACGACTTCAATTCCTAGAATGCATTAAATGATATTTTAGCCAGGGTGCCATGTTTTTAGTCCTGGGCTATCATTTAATGCATTCTGGGAATTGAAGTCTTGTTTTGCTTCAAATGGACTAAACTGAGTGGCGTGGCAACTCCGCTTCCATTTGAATTCTGTTGCAAATGCTCCTATGATTTGTAAAACAAAAGGGGCTCAGACGTACATATATGCCTAAAGACCATAGTAATTTAGCCTAAATTTCATGTGAGAGACTGTTGTGTTTACACAAAACTGAATTAGCTGAAACTTCAATATATTTCGAAGGTTTATAAGTGGACTAACTCTCAATCAGAGAATTGTGAAGTGCGCTACTCACCCGTAAGGGTCTCCAGGCGCTGGGGGCGGGGTGCAGCTCAGAGTTAGCCGAAAAACCAGGTCTTGAGGCTTTTCCTGAAGTTGTGCAGAGTAGGAGAGCGTCTGATGTTGACTGGGAGCTCCTTCCAGGCCTTGGCTGCGACATAGGAGAAAGCTCTTCCACCCACTCTGGTTCTGCGTATACGCTGGGTTTCTGCTAGGGCGAGGTCGCGGAGCAGAAATTTCTTTTGGGTACTTGGAAGGAGACTCTTTTGTTCAGGTATTTGGGTCTGGTGCTGTGGAGAGATTTGTAGGCGTGGGTGAGTAGCTGGAAGGTCACTCTCCTCTCAACGGAGAGCCGTGGAGGTCTCGTCGGTGCTGGGTGATGTGCTCATGTCGTGGGGTGCCGAGGACGGGTCTGGTCGCGGTGTTTTGGATGGTCTGGAGTTTGCGTAGCAGGGATTTGTTGATTCCGGTGTAGAGGGCATTCCCATAGTTCAGCATGCTAGTTATGAGGGGGTGGCTGACGGTCCTTCTGGCTTCAGAGGGGGGGGGTCCACTTGAAAGTTTTCCGAAGGATGTGGAGGGTGTGGAAGCAGGTGGAGTCGACTGCGTTGATCCGGCAGGTCATGGTGAGGGAGGAGTCTAGTATGATGCTGAGGTTCCGGCTGTGGTCCATGGGGGTGGGGGAGGTTACCGAGGGTGGTAGGCCCCCCAAGTGTTGTCCCAGGCTGAGGGGGTGGTTCCAAGGACCAGGACACCTGTCTTCTCCGAGTTGAGCTGCAGACAGCTGCTGCTCATCCAAGCTGTGACGTCTTTCATTCCTTCCTGGAAGCCGAGTCTGGTGTCTTCGGGGTTCTTCGTGAGGAAGAGGATGAGCTGGGTGTCATTGGCGTAGGATACTGTGCTGAGTCCATGCTGTCTGACGATGGCGGGTAGGGGGGCCATGTAGATGTTGAAGAGCGTGGGTCTAAGTGACAATCCTTGGGGAACTCCGCAGTTGATCTCTGTGGGTTTGGATAGGAAAGGCGAGAGTCTGATCCGTTGGGTTCACCGGACGAGGAAAGAGTGGATCCGAGAGTGGTTCCCTGTATGCCGCTGTTGTGGAGTCTGGCTGTGAGAGTGCGGTGGGAGATGGTGTCTAAGGCTGCAGGGAGGCCTTGGTCAAGGAGCATGTGGATGTTGTCTGTGGCTGCGAGATGGGCGGTCTCGGTGCAGTGGTTACTGCGGAGTCCATATTGGGAGGAGTCGAGAATAGTGTTTTTCTCAAAGTTTGTCAGCTGGGCGTTGATGATCTTCTTGGTATGTATGTATGTATGTATGTATTGGTACTCTTTTATAGCGCATGTCTGTCACCCAACGGGTATCCTGGCGCTTTGACTAGAAGGAACCTGCTTCGCACCATGCTGACTTATAAGAACTAACGTGGCCCAACCTTAGGAAAGAGATGTGTTTTTAAATTTTTCTTAAAGGAATTGAGATCGTTCATGCTTCTCAGTCCTAGCGGAAGAGCGTTCCATAGTCTGGCTGCCGTAAAACTGAAAGATCGGCCGCCCAGCCGCGATCTCAAAACTTTAGGCACCACAGCAAGGTAAGCAGAAGCCGAACGAAGGGATCTGGATGGAGTGTACCAATGGAACATATTCTGTAGTGGCACTGGGCCTTGTCCATGAAGGGCCCTGAATACAATGCATAAAGATTTAAAATCGATCCGCTGAAGGACCGGTAACCAGTGAAGGTCCCTTAGTGCCTGAGATGAAGACTCAAGGCGGCGACGAGCAAGCGCTAATTTGGCTGCGAGATTCTGCACCCGTTGCAGTTTTCCTATCAAAGTAGATGGTGCTCCAAGAAATAGAGCATTACAGTAGTCCAAGCGACTTACAATAATGCTCCTCACCACCTCTGGCCTGCTGTCCATGGGAAGCATCGGAAGGACCTTTCTCAGCATACGAAGCAGTCCCATACAAGTACTCACTGTTTTATTAACGGCTGCATCCAGTTGGAGGTTAGACCCAAACATCACTCCCAGATTACGGACCGAGGTGGCAGACACAGTCGTGCTTTGGAAGGAAGGCGGCCAAAAGTCCGGCGGGAGAGGTCTAGGGACGCGATCAGTAGTGCAGTGTAAGACTTCTGTCTTAGAGCTGTTAAACTGCAGCGAATTCTGATTCAGCCAGTCCGCAGTTGCGAGCATACAACGGTGGAAGGTGTCTAACGCCACTGCTTCCTTGCCCTCAAGCGAGAAGACAAGTTGAGTGTCATCCGCGTAATTCGTCACCCCTATGCCGAAGGATCTAATCAACGCAACCAGGGGCCGCAGGTACAGGTTGAAGAGGATAGGGCTGATGGCTGACCCTTGTGGAACACCTTGCTCCACTCTTCTGATGTTAGATTTGAAAGGTGGCAATGACACTACCTGATGACGATTTCCAAGGTATGATGTCAGCCACTTCAGGGCATGGCCTGTCACCCCTACTTCCTCTAATCTTTTAATCAGAATTGCATGACTGACTGTGTCGAACGCGGCCGACATATCGAGCAGCACTAAAAAGGCTGCTCTTCCATGGTCGGCTCGCGTCCTGAGATCGTCTAGCACAGTCACCAACGCTGATTCCGTCCCGTGGGCCGGTCTAAACCCGAATTGAACCTCATCCAAGCAGGACCCGGTCTCCAGGTACTTAGACAGATGTTTTGTAACCCACTTTTCCAGAATCTTTATTGGAAACGGGAGCAGGGAGATAGGTCGATAATTTGCTGGGCAAGCCGGGTCCAAGGTGTCATTTTTAAGAAGAGGGGATACCACGGCTAATTTCCAGCATTCTGGTACCCGTGCTGAAACCAGGGACTGATCACAGATGGCAAACAGCGGGGGGAAAAGTTCTTCCCGGAACAGCTTCCAGTGTTTATGTGGAAGCGGGTCCAAAGGTGATCCCGACGACACGCTGTGAGCCAAGGAACAGAATTCCTCAAAAGTTGGAGAAGGAAAACAGTCCAACCTGGCAAAGCTGGGGGTTATTTCTGTAATAGGCCCGGGATGCGTTTCGTTACATCCTTGAGGATTACCGCTGGATGTAACGCCAAGATTGTTCAAAATGGCTGCGATTTTGTCCTCAAAGGCCTGTGCCAGTGAGTCGCACAGAGACTGAGATGCGGAGATAGCATTGGCCGCGGTAGCAGGGCATGACAGGTCCTTCACAATCTTAAACAAGGTCTGTGATTTGTTTACTGCCACCCGCAAAGACTCTTCCAAAAACCTGACCTTCGCACATTTGATCTGTGCTTTATAGATGGACAGGGTCTGTTTATAGAGAGCCCGATCGGAGTCCAGGTAGTTCTTTCTCCAAGTACGCTCGGCCCGCTTACATTGGAGTTTAAATTGAAGCAACTCCTCGGAAAACCATGGCATAGCCGGAGTAGGCCTGTTTCTGATTTTCCGTAAAGGGGCCAAGGAGTCTAGGGAGGACACGATCCGTTGGTTAAGCCTTTCGTAGCTCAAGTCTACGTTTTCCTCTAAGGTGAAACCCTCTGAGAGTAGTGAAGGTAGAGGGGACTGACTCAAGAGTTTTGACCATTGTCTGGTACTTTTAACCCCACCTGAATTCCTATTTCTCCCCTGCCCCGCCTTGGGCGTAAGAGAGAAATGCACCAGCGCATGGTCCGTCCAGCACTGGGGCAGGATGTTCCGTACAGTTACGTACTCTGGATCTGCGAAAACTAGGTCCAGTATATGGCCCTTTAAGTGGGTATGGGTGAGGGCCAGCTGCTGCAGCTGAATACTCTGGCAGCTCTGGGTCAGGTCTGTGAGCACAGTCTCTCCGGAACCGCCTAACCAGAGATTGAAATCTCCCAGTACCATTAACCTTGAGTGCGCGGTGGATAAATCAAGGATTAGCTCAATCAGCCCTGTCACGGCCGAAAAAGGGCTAGATGGAGGTCTATAGCAGAGCAGACCGGTAAATAGAGCGCCCCCCTGCCCATTCAGGGAGAAGGCTAGTAGTTCACAACCAGGAGTGGTCTTGATGTCAATCAGGGATAGATCTATTGATTCTCTGAAAATTAAGCCCAGTCCTCCCCCTCTAGCACCAATCCGAGGGATGTGCCTGATTTTATATCCAGAGGGGCAGGCCAAGCCCAGCTCCACTGCACAGTCCGTGCTTCTCCATGTCTCTGTCATGAGTAGAATATCTAACTCATGGCAGTCAATTATGAAGGCAATATCTCCGTGATGTGAACACAGCGACCTCACGTTTAGAAGGCCGCAGCTAAACAAGTCTGTCTGCTTCCCCGCTGCCACTGCTAGTCCTCTTAGCGAGGAACTGGTGTTAATACATAGGAGTTCATCTCGAGGGTATACACCCATTACAACGCATTTTTTACAACGCACTACCATTACAACGGAACTTTTACAACGCAAATACTATTACAACGCATTTATTTACAACGCATGTTTTTACAACGCAGGTACTTTTACAACGCATACCATTACAACGTAAGTATTGGTAAGTATATAATTATATTTAAAATGTTATATGTTAGGTTTTTTTTAAAGGGGTATTTTTAGGGTTCAGGGTCAGTTTTGGGTTTTTGGGTAAAGGGGTATTTTTAGGGTTCAGGGTCAGTTTTAGGTTTTTGGGTAAAGGGGTATTTTTAGGGTTCAGGGTCAGTTTTGGGTTTTTGGGTAAAGGGGTATTTTTAGGGTTCAGGGTCAGTTTTAGGTTTTTGGGTAAAGGGGTATTTTTAGGGTTCAGGGTCAGTTTTGGGTTTTTGGGTAAAGGGGTATTTTTAGGGTTCAGGGTCAGTTTTGGGTTTTTGGGTAAAGGGGTATTTTTAGGGTTCAGGGTCAGTTTTCAGTTTTTTGGTAAAGGGGTATTTTTAGGGTTCAGGGTCAGTTTTCAGTTTTTGGATAAAGGGGTATTTTTAGGGTTCAGGGTCAGTTTTCAGTTTTTGGGTAAAGGGGTATTTTTAGGGTTTAGGGTCAGTTTTCAGTTTTTGGGTAAAGGGGTATTTTTAGGGTTTAGGGTCAGTTTTGGGTTTTTGGGTAAAGGGGTATTTTTAGGGTTCAGGGTCAGTTTTGGGTTTTTGGATAAAGGGGTATTTTTAGGGTTCAGGGTCAGTTTTCAGTTTTTGGGTAAAGGGGTATTTTTAGGGTTCAGGGTCAGTTTTCAGTTTTTGGGTAAAGGGGTATTTTTAGGGTTCAGGGTCAGTTTTGGGTTTTTGGGTAAAGGGGTACAGGGTAAAAATAAAATAAAATTAAATTTAAATTAAATTAATTAAATGAAATTAAATTAAATTAAATACAATTACATTACATTATATTAATTTTAAATAATATACAATTAAAAAAAATATATATACTTACCAATACTTACGTTGTAATGGTATGCGTTGTAAAGGTACCTGCGTTGTAAAAAAATGCGTTGTAAATACATGCGTTGTAATAGTATTTGCGTTGTAAAAGTCCCGTTGTAAAAATATGCGTTTTAACGTCATATATCCCATCTCGAGTATAGGTGATAGTCCCCTGAGATGGTAATCCAGGGGGACCGGCCCCCGGCGCGTCCGTTGCGCGAACGGGCGCAAACGGGCTTACCTCTCGCGAACCTCCGGCGCACCCGCTGCGCGCCGTGACTTTGACTGCGAAGGGAAGCCGAGAGAAAGCTCAGTAGTTGTACAGGTCCATCGGGTCTGCCGAGGGCTTCTTGAGGAGGGGCTTGACTTCTGCTTGTTTCCAGTCATTAGTGAAAGTGCTGCATTCAAAGGTTGATGGTGCAACATAGCCCTGGTGCTATGGCAGCGGCAGCTCTGTGGAAGATTTGCGGCGGGGAGGGATCCGTGGGGCTCCTGAGTGGGTGTTCTTCATGGTCGAGGTGGTATCTTCGGTGATGACAGGGGTCCAGGCGGTGATGGTGGGCTGGCTTATGTTGCTGGTGGGAAGGGAAGTTTCAGGGGTCTGTTCGATGAAGTTGTCGTAGAGAGCTTTGTTTTTTAGGTGGAAGTAGGAGCCAAGTTTGTTGCAGAGGTCCTGGGAGGGTGTGATGTCTGTGATCTCGCTGGGGGGTTTGGCGAGTTGCTGGATGGTGCTCAAGAGTTCCTTCAAGTTGCTGGAGTTGGTGAGGATTTTATATACTGTCATGGCATTCTTGTAGGTGGTCTGATCTTCTGTGCTTTTGCTGTTCCTCCATCGTTTTTCGAGCCGTCGGCAGATGCGTCTGGATTCTTGGAGGTCAGTTGTGAACCAGGTGGCCACTAAGGGGTGTTTTCTGTCGGGGTTGCGGAGGGGTGCGAGCTTGTCAGCGCAGGTGGTGATGCATCGGTGTAGTTCCTTGGCAGCAGAGTTCGCGTCAGTCGCGTCCTCTGTGGCCTTGCTCCAGTTCCTTCGCGGTGGGCATGGATTGGGTTTGTGAGAGGTGTCAGTGTTGAAAGAGAAGTGTACCCATTGGTGGTCTGTCCAGAGAGGCTGTGTGGGGTGGCTGAAGCAGATATTTTTCTGTCCTGCGAAGATGGGGTCGAGGGTGTGTCCTGCCTTGTGGATGAGCAGTCCGACGTTGGCAAGGTTGTCCAGGAAGGCGGTGGAGTTCAAATATAAGAATAGCATTCGCCGAGCAACAGAGTGACTGTGAATGAAATACTGTGAATGAAATACTGTTTGGTATATAAATGGTACTTTAGGCCTGAGTCCTGACCTCCATCACACCCATCCACTCAAATTAATATATGCTTTATGTTTTCAGAAAGGTTGCACTTTATAACTGGAAAGTACATAAGTATCCTTCATGCCCTCTGTCATAACTATCTTCACTCAAGAATCCCGTCACATCTTTAGAGATCATTGTTTCAAATGCATGATTATTGTCTATCTCTTCCAGGAAGCTACTTGAGGTTCTGCACTCTGCACTTTACTGTTTCACTGGTATTGCTTTTCAATGCCAATGTGAACATCATATTGCGTTCTTGGCAGTGCATTCAACCGCCAGAGGCGTTGACACTTCAAAAAGTTGATAACATTTTTTGAATACATCTATTTTTACTGACACAACTTGTTTATTTGTTATGCCTTTATTTTAAATATAGTACTATTCATTCTAACACCTTCATTGATTTCATGCTTTCAATGAGTGTAAATCCTCCGCACCTGGGTTGCAGTTTGAGAAATAGCCTATTTCCTCTACTATCTAAAATGTCTGGAGGGTAGGGTGAGCCACACTTTACACAGAGTAAGGAGGTAGTGGCAAAAATGACGAACAGTATTGGGCAGTGAACTGAAGGATGTTCTTGATCCATTTCTTTTACTTGCCTGTCCCTCACGCTTCACTTCAAAACAGCTCTTAGACCTCTCTCCTGTCAGCAAGATGTCCCTTTGTTTTACGCACTCTTTAAGGCCCTCTGTGAAGTGAAAAATCACTCAGTGCGAGGCCGCCTAGGCAGACGACATAGAGGGACCCTAGGTGCAGAGTTGAAATTATATTGTAAAAAATCACTGGCTTCTTGCTTGACTTGGTGTGCTATTTCTTTATTTGAAAGCAATGTTATGTTCAAGGTCCTTCTATGCACCATAACTGTCAGGCTTGCTAAGATAATTTTCATACCTGCATGACCAGAAAGCGGGATTGGCCAATAAATTCTCCTTGGACATGGTAAAAAATGCCACACACTCTCTAAATCTGACAAGATTAGCTGAGCGGGACAACCTACCATTAGTCCTAATTAAAGAGAAATTTGACTAGTGGGCAAAAATATTCTCTCTTTTCTTTCAATGGATATCAAAACTTGGCAGTTTACCATTGATTTGTAAAGGGTTCATAATTAAACTGATTCATAAAAAAGGTGATCCGGACAAACAAAAAAATATTGTTTAATTAGTTAGATCAATGTTGTCACAAAGGCATATTAAACAAAATGGTTTAGAGACCAAAGTGTTATACCCATACCGTAGCTGGTTATAGAGAATTTTGTTCTGCTGTTTATCAGTTTTACCTTATGAGTAATGGCAAGCAAAACATTTAATTTGTTCTGTTGTTTTATGAATTTTAGAACCACATTTGATCAGGTGTTTAATGATATGGCTTGCACCCTCGGACTAAAACCTATTTCGAGAGAATTAAATACCACAAACTGAGCACGTGGAATTTGCAAAGTTGTGGAAACTTGACGCAAAATGGGTTAAGACAGGTGTATCATGGCGCCTACTGTGTTTTCCATATATTTTGCAGATCTCCCTAGTGAATTTGCAGCAACAGAACCCTTCTCTCCAAAGTTAGTTGGAATCAGTGTCCCATATTTATTGTATGTATATGACTTGGTCATAATGGATTATACCCAAATTGGCTCACAGTGGAAATTGAATATATGTTTTAGTATAGAAATGAATAGGACAAAAGTCAGACCATTCATGTCAGGTCCCAGAAGTTCTTTGGAATGATATTTCGAAAATCCCTGAACTGGACAACAGATACTGATTTGGGCAGTGCAGTTATTTCATTCCCAGCCGCCCTGCCTGGTGGGATTCTAAGGCATCTCGGACTGAACTTATTAAGAGCTTTCCAGTGAATAATGCCACAATATGTCTCAAAACCAAGCAAGCATAATCGAACAAAGCCACATTCTAGAATGCTTATTGTTGGTGATTGTTAGTGATGCAGGACTCAGTAAAGAGAACTGCTTTTTCTCTTTACTGAATGATCCCTGTAAGGTACTTTACAGTCCACTGTGCAATTCAGAAAGCTGCTTTTGCATGGCCAGCTTCCAACTGACAACCCGTGCTTGTTCTGTTTCTGCCAATGGTGCTGGCATGTAAATGAACTATGTGTTCTGATGTCAATGTCAATTATTAGAAGCAGAGAGTATCATTACCATGCTCGTTTTGCAGACTCTGTGCTGAACAGCTCCTCGCTCTTGGTAGACACTTGTGCCTTACTCGTCCATTCTCCTGCTGCTTAGACATTCAGAGGTTAGCAGCTTAACTACTATGGAAGCATACTTTAAAAAAAAAAGAAACCCCATCTTTAAAATCCCTTCCTTGGAATTGCTGGCTTTTAGATCTCGATGATGGCGTGACTGTCCTGATTTAACTGCACTTGACACCGGCATGCTGAGCCAGCTGCCATATTCTCCCCGGCTCAGTTTCGCCTACATCCTTATCAGTGCACTATCCATGCAGTCTCTTCTTGTGTTTGTCAGATTCTGCACTTTGCATTGTTGGTAAGTAGATCAGTTGTGAGGAGGATTGACCTACTAACGGTTGTGCCCAAGAAAGGATTGTGCCATATAAGTACCACTAAATAAACATATGGACATAATTGCCCACTCGCAAAGGGTGTGCAAGGGGTGGCAACTCTTTTTTCTGTAAGAACCACTTTAACCCCATTCAAATGCCCACATATCATTTTCCGAGTTTAGTGTGTTAATTTGAGGAATGTGCGATTTCCTTTGAGTCCTAGTGGGACAGCAGTAGGAAACAACTTCTACCTTCTCAGCATGCTCGTATTTCCTTGTTTAAAGTTTGGAATATTTGTGATTAGGCACTTGTTGGACTTTGCCCTTTTTGCAGGGTCATCCCTGAACTTTTTGACTTCCTCATATATTTTGACCTGTTGTTGGCTGTTTTATGACTTTGGGCACTTTACCACAGCTGATCAGTGCTAAAGTGCATATGCTCTCCCTATTGTAAATTGATGTATGGATTAGTGACTCCATGATTTCCTGGTTTGGTTTACTTGTCAGACCCTTATACAGTGCACTGTGTGTGCCCAGGGCTTGTAAATCAAATGCTGCTGGTGGGCTTGCAGCACTGGTTGTGCCACCCACAGAAGCCGCCTGTAAAGTGTGTCTCAGGTCTGCCATTGCAGATCCTTTGTGCAGTCTGGTACTGCCATGTTGACTTTGCAAGTGCACCCACTTGCCAGTCCCTAAACCATCCCTTTTCTTCATATTAGTCACCCCTATTGTAGGCCCAAAGGCAGGGTGCATTGTAGGTAAAAGGTAGGACATGCCCTGATGTGTGTGGCATGTCCTGATAGTGAATTACATCCATTTTCGTTTTTTGCTATTGCAAGGCTACCTGTTTCCCATAGCCCAGGATGGGCAGTTTGAATATAACACCTTACAATCCTAACTGACTCAGGGAACTAGGTAGACATTCAAGTTTAGTATGCCTGAACTCAGAGTGGTACAATACATATTTTAGTGAAGTTGGTTTTAACATTCTGTGTTTGAAAATACCACTTTTAGAACTTAGGTATTTTCTTGCCTAACTATCCAAGCCTGCCTCTGGTAGGTTGTGTATTCCTTGTCTGGAGTTTGAGTGACAGGGCCTGGGGGATTCCAGGAGACTGGGTGAGTCAGCACAAGGGTGAATAGAGCTATCTGCATGTAGATGGGTGGGAAGAGTTGCACCTGGGACCTGAATAGGGCTGTGCCTGCCTTCCACAATGCTGGCTCCACCTCCGGTGGTGCGCCTGATGTCCCTGGCCCACACTGTCAAAGGAAAGAAGGAGTCTTGTCAACAAAGTGCTCCAGGACTGCACAGAACTGGTTTGGACTGGGTACAGGACCCTCTGCCTTCAGAGGACAAAGGATTTGCTAGTATAAATATTGGGACCCAGTCCCAAGAGCTTTAGATCACTTTTGGGAAACAAGAATTACCTTTGCTGAGGAGAGGAACCAGAGAAACTGCGGAGGAGACTATCCCTAAGCTGAGTGCTGTTTGGGGAATTGCCCTGCAGTGGTTGCCTGACTGCCAAAGAAAGGAGAAAAGAGTTTGTGCTACTTTCAAATCATCTTGTAAAGGATCTGCAAGGGCTTAAGATAGAGCTTGCCTCCTCCTGAAGTCTCAGGGACAACAGACTTCACCGACCAGCTCCCCTGCCTTCCCTTGCTGGGAATTGAAGTGCCTGCTGTTGAGCTGGGCCTTCTGAGAGACTGCGTGGCGCTGGGAGCTGGAAGGCGACTCGACGAAGAAGCGTGTCGCCCCCGCAGCCATTGGCATCGCATCACTGGAGAGTCGCAGTCGCAGCAGACGCTGTTGCATCACCAGATCAGCGTGCTGCCGCTGTCGCCATCGCATCACCCGAAGCGCCTCGCATCACCGGAGAAGCGTGTCGCAGGGCCTGTCACGGCTCAGAAGAATCGCTGAGTCGCCGCAGGGCCATCGGCCATGCAAACATTGTTGTTGCATCAAGAAGACGCCATTTTGTTTCATTGCACCGGATCTTCATCACATCACGGCGCTGCTGGTAGCATTGCCACGTAAGCGCAGTGAGAAACTGACGCATCACCTCCCCACGCGGTGAAGAACCGACGCATCCCCTACGCAGCAGTAGGGACCCGATGCATCACCGTTCTTGCGTGCAAGGAACCAACGCATCACCTTCCCTGCAACACTTTTGTTGCTTAGCGTTACTCATCCAAAGGTACATTGAACTTAAAGTGTCGCATTTTACATGGCAAGAGAACTAAGCAATTTTTACCATTTTTGTAGTACAGTATTGTGGATTTGTCATTTGTGGTCTTGTGCTATATAAAAATACTTATTTTTATACTACAACTTTTGTGGTGTCCATCTGTAGTGTTTTCACTGGGCTACTGTATGTGTTCACAAATGCTTCACACACTGCCTCTCAGATAAGCCTGCCTGCGCCAACCTACCAAGGGGGGGAGCAGGGGTTATTTTAGGAGTGTACCCCCTTACCCTGACTAGATGCAAGAGCCCCTATATAGTCAAAGGTACCTACCTCGGCCAACTAGAGACCCCCAAATCAAACCGCAATTAAGATCTGTGTTTATGATACTAGGATTAGAGACCCAAAGAGGATCCCTGGAAGATTAAAGTAGCCTTCCATGTGTGAGATTTTGCAGCACTGCCCTTCCTATTCTGAAAGCTCTGTAAATTCACCGTTATGCTTATAAAAGTAGGTGTGAAGTCCTTATAGCTTACTTGTTATATCAGATATTAATGTAGAATAAAAGAGTGCTTCTATCTGTTCATGGTCGTTCAAATATTAGTTGTCCAATTTGAAAATTTCTTTTTCATCATTCTAATTTAAGATTTTATTTCAATTGTCACTGTTCCTCCACTCAGTTGATGATGTCAAGAGATTCTGTACCCCATGACAAATACATTTGTGTGATTTTGCAGCCCTGCATCATAAGTGTTGACAAAGAATGCTCTATACACAGGACTTGTATTGCAAATAAAGCAGCAGAGCTCTTCTTTAACATTTGGATTAACATTTTATTACAGACTTTCCATGGTCCCAAAAGGTCAAAGATGCCTTGAACAATGTGTTTAAACTTGACAAGTTTCGATCACTGCAACTTGAAACAATCAATGTCACGATGTCTGGGAAAGATATATTTCTAGTGATGCCTACTGGAGGGGGAAAGAGCTTGTGTTACCAGTTACCTGCAGTGTGTTCAGATGGTAAGTAAAACAGTAAACCTAACTGTTTTGTGGGTTAATTTACATTTCCTAATACGTTTCATAATCTTTGCATGCACATTTCAGCACACTCTATCTTGACTGTGTCAAGTAATTTGCTTCCAACATACTGTGAATGTAGTTAATTGTGCTATGCTGGGAAACAGGTTTCCAATCTTCTCATTATGGAGATGCTGTCTGACACAATATTTAGTTCCACTTCAAAATCAATTTTTCAGGGTCCTAGAAGAATTTGTTGAACCTAACTCGTCTCCATTCCCGATCTCCAATAGTCCAATATCAGACATGCCAACTTTGAAATTCGTTATGTAGTGTGAGGAAGAATTTGGGCCTTGAAGGGACAGGGAGAGGGCTTTGAGCCCAAAAATATGGACTGGATGGGGGGACAATGAGAGGGGGCGAGGCTTGGAGCACATCGCCCGAGGCTTGTGAGGCTGCTGCCGACATCCTGGAGAGGGTTTAAAACCCCCGTTGGGCATCTCCTGTGCTGAGCCTCCAAACCAGCAAGCTGGAAGCCTCCTCTCTGCACAGGTTCTCAGTTCAATGAGGACACACCGTGTGATATGTGCTCCTCACCTGGAGCTGAGAGCAAAGATAGCTGATATTGTGTGACACACAGTAGCACCATGTTGGCATTTCTGCAGTATGATGAGGTTCATGTTGTACTAGCACACATTTTCCAGTATCTCTTGTACTGTTCCTCATCTTCTTTCTCAGCCTCCTCCTCGTCCTCCTGATGATCCCCATCCTCTGTCTCTGTATCCCACTGTTCCTCCATATCATTAATCTCCTTGGCAGTGTTCTCCATATAGTTATCCTCTTCTTTTTCCACCTTACCCTTCTTATAATCCTCCGTCCCACCCTTATCGCCCTCCTTTTCATCACTCTTAGCCTCAATTTCCCTCTCAACCTTTCCCTCTTCATACTAATCGCCTACTCGATTCAAGACAAATAATAAGTGACACATGACATATTACCTCAAACACAGGTTCACTGTAGAACAATGTACCATCCTTTGGAATGTCATGTTTAGTTAAGGGTTCAAAGTCCAATCAAATATTCAAGTATTTAACATGTAGGAAGTCACCAGTAACCTAATTCCTGTCATGTTTTCTGTCCCTGAGGGAATCAATGCTTTACGTCTGCAAGCATTTCCAGAAAGTTTGTCCTTTATTGGGTGAGTTGTATCCTGCCATCGCTGACCGTAGGGAACTCTTTCTCTGTCTGCATGTTCATGCAGCATTTTTGTTTTATCAGTGGATGGGAACACGCGTCCTGACCTTTCTGGTTTCCTCCAGTGCGTGTCCTTATCTTATTGCCCTCTCGAACCTCTTTTTTATGACCTCTCTTTTGTGACGGTTCCTTGTTGCTCAGGGCTCACGATGCAAATGCTGTCCTAATGAGCTCGTTGATATTGTTGTTTCAATATGTTTAAAGTACTGTGCTTTGCACCAGTACGATTCTGACTTTCAGAAATTAGCTAATATCCTTTCTCATTATGATTGTGGGTGACTGCACCCACTGATTGGCAAGGCGGCCTCAGTGAAAGGCAGATGCAGGGATTCCTGGAGAGAAACCGCTTCACTGACCAGAAGCGCACTAACCCATCCCTGTGGCAGTACCATAAACAACCATTGCTAGCATTTAAAACTTCAGAGACTCCTCCTTCTGTTCGAATCAAGTCTTGAAGTTCATTCAGTCCTGGCTGTTCTTTTATTTCCCATATTGTGTTTATGTTTGTGAAAAAGGATAACTGAAATACTAGTGCAAGAAGGAGACGCCTTAGCAGGCCTGAATAAGCTATTTACATGTAAAAAAACAAAAAAGACACTGCTAATGAATTTCGTTCTATTTTGCTGTTTGATCAGGAAGGGAATGTTTTAAAGAGTTGCCCCCCTGCTCCCGAAAACATGAGCCATGCAAATTAAACTAGCTCCTCGCCTTCGCTTGCTTGATCAACTTACAAATCGCTTTTTCTTGATAAAATCTTTGTCCTTCCTGCTGCAGCAGATATACTGCCTTGCACCTGTTCTGATGGCTGACACCCGTTTCCTCCTGAGGTACTGAAACTAGTGAAAACGTTTGAAGAGGGGACTGTGCAATCACTGTGGCAGATTGATTGATGTCACGGTAAACAAACATTAACATTTCTAAAAATTAACAACTCACAAGAAAGCAGCCACATTTTTGGAAAAACATTTTTGTTATTACTATGCAGCATGATGGCTTCTTACCTGAGGAAGATGACATGCAGCCTATGAGCGTGGAATTTGCAGGACGTTAGGTTTCATCATACTCGGGCAGCGCCTGTATAGTAATGGTTAAGTCCTACTTTTCATTTAAAAGGCATATTTTGTTTTGCTAATAACTTTGGTGCCATCAATAAATCTGCATGAAACATGAAAAAGATATAACTCTTGTGATGTTAATGGCAAGGTTTGTCAAGATCCATCGGGCGGTGGCATAACGAGGCCATGAAGGGGGAGGGGGGTTAATTACCGATAGTGACATTTCCCATTTTAACTTCCCTAGGATTCCTTGATACTTAAATTGCTGATTGGAATTACACCAGAAATGTTTGAAAGTATACTCAAGGATTTGCCTTAACTTACTTTGATTACATGTATTCAGTAGTTCAGTAGTGTTCAAGAATCTACCTTTTATAAAATGTTCCTAGTTGGGTATGAAGAGTTAAAATTTTAAAGATATCAGGACCATTAATTCATTGAGTTCCGTCAAACCGGTTTCCTGGACCTCTGCGAATCCAAAATAATTAAAAAAACGACTCCCATTTGAATGGATATGTAGCTGGATCCACAAAACTGAAACCTCATCATTAGCTGCCCTTAATTTAGACAAAAATGTTTTGGCCACCATTACAGGATATAGGATACTAAGTCCCACCTCGTGAAATTTGTTTTGAAAGGGCCCAAAAATGGGCATGGTGAGTACATCTTGATCCCCAGGCGTATGTGGGACTGGCTCCAAAGGGATCCTCTTTTTATTAAGTAAAAAAAAAAAAAAAGAAGTTTGGTGCCCAGCATCTCCTTTGAGGTGCACGAGTCCTGGTTGGAGACCGCAAACCGGATGCAAGTTTAAAGGGATGGGAATTACAAGTCCTGAAAAAATAAAGGACAAAGCTTAGCCTAAGGCCATGCTCTTCAGGCAATTCCCAGGTGCATCTGGAGTAGGCCGGCCATAGTGGGTTTGGTGCAACTAAAGACTGTACATAGCAGGAGTTGGCTGCCTGCGGTGGGCTGGGTACAGACCATTTGGTCAACCCCAGTAGAGGTCTGATGGAAGGCCGGCCCAGCGGCAAGACCCTGAGGCCAACCCTAACTGAAGGTGCTTGCGAAGAGTCTTACACCTGTCCTATAAGAAAATACATTGATTTATGTCATATCATTTACAGAAGTGAATAGCTTGAGACTGCATATAAGGTCATCTGGTTCAAAATCTTCACATCTGCAAACCAATACACTTGCCCGCTACACCAGGTGTTCTTCTTTTTTTTCTTTTAGCATAACATGTTTGCTAAGGTGCAAAACACAAAGTTAAGAAACTACAAGTCTATATGAAATGCTGCAATTTTGGAAGATGTTCCCCCTTTAATCTTCAAGCGCTGCGAGGCCTCAGGGCAGTTATGCGCTATACAAATGCAATTTTTCATTTCATTTCATTTCAATAAACCTTTTTTGGCAGGGTGATTGGTAAGCAGTGAAAGCTTTCACTTTGAAAAAATAAACGACTAAACAAGCATTTGGCATTATCAAGTGGCCTATATTAATAGCCTAAGTACTGTAACCTACTAAAGTAATCTGTTGTGGTTATTGCACAGCCCCTTTAAGTGCACCTGCACCGCTCGTGCGAAGAATGCTCACAGTCTCTCCATGGAGTGATGTCCTCTTGTAGTCAGTTGGAAACTGAGCACATTCTTGCAGGCTGCACTGTTGGTGGTGTTATTGTATTGAATACAGAAGAAGTTGAGGAACTGTGACTCCACCTTCTTTTAACACAAGCACTTTTGTCTGAGTAGGGCATCTAGTAACCGCCTAAAGTTCTTTATCCAGAAAGAGCAATTGCAGCTTTTTAGTGACATGCAAATGTGCTCTTTAAATATAGCAAGACCTGCTGGCTTTGCCAGTGATTGCAAAACCAAACAGTGTATGCAGTTCCTATGAAGGGAGGAGAGAGAAGTAAGAGGAAGCAACAGATTGTATCTCAGTAGGTCAGCCATCGCATCCACAGGTACTTCATCTTTAGGTGCACTGTGTGGTATATCCAGGTCAGCAGAACCAGAACACCACTTTTAGTGTAGATAGACAATCTCTCTTAGGTCCTGAAGAATTGCCGCTAGATCGCTCTGATTTACAGGCAAGCAACATGTTGATCACATGAAGTTGAGTGCAACATTCTGACACATTAAATCAGGACGTAGCCACTCTATTTTTTTAATCAGGTTGGAAGACAGGTTCATTAAATGATTCTGTCTGGACATCTATTTCCTGTTTTATCTTCGCATGGTCTATTGACCCTCACTTTAGCACATCTACACTTTTAGATCCCTCACACCCACGGCACCAAAAGGCAAGGAATAAAAGATCTCCGCTAAAGAGCCCCTCATAGGGTGCCCATCAGGTATTGCAGCGCCAACCTGACGAGGAGTAATCCCTATGAGGAAGCTTGACACCCAGTTTGGTGGGTATGTGAGGGCCCTAATTCCGAAAAGAGTGATTTCCCCTTTCCCGCCTTTCTTAAGGGACAACCTGCGGCTTCCTCTTACTTCTAACTCCTGCCTTCATGGGAATTGCATACACTTTTTGGTTTTGTTTCGTAACTGGGCATGTATGCTGGACCTAAAAGAAAAACCTTAATCCCCCTTCTTTGGTTTGTTTGCCAGTGATTGTTCTTACAAAGCTGAGGTGAATCAGGAGTATGTTTGTACTTTTCCGTTAATCTGGGAGTATTTGCCTGTATTCAAACAAAACAGACTAGTGAGAGAACATCTGAACATGGCCGCAGTATTATTTTTTCTCAGCTGCTTTTTTCACTCCTTAGTCAGTGGTGCAAATAAATCTAGACCTTTGGTTTAGTTTGGTATGAATTATTGCAAGGTGCTCAGAATCATGATACTTCTGAGGATCATCCAAAAATCGATTGCTGTATCATCCAGTTCAGCACAATGGAGGTAAATTGACTTTTTCAATTTATTTAATAGTTATAGATTTAAGAATACCTTTGATAAATCTAATGAAACATTTATTATGATCACTAAAATTGTAGAACATTTTAAATCAAACAATTCCTTGTATTCCAGGTTTCACTCTTGTGATCTGTCCTCTGGTGTCGCTGATGGAAGATCAACTGATGGTCCTGGAGCAGCTTGGAGTTTCTGCTACCTCATTGAATGCTTCCAGCAGTAAGGTTAGTGGGTCTTTCGGTTGTCTCCTCCTTCGCTGTCTCTTTTGATTTATACCTGCCTGCTAAACAATGGTGTAAAATCTGTGACCACATAGAGAAGCAGTAATTATTTCAGAATTTGTTCCATATCGTGCCCTTTGTCATGCCTCTGCTATTGCCACATCTCCTATGCAGACAAAAGGGGCAGGCAGATGTGTGAAGGTTCCTTGGGGAAAAAGGTCAAAGATTGTTAACTTCTAGTTTAGAGTAATAGAGAAAACTGCTAATGGTGATAACATTCATTATTACTTGTATGTTCTCCGCTAAATAAGCTTATACTTGCACGACAGTAGTTTAGAAGATTATATCAACAATTCAAAGTGAGTTGTGTACAGGAGAGATGGGCAGCGTAAACTGTTGTGGGTGTTAATGATGTGTAAGAACGTGGAAGAGTTGATATGCCTTTGCAACCATTCAAAGAAGAGAATGTAGCATTATAAATGAAGATCCTAGTAAGCTGTAGGTTACACATGGTTTAATTAGCTTTGAAAACCAACGGTCTAAAACTTGCAGGTTCAGCTTTTCACTAAATACACCTCTGAAAAAAGTGACAATGGTAGTTGAAACATAATTATTAATTTTTCATCCACCTTATTTCATTTTTAAAAACGTGTCCATTTTTGTTGCATGTAACTTTGCTTTAATGTCAAGCCAGTCCCATGATCTAGTAAACTTGCCTTTCTGTAGACTGCTCTGGTAATCTTGCCTTTCTGTAGACCAACACTCCCTCATTCCTTGCCATACATTGTCCACCTTTTTTAGTTCTCTCTACAGATCTCTTCAGAAATCTGGGCACCCACATGTTCCCCACACTTTAAAAGCTCATGTAGTACAGAGAAAGTTAGCTCGAGTCAGCCCAAATCTGCGATTGCATTCATGGGATTTCATGGTTTTCCATTGCTTGAATGGGCTGTCCATGAAGGCCATGCCTTTTGGTAGATTGTTGCATTGTCCGTTTTGTTTTCCCATTAGTGATAGTACTCGAGTAGTTTTTTCTTAGACTACAAAAGCAACATCATGTAGATTTTTTTTTTTTGTCAAATCTGTTTATTAACATTTTATATTTTCAAAGTACAGTACAAAGATCAATTAATGTAGCACAGCGATCCGGTCACGCCTGTTCAACATTCAGACACTATAAATCAAGACAAAGTATAGACTTAAAGGCACGCTGACAGTGTCTCATAAATAAAGGGTAGGTGCTCAGAGCTAGCTGGGACGTGGAGGGCCTAACCCGGCAGCCTCCAGATTAGTTCATGACTATCTTCTCATTTAGTCTTGCACAGTAACATGGTTGTAGGGTGGATCCCTTTAATGTGGACCTGCACACAGAAATGACATTTATCTAACAATTGTAGAGAAACTTAAACAACAGCGGCAAAATCACAGGCACATGCTTATGCTGATCCTCCTCCCACCCCCTCCCCCCGCACCCCCATCTGCGAGCGGACATGCATCACAAGCCTGCATGCCCAGAGGCTGGTAGACTACATGACAGATTATCCGAGCAGAAGAACAGCCCACGGTACGCTCCAACCCCCAAGAACACCCACCTAGGTCGCTGCAGCATCCGAATCGCCAGTTCGACCACCCCCCCCCCCCCGCCTCCCCCTGGCAGTTGTAAGGCATTGAGCATGAGTTCCCACTGTTCCGCCATGGGTTCTTTTCGAAGCCCTGTTGTTTCCTCTCCTCCGTATGGCTATCCATTCCGCCCGGGCACACGCCTGAAGGGAAGAGACCCACGCCTGCGCACCAGGTGGTTCGCACGTCTTCCACCGCCTCCTAAGGAGGCGCTTCGCCACCACCAACCCCAGATCTAAGAAGCGGGAAGATGCCTTATCTTTGGGCAGTCTCCTGAAGTGATGTAAGATGTACTCAGGCCAGTTGAAAGGAATGGTGCGACCCGTACACGCCCCAAGCATCCCACTTATCGCATTCCAGTAAGCGCCCAGTCCTGGGCAGCTCCATAAGAGGTGGAGAAGTCCCGTGTCCAGTTCATCGCACCTGGGGCAGGACGCATCAGAACGGTGGAAGTACCTATTGATGAGCTCAGGTGTGAGGTAGGCTCTATGAACGACGAAGAGTTGTATCTGACGAAAGCGCAGATTTCGAGGAATGCGTACCCGGCTTTTAAGGACTCTCTCCCACTCCTTATCAGCCAGCATCCGTCCCATGTCTCGCTCCCACTTGCCTCTGAGCGGAGCCAAACTGGTCTGTGTATGGACCCTTGGCGACGCCGCAAACCAACGGACCAGGTGCTTACCCCCCCCCCCCATAACGTGAAGGTACTGCATGGTTAAGTGTTGTTCAGGCTTTGTTGCCATGTCTCCCCATCTAGCCGACATCTTTGCTACGAGGGAGCGATGCAATAGGAACCCCCCAGGAGGTAGCCCGTCCTCTGATACCAGCGTCTCATAGGCCACTAGCGCTCTATCTCTGAAAAGGTCACCTAATGTCTGGACATCAGCCTCACTCCACTGCTCCAGCATGGGACGCGTGAGAACCCCCTCGCCCCCTGGAGAGCCCTCCAAGGGTCTAGCAGGCGCTTACGGGAGCACCTTTCGTGTGAGGAACAGGGCTCTACGAAAGCATTTATACGCCACTGCCAGCAGCGGTGGAGTGGGCCTCTCAGGCACCGCCAACGGGTGGAAGAGCTTGGTGAAGCGACACAGAGAGTACGGTGGCTCGATCGTAGCAGTGTCTTCCCTACCCCTATCCTCCAACCAGCGGGCAATCCACTGAAGCTATAAGCAATCGCAATGGAGCGAACACCGCTAGCCCCTCCTCCGGATCGCCCCTCGGGAATCTGGTACATGGAGTTCTTGAGTGGTTCACCCATGTGGGTGCAAGTAGGTACTTGTAAAACTGATGATCTCTCGACCCGATACATTTCCCGGGTTTTTGGATATCGCCCGAGACATGGCTCGGGTTTCGGGATAACTTCCCTCATCAGTAGAGAAAATAGTTAGGGGTGGAAGAGAAGGCCGCCAAACAACCGTCAATGGCCTCGATGCCCGAACCGGCACGCAGGTGCGTCGTCCAGGAGCCCGTCGGCTCAAAGCTCAAGGGAGCCAATTTGTATAAGCAATCGCAATGGAGCGCACACCGCTAGCCCCTCCTCCGGATCGCCCCTCGGGAATCTGGTACATGGAGTTCTTGAGTGGTTCACCCATGTGGGTGCAAGTAGGTACTTGTAAAACTGATGATCTCTCGACCCGATACATTTCCCGGGTTTTTGGATATCGCCCGAGACATGGCTCGGGTTTCGGGATAACTTCCCTCATCAGTAGAGAAAATAGTTAGGGGTGGAAGAGAAGGCCGCCAAACAACCGTCAATGGCCTCGATGCCCGAACCGGCACGCAGGTGCGTCGTCCAGGAGCCCGTCGGCTCAAAGCTCAAGGGAGCCAATTTGTATAAGCAATCGCAATGGAGCGCACACCGCTAGCCCCTCCTCCGGATCGCCCCTCGGGAATCTGGTACATGGAGTTCTTGAGTGGTTCACCATTGATGACTAAACACAATACGGCTCCCTTGAGCTTTGGGCCGACGGGCTCTTGGACGACGCACCTGCGTGCCGGTTCTGGCATCGAGGCCTTTGACTGTTGTGTGGCGGCCTTCTCTTCCACCCCTAACGATCTTTCTCTACTGATGAGGGAAGTTATCCCTAAACCCGAGACATGTCTCGGGCGATATCCTAAAACCCGGGACATGTATCGGGTCTAGAGATTCATCAGTCCAACAAGTACCGACTTGCACCCACCTGGGTGATCCACTAAAGAACTACAAGTACCAGAGTCCCGAGGGGCGACCCGGAGGAGGGGCTAGCGGTGTGCGCTCCATTGATGACCAATCCACTGAAGCTGCGCGGCCAGGTAGTAATGCTCAAAGCAAGGGGGGCTAGCCCTCCCCTGTCCATCAGCAGAAACAGTTTCGTCAGCGCCGGTCGGTGCCGGTACTTGCCCCAGATGAAGTCCCGCAGGACCGCATTGAGCTTTGAGAAGAAGGAGGCCGGGATGAACAGGGGAAAATTGACAAAATAGTACAGGAGTCGGGGAAGCATGACCATTTTGGCAAGGGCCACTCTGCCCGTGATTGTCAGCGGAAGCGTGGACCAGAAGCCTATCTGGGATCTGAGCGCTGCCACCGCCCGCCCCAAGTTTCCGTCGAATAGGTCAGCTGGTTGGCGATAGATCTGGAGCCCCAGATATGTAAAGGTATCAGCCCTCCATTGGACTCTCGTGCCTCCCAGGCGGTACTCCGGGTCTTCTATCCCGCTATCAAAGGCGTATAGACAGGACTTGCCCACATTCACCCGGAGTCCCGAGACTTCTGCGAACTTACTCAGCAGCTGGGCCAGTTGCTCCGGTATACAACTCACGTCTCGCACAAATACCAGCAGGTCGTCCGCATAAAGCGATACCTGATGTATTGCATCTCCCAGAGGGATTCCCGCACCTAAAGTCTGCTGCATTGCCGCCGCTAAAGGCTCTATCGCCAGCGCAAATTGTAGGGGGGACAGGGGACTTCCTTGCCTGGTGCCCCTACCCACCACCACCGCTTCAGAGATGTAGGGACCCAGTCTCACACGGACTACAGGGTTTTTTTAAAGAAGGTCGACCATTTGTAGGAAGTCTACGTCAAACTCATAGCACATCAGCACCTCGGCCAGATATCCCCATTCCAGGCAGTCAAAAGCCTTTTCCAGGTCTAGCATTAGGCATCCTGCCCTGGGCCATTCCTTTGTTGCCTCAGCCGCCACTCTAAAGAACCTCCTGAGGTTCATGGATGTGGACCGCGCCGCATAAACCAATTTTGGTCAGAGTGTATGAGGTGCGGAACCACCAGCGCTAGCCTCTCAGCAAGCAGCTTAGCAAGGATTTTATAGTCGACATTGAGCATTGCCTGTATGAGCCCAGTGCTGTGGGATCTCTATCCGGCTTAGGCAATGAGACCAGGAACGCCTCCCGCATAGATGGTGGAAGCGAGCCCTCATCAATTGCTGTGTTGTACATGTGAAGGAGTAAATGGCGCCAGGGTTTCCCTGTATGCCTTATAGTATTCGGCAGGCAGGCCATCCGGCCCCGGGGTCTTCCCAGTCGCCAGAGCCTGAATCGCATCTCCCACTTCCTCCAGTGTGAGGGGGGTGTTAAGGGCGCCCTTGTGTTCCTCCGAGACCGCAGGCAGGGTGACAGAATCTAGAAAGTTTTCTAGCGCACATCTGGAGCTGGTTCCGCGGGCCCTATACAGCTGCGCGTAGTGACCGACCAAGGCACAGTGGATTTCACGCTGCGTATACACCACCTCCCCCTCCGCAGTGCGAAGAGCTCCTATTGGGGCACCGCGGCCATCTCTCTGTACCAACCAGGGTAACAGTCGGCCAGCCCTATCCACCCTGGCGTGTGTTCTACCTGTGTGCACCGCATAATTGTGGCACCTCAACTGTTCCATAAGAGCTGCATGTCTAGCGCGCAGGTCACTCAGCGTGCGCGAGTGTACCCCCATCCCTTTGCCCTCCATCTCGTATTGCAGGAGCTCGTGTTCCAATCGCGTTAGGGAAGCGGATAGCGTTTTGCGTATGTTCCATGAGGCTCCCATGCAGTGCCCCCGGGTGGCTACTTTGTGTGCATCCCATCCCACCGCAGCACTACTTGCAGACCCCTCGTTAACTTCAAAGTAGTCAAGGATAGCCGTGCCCAGCGAGGAGCGGAACTCTGGATCCTCAAGCGCAGCAGGTTGTAGCCTCCACGTAAGCACAGGCGAGCGGTCTGCCTCCCAACTAAGTCAAAACCGTAGGTGGTTATGATCAGAATGTGTTCTCCCCAGGTACTCCGACTCGGCAAGGAGAGGGAGCAGCGACTGGGTGCCGACTATCCGATCCAACCGGACATGCAGGTCATGAACTTGCAAAAACTCCAACGAATTCAAAACTGTGCGGCCCGAGCTTTGCTCGGAATTTCACGTAGAACCCCAATAAGTCCGGGGCTAAGAGCTCTGCACTGGCTCCCCATTAGGGAGAGAGTTCATTTTAAATCAATGTGTATAGCTCACCAGGCCTTTTGGAAAGCGGGTCCAGAAATTAGCCATTCCCTGATTTCTCCTTATTTGCCTAACAAAACTCTCCGTTCTTCATCCGTGTTCTTGGCCAGGGTTCCCAGAATCCAGAGAGCGAGAGCAGGAGGTCGATCCTTCTCTTCTGTAGTAGGGGATCTCTGTGTATAGTAACAATCTAGTGAATAGTCCCGCCCATGTGCGTGGACCCCGGAGCAATCAAAAATAATCTCTTACAGTGTCGAATAAATGCAGAACTGCACAGACACTTAAGAGAGAATTTTAAAGACAGATAATGCAGCCTATAAAAGCTACACTGTCCAGTACTTCAACTAGAAATTCCACCACAAAATCCACAAAACAGCAAAGCCTGTACAGATTTCCCTTGCTTTAACAGCAAACACACTCTGGAATGATAGAGAGGAGAACCTGGACAGACAAGCCCCATAGGCTGCCATTATGTGGCTCAGAATAGGATACTGTGCCTTTAAGAGAACCTTCCAGAACTTCACAGTATCCCAGAATGCACTGCAGGTCCCAGTTACTTTCAGTTCTTTTTTCCGGCTCCTGCAAGCAGGACCCTGGAGCATTGAGATCTCCCTTTTCAAGAGTTTATTGGTGATTTTTCACTATTAATTTCGATTTGAGTGCTTCTAAAGTACTTTAGTGCTGTTCTTGGTTTTTGCTCCTTTTTGATGTCAAATATGCCTGCATTATTTGACAAATGCCCGGAGTGCTCCAGGAAGAAGGCAAAATCAGATTCCCATGAGGTGTGTATCCTCTGCCTTCCCTCTTCCCACAGTGAGGAGTGTGAAATTTGTCAAGGCTTCTCTGGCAGGACCCTGAAGGAAAGACAGAAGATCAGGCTTCAGGGCCTCGAGGAAAGAAGGCTGAAGGCGCAAGGTGGGTCTGGAGGGGCTTATTCTGCCCATGCTGAGGCCTCTGGGGGGCTCCCCAGGGGCAGGAAGACCAGCAAACGTTCCCATTCTCCGTCTGGGTCGGTTGCACTGACCACGACGTCGAGAGGGATGACTACGGTCTGTTCCCCGTCTCCTCAGGGCTCTGGGTCGAAGCGGCGTCGACGTCGAGGGAGTTACACAGGCCGCCGTTGAAGTCTCCTTTGACGATTTCGTCGTCATCGTCGACGTCGAGTGATCGACGTCGACGAGCCCGGCGTCGGCGCTCGCCGTCGAAGCGACACCGCCGTCGGCGAAGAGGAAGCGATCGTCGTCGAGGGGATCCTCGTCGTCGAGGCCGCCGTCGAGGCGGAAGAGGTCGCCGTTGAGACACAAGAGGTCGTCGTCGAGGCGCAAGAGGTCGTCCTCGAGACGGACGAGGTCGTCGTCGAGGCGGACGAGGTCGCCGTCGAGGCATGGAAGATGGTCGACGCCGAGGAAGGGGCGCTCGACGTCGAGGGGCATACGCTCGCCGTCTGGTCACCGTTCGTCGACGTCGAGGAAACGTGGTGAGAGGCCTGAGGCTGTGGGAGGCTCTCCACAGTCCAGATCTGGAAAGGAAGGCGGATCACCGGGATCGTTGTACTCCGAGGTGTATACTCCATCACAGAAGCATGTTTCCCCTCCGCCTCCGTTGCCGAGGGGTCTCCCTCCGAGGGCTCCGACCCCCCCTCCGTTGCCTCCTCTGCCTCCACCGCCTCCGCCGGTGCCTCGGCCTCAGGTGCCAGAGAGGCCTCCCCCAGTTCCACCGAGGTCGGTCTCGTTGCCCAGGCTTCCGACCCCTCCCAAAGGGACTCCTAAGCCGCAGGCCCCGTCCAAACCCAGGACGCCCACCCCGGGGAAACCGGCAGAGCGTCCCAGACCCAGGAAATCGCGGTCACGCTCCAGACGGAGAGGAAGATCGAGGAGTAGACACAGGTCCTCCACTAGATCTAGGCATCGCCATAGGAGGCGAGGATCCAGGTCCCGTACGGACTCCTCTAGGACTCGCTCCTATTCGCCTACCTTATCGGACTCCCCGGAGACGAGGGTGTCTCCGGTAGACGACATCAGCACGTTCCAGGAGGTTCTCCTGAGGGGGGCTACGAAATTGGGCATCACGGTGACGGCTCCTACACCTACGACGTCCGTGATATTCGAGACACTTCACAAGAAGCATCTGTCTCGCCCTCGGCTGCCATTGGTGCCAGGACTGGTCGAACCTGCGGAGGAGCTGTTCCTTACGCCTGCGGTGGTGAAGGCCGCTCCCTCCCGACTTCTGAAGAAGTACAGGGCACCGGATTCGGACCCGGCCTTCCTGCGGATGGACCCAGTACCTGACTCCGTGATAGTGACGGCGGCCAGGAAGTTACATTCTACCTCCCCGTCCTCCACCGTGCCGCCTGATAAAGAAAGCCGTTGGATTGATTCGGCTGAAAGGAAGGCTTGTGGGACTTCTTCCACGACCATGAAAGCCTCCAGCGATTCGGCATTGCTGGGGCGGTACGGCCGTGCACTGTGGGATTCCCTGGAACAGTTCACGGACCTTCTGCCATGTGACAAGAGGGAGGACTTCCAAGAAATAGTTAAGGAAGGGATGCTGGTTTCAAACCAGGTCATCAGCGCGGCTGCGGATATCTCGCTGCTGGCGGCCCATGGTTACTGTCACGGGATCAACCAGCGCCGCCATGCTTGGCTCAGGCTCACGTCACTCAAGCCGGAGGCCCAGCAGCGGGTGGCCAATCTGCCTTTTTCCGGAGAAAAACTGTTCGGGAAACATGCCGATGATGAGATGGCCCGCATGAAGGCTGAGGCGGAGACCCTGAAGGCTGTGGGCTTGGAAAAGCCCAAAGAAAAGAAGTCCTACCGCCCGTTCCAGAGACGGTTCGGTGCACAGGGAAAAGGACGAGGACAGTCTTCGGGACAACAACAAAAGCAGCAGCAACAACAGCAGCAGTTCCGGAGACCCTTCCAAAAACGCCAGAGAGGTAGAGGTGGACAGCAGTCCTCTACAGCTAACAAAGGCCCAGCCGGGTCTCGACCCTGAGCGGTTACTTCCCCTTCATCCGTTACCCGCTCCGGTGGGGGGAAGCGTTCAATTTTCTGGCAGAGTGGAGAAAAATTACTCAGGACAAGTGGGTGCTGAATATTGTTTGCAATGGATACAATCTTCGGTTCACCAGCCCTCCTCCATCGATTCCTTCGGTCAGCTCGCAGTATCAACTGCGTGAGCTCCAGGCGGAGGCCGATATCCTGTTAAGGAAAAGGGCGATAGAAGACGTACCTCTGTCTCAAAGAGGAAGAGGTCTGTACTCCCGGTTCTTTCTAGTCCGCAAGACGGACAAGAACGAGTTCAGGCCCATTCTGGACTTGCGACAGGCAAACAAGTGGATTCGCAGAAAAAAGTTATGCATGCTGTCGTTGCATCAGATTTATCCTCAGTTGCAACAGGGAGACTGGCTATGTGCAATAGACCTACAGGATGCGTACTTCCATGTGCCCATTGCACACAAACACAGGAAGTTCCTGCGATTTCAAGTCGGCACCAATCACTATCAGTACACTGTACTTCCGTTCGGGCTGAAGTCTGCGCCCAGGACTTTCTCGAAGTGCATGGCAGTGGTAGCGGCACACCTGAGGAAGAACAAGGTGTTTGTCTACCCGTACCTGGACGATTGGTTGATCGAGGCCTCCTCCTTCTCGGAAGCTCAAGCGCACTTCCAGAAGACGTGCGTTCTATTGAACAAGCTGGGGTTGCACATCAACATGTCCAAGTCTGTCCCGACTCTGGTCCAGTGCATTCAGTACTTGGGAGCCTCCATCAATACGCTGTCAGCAAGCGTGTCTCCTTCGGAGGAGCGACGATTATCACTCCTTCGGAAGGCTCAGGCTCTCATGACCACTCCATCTACGACAGTGAGGACGGTGTCTTCTCTACTGGGATCGATGGCCTCTTGTATCTTCCTGACGCCACATGCGCGGCTGCACATGAGACCGCTGCAGGAGTGCTTGGAAGATCAGTGAGACCAGAGGAGAGGATCTTGGGACGACAAAATACGACTGTCTCTGCATGCTCTTCAGTCTCTGAAGCGGTGGTGTTCAGCGGAGAATCTCCTCAGAGGGGTTCCCTTCCACAAGGACATTCCCACTCAGACTATCGTGACGGATGCTTCTCTCCAGGGATGGGGAGCGCACTCCGGAGACTTACAGATTCAAGGGACGTGGTCCCCGACGGAGTCCACGTACCACATCAATTTCCTGGAACTCAGAGCTGTTCACTTGGCACTGAAGGCTTTTCACCCGTCCTTCCAGACCAACTCTCTGCTTGTACAGACGGACAATACGACCACGATGTATTACCTCAACAAGCAGGGGGGCTCGAGATCACGCACTCTGTCGCAGGAGGCGCAGGCGATCTGGCACTGGCTTCTGGCCCGAGGACTTACGATAACGGCCACCCATCTGCCAGGTGTGCAGAATGTTCAGGCAGACGAACTGAGCAGACTGATTCAGGAAAACCACGAATGGGTCATAAACGACGAAGTACTAGGAGAAATCTTCGCCAGGTGGGGAACTCCAGACGTAGATCTGTTCGCCACCGCCGAAAACAGCAAATGCCGAGACTTCGCCTCCAGGTACTACCAGCCGGGGACGCTGGGGAATGCGTTATGGATCAACTGGTCGAACAGCTTTCTGTACGCTTTTCCACCCATTCCCGATTCCGCGGTTCTCATCAAGCTGTCCCAGTCCAGGACGCGGATGATATTGATTGCCCCGGAATGGCCCAGACAGTGGTGGTTCACGGACCTGCTTCACCGGTCTCTCCTTCCTCACATGAAGCTGCCGTGCAGGCCGGACCTTCTCACGAAGTTCGGGGGGCGGATGTTGCACCCCAACCTCTCGTCTTTGAGTTTGGCGGCATGGCTCCTGAGATAGTGCAATATGGCCATCTGAATCTCCCAGAGGATTGCATGGACATACTGAAGGAGGCTAAGCGACCTTCCACTAGAACTTCTTATGCTTACAAGTGGAAGAGGTTTTGCATCTGGTGCAAGTCCAAGAACTATGACCCTACGGACATGCAAGGAGGATGTCATCCTTCCATATCTACTACATCTGGCGCAATCTGGCCTTAATGTCCATTCCATTAAGGTTCATCTGGCTGCTTTGACTGCCTACAGGAAATGCCCTTCACAGACTTCCTTCTTCCAGATCCCTGTGATCAAAGATTTTTTGGAAGGCTTGAAGAAAGTATTCCCTCCTGTCAGGCTTCCTTCGCCTTCCTGGGAATTGAATGTGGTGCTGTCCAGATTGATGAAGGAGCCTTTTGAACCTATTCATAAGGCTTCGTTGCAGCACCTGTCCTGGAAGGCGGCGTTCCTCGTGGCCATTACATCGACCCGCAGGGTGAGTGAAATTCAGGCGTTGTGTTGCCAAGAACCTTATACTGTATTTCATGCTGCTAAGGTTGTTATGCGTACTCACCCTAAATTTCTTCCCAAGGTTATTTCTGATTTTCATGTCAACCAGACTATAACTTTGCCTACGTTTTTTCAGAATCCTTCATCTCCAGCGGAAAGGTCTTTACATTCCCTGGATGTTAGGAGGGTGTTGAAATTTTATCTGGATAAAACCAAAGATATTCGTAGGTCAGACCAATTGTTTATCAATTATGGATCAGTCAGGGCGGGTCTTGCTACCTCTAAACAGTCCATCTCGAGGTGGATTGTGTCCTGCATACAATTGTGTTACCAAAAGGCTAATAAGACCTTAGGGGGGAAACCTAAGGCTCATTCCACCAGGGGCAAAGCTGCCACGACGGCTTTGCTTCGTAATGTTCCCATTGCAGAAATCTGCAAGGCGGCCACTTGGAAGTCGGTCCATACCTTTGCTAAGCATTACTGCCTGGACACTGATGCCAGGGCAGACGCTCAGGTTGGGCAGGCTTCTCTGCGAAATCTGTTCGCACAATAGTGGTGTTATTTCTCGTTTCTCCACCGCCGCTTTGGTGTGGGGATGGGCTTGCCATTCTATTCACTAGATTATGACTATACACGGAGATCCCCTACTACAGAAGGAGTAGTTTCTGTCCTGTAACTCTAGTTCTGTAGTAGGGGTATCTCTGTTATAGTCATAAGCGCCCGCCCTCCTCCCCGGTGGAGAGAGATATTCATGTACGAAATGCTACAGGTCTGGCGTGTTACGCCTTCAAAAAGAACTGAAAGTAACTGGGACCTGCAGTGCATTCTGGGATACTGTGAAGTTCTGGAAGGTTCTCTTAAAGGCACAGTATCCTATTCTGAGCCACATAATGGCAGCCTATGAGGCTTGTCTGTCCAGGTTCTCCTCTCTATCATTCCAGAGGGTGTTTGCTGTTAAAGCAAGGGAAATCTGTACAGGCTTTGCTGTTTTGTGGATTTTGTGGTGGAATTTCTAGTTGAAGTACTGGACAGTGTAGCTTTTATAGGCTGCATTATCTGTCTTTAAAATTCTCTCTTAAGTGTCTGTGCAGTTCTGCATACGGATGGAGGACATGATTCAAATCCGCTAGGAAAGAGGGCTGGTCCGTGTTCGGGGCATAAATGGATCATAACAGGACTTCCTGACCATTCAACCGTCCCCGCATCAGACAGTACCTTCCCTCTCGATCCACATTTACGTCCTTGCAAATGAAGGGGACACCTGCTCTCACCCATATCAATGTGCCGCGCGCATGCGCAGCGAAGGTTGTGCCATGGAGTTGCCCCCGCCAGCGCCTTCGGAGCCTGTCAAGTTCGACCTGCGTCATGTGTGTCTCTTGAAGAAGGGCAACCCCCACCCCATGGCACTGCAGGTAGGAGAAGACTGAGTAGCGCCTTGATGGTGTATGCATACCGCGGATATCCCAGGCCAGTATATTAGTGTGTGTCCTGTGTCTGCATGCGTCTCGTCCACGCAGAGCTAGGGAAGCGCCCCCGGGGGGGCAAGTGGACAGTATCTGGGGGGAGGAATATCAGTGTGCCGCATGCTAAACATGAGAACAATTAAGAACATTGTAACTAAAAGGGCGAGTCCCCGTTAGGGCGTACGTCCAAACTTCAAGATGATCCACCCCCCCCCCGAGAAAAGTGGTAGGTCAGCACAGTGGCTGTCTGGGTGAGTGTGTTGCCAACAACCGAATCATTGCCCGCCCCTATTTCAGACCCCCAGGCTATCAAGAGGCACAAGAGGGATCTAGTGTAAGCAAGCGCATAGGGCCAGTGCGGGTCATCAGCAGCGGAGACCAGGAACGAGGTAAATGCCTAACGCCTTCCGCTGTAGGTCAGTAGACGCTCCCACGTGTGTTTGTCTAGATACCATTGCATAACAGCACGTGCACACATGGCAGAAACCCCCTTCCCCCCGGGCATAACACCATGTACATCACTAGTACAGAAAGGATACAATAAAAAGCGTACTGAGAGGCAGGGGCCCCTATTGGACCGTTATAATCCACTGTTCAGTCACATGAGTTGGTCGGCTGTTTGGGGCGTCACCACCGGCATGTTCATGTCCTTAGAGAGCATTGTGGATGGGGATGACGAGCCACTGGTTTCCGGATCCCTATGTAGCTGGGAGTCCAAGCGGCCGGCACCATTCGCCACTCCCAAGGTCGCAACCGCATCAAGTGCTTCCTGTCTTTCCAGTCGCATTTTCTCCGGGCTAGGTGCAACTGGGCCTGGGCCTCGGCGGCCCCCTCTCCTCCTGCGTCTCCTGGAGCGCTGCTCCTGCCATACGCCGTCTTCCGAGCCTGTGGGTCGTGTCCCTATCCACTGACCCGTCTCTTCCAATCAGTCCCAGACATCCGATGGGGCATCGAAGAATCGAGCGCCTTCCTTCGAGATCACGCGAAGACGAGAGGGGAACAACAAAGAGTAAGGCAACTCGAGTCCCCACAGCTTCCTCTTCACAGCCATGTACGTGTTCCTCCGCCTCTGTACTGCTGCCGTGTAGTCTGGAAAGAGCATCACGCAACTGTTTCTCACTGCAAGTTCTTCCAGCTTTCTGGTCTCGCGAAGCACCACATCTCGGTTGCGATAATTGAGGAGCTTGAAGAGGAACGGGCGAGGCCAGGCTCCAGGCCTGGGCGCCTGCGCTGGCACCCTGTGTGCTCTTTCGACTGCGAAGTGCGGGGACTGCACCCCCGGGGGCAAGATTTCCTGCAACCAGCTTTCAGTGAACCGCTCCCGGTGTTTCCCTTCTTCGCCCTCCGGCAGGCCAACCACCCGTACATTATTGCGCCGGGAGCGCCCTTCCGTATCCTCAATGCGATCCTCTAACACATGCATTCTGTCCATGATGTCCTGGCGTGCCGAAGTATGTGTTTGCACCACAGGTTGCAGTTCTTGGAGTGACTGGCGTTGTGCTGTAACCGACTCCGACAGCTTGCGGTGGTCAGCATGTAGGAGAGTAAAGTCTGAGGTGACCTTATCGATCCGGGCCTCCAGTGACGCTTTAGTTTGCTCCAGAGTGTTGCCAATGCGTTCCACCGCTGCCAACACAGTATCCATCTTAGCAGCTAGGACATCAGACGGTCCCAAGTTTCCACTCCGGTGCCAGCGGGGCGAGCCAGGATCTTCGGTCACATGCTGCTTTTGCTGGGACTTGTCCCTGAGTCTGCCCATTGCCAGTTGTTACGCGGTAGGCATCCGCGCTGGTCACCAGAAACCAGTCTCTCTTTAGCAGGCCACCCCTCGAAGGCTAGGAGAGAGGCCGGCTCACCCGTTCCTCCGCTGTTCTGACAGCAGTGGGAGGTCTCCTATCCCTGCCAGATGACTACGCAGCAGGGTCCTGGCTTCAAGTAGCCCCTGTCGGCTCGGTAAGTGTCTCAGTCGGCAGCCCCGCTTCGTCCCCTTGTTGCAAGGGGGGGACGCCCCTATCTCCCGTTTCAGGGGCCCTCTCTCCTATGCCTCCCCAATAGCAAACTGTGCTCCCTCCTTTCCAGCGTCTCTGGGCAGCGTGGCCTTGGCGCCACAGATGGGAGAATCCAGCCTACCCGGTCCAGTCTCAAACGCCTGATGCCTCCCTTGCACATGGCGCGGACCGCGTTGAGGGGGGGTGGGGGGCTCCCTGGCCGCAAAGGCGGGAGCGATGGCTTCTGTCCTACAATGGCGCCCAGGTCTCTGTATATCTGGCCGCAGCTTCGCAACCCTTGTATCCCAATGCCCGGGAGATGTTGGTGCGTGTCATAGTAACCAGCCCCGACTGCAGCAGGCCACCTCCTCTACCGCCACGTTTGGCTTGGTGTAGCGACCCGACCTCTCAGTGGTCCAACAGCCTCCCACTCATGGCCAGAGCGCAGGGGTGTTGCGCTTGAGATTGTCAAAACAAAATGGCCCAGCTGCCCGTCCGGTAGCGTCTCGCAGCCTCAACTATGTCGATTTCAATAACTATGGCGCTCGCAGAAGTCCGCTCCGCGGCAGGCCCAAGTCTCAGTGTCAGTCCAAGCCCCAGCCCCTCACCAGCTCATTCGCGCAGGGCCAGCACGACCTCCAGTGCCTCCTCGCCAGCAAACTGACAAAAGTAATCTCGGGAAGGTGTCTCAGAGGACAGTAGTGTCTGTGACCATTCACTAGTGAGGCTGCTTTTTCCTGTAAATGTTCAATGGTGGGGCAGTTCTGCCAGTGAGTGTTCACTAGTTAGGTGAGTCTGCCTGTGATTACTCAATAGAAGGCAGGACTCTGAGGGTGCCTCCTCGCCCAGCGCCAGGATCCCAACAGGCCTCTGCTCTCTGTCCCCCGGCCTGCCACTGGAGGCCTCCAAGCACTGCCTCAGCCGCTCCAAGCACCTCGAGGCGGCTCCCCTCCCCGCTCGTCAGCACCTCCGCGGGGCCTTCCCAGTCCGCCCCGGGCCCCGCTCCTCACCAGTCAGCAGCTTTGACCTGTGCAGCAGTCTCTCTCCCCCCGTAAGTCGGCAGCACTACAGTCTGGTGAGCCCATGGAGCACCACTGGCCTCGGAATGCGAAGGGGCAGCGTTGCGGGGCTCTGGGCCCGCCGCACCTTCCGTCCGCTCACTCACAGGCGTAGGTCTGTTTCTCCGCCGCTCCAGGCACTGCCACCCGCCCAGGCTCAGCTCCGGTCCTCGCTCCAATCCCCTCCCTACGCCAGCGGGCTGCCAACAGTGCTGGGTCATGGAGCCCACCAATCTTGCAGGCGATACTCCTCCACCGGGATTTCAGGGCGTCCGAGCCAAAAGCAGCGCCCGGCACCTCACCTCACAGCGGCGACAGCTCAAGCCGTTCCAACTGTCGCCCGGCCCCGGGGCAGTTTCGCACCTTTCCACAGTGAGGCCGCGCCGTCTCTCTGCTCCTTCAAACTCCGCCGCTGCGACTCCAATCTGCAGTCTTTTGGGCTTCCCGGGCTCTGCGCTGCTTCCCCGCACCTGCTCCGCACGCTACAGGCACAGGGACACCTCTAAAGGAGAATATTCAGGAGAACTAAGGGGTCCAAAGACAGAGTTCTAGCAGGACACGTCCGCCCTGCTGGCTGCCACGCCCCCCCGTGGTGATGTGTAGCTTTTAGTTCAGACCCTGTAGAAATTATTTGATAAATTTGTTTACTGACAAGATGAAATTTCAATTGCTGGTTTATGGCTTTTTTGGTTTAAGAAGCACAGTATTCATTATCTTTATGACCGGTTAAGGCTAGTCACTAATCGTCCTTCTACGCTCATTTGTTTTCTTCTTTGCTTTCTTGAGGGCATGTTTTTGGGTTTACCATTTTGTGTTCACAAAGTAATGACATGCATGCACATAAGTGCTCTGGCAGCTGAAACGAAAATATAAGTCCTTTGTCAAAAGTTTCTAATATGCAATATTTTGCCAGTTAAAGCCTTGTAAGTTCATCGCTTACGTGACTAACGTCATCTTCTAGTTCCTTTTTATACCACTGTTCTTTGAGGCTACAGCTTAACTCTGCTAATACAGCTTGTTCAACAAATTTGCCCTTCTTTGCTTCTTTATTGTTGTACCAAAGAGTCTGCATAGTGGGATATTTTCTTTCTACGAAAGCATGGAGCAACACAAAGTTGCCTAAGTATTACTATTTCTACCATTGACCTAACAAAAATCCAGACCTAATGGTCTGCCACCGCTTGTTCTTTTTTTGTAATTGTGTTTTGCAACCCACTCTTACATCTCTGCACCAGTCCTGATATAATCCCCCTTAGATTTTAAATCTGCTGCGAATGAAAGTTCATTGCCACCTATGTTTTTGTTCACAGAGCTGGTTTATTAGGTTGTTGCCAACGGCTTTATATACTGTTGCTTAGTTTGTAAAGGAATGCTGTCTACGTTTAATATTAGGTTGTAGGAGCTCTGAAAGAGATTACATTACAATTATTTGTTGTCTCCAGATACCGGATTCAAACACCTTTAAGTTTGTAATTACTAAAGGAAAATATATTTCTTCTTATTTTTTTATTATTTGCCGTTTTCTAGTTGCAGGTTTTTCCATTTTATGTAAGCATAAAGTCATTTGCATTTTCCCATGTCCACGTTGCTTTTTTGAGAGGCAAAAGCAACAAAAGATCGGGTTCTAACGTTACTCTTTTTACATGATTGGACTGTTAACTCATTTTGAGAAATTCATTTGGGTGTTATTGTGAAAATGTTATTTCCAAACTTCCCTGACACTACCATGAGCGAGAGGCTGCCTATATATACTTTCAAAAGTATTGGTACTTGGAATGTGACCGTGGCAGCAATTGACAACCAGCGTCATCTGGCAAAGAAGGGGAGAGGTGGCAGTGCCCCTTAAGCAATTAATATACAGCATCAATGGCTGAAAGTTTGCTAAAAATACATAAATAATGTAAAATATCTCTTGGTTAATTTGACTCGATGGCTAAACCCTTTTTTAGGTCGAGCCTGTAACATTGCTGTTCTGGTGAAGACTTCATGTATGGGCTCTCGAAAACTAACCTAAGAATCGCACACGCTCGTGCGTGTGCTTTTTTGTTTTGGGCCACGCTATTGGCCTTTGCGTGCGTCTTTTTAACAAAGACCGCACGCAATTGGCCAAAGGCGGGTGCATTGCTCCGCCCATGGCCTATTGGTGTCAGTTACCCGCATGGCCGCTATGTGGTTTCAATTATCGTGCCCAGGCACGGGCGCGATAATTGAAACCACATGTCTCGCTGTTGCTTTTTTTTTTATTCATTCAGAAAAAAGGCTGCTCCGTGTGTGCCGCTCGTTACTATCTTAATAACGCTGCTGCTTTGTGGGGTGAACTCTACTCTGCCTTGCCCATGACTAAGACACGGGGGCACAGATAAAATTATTTACGGAAATTAAATTTAAAAAAAACATGCTCTACTAGTCTTTAAGATATTATTTTTATTAATTGGTTATCAGCTCAACGACTGTGAAGTCCTACACCTAAAGGTATAAAAAGGAAACATTACGAGGTACCTACCAGGTGAGTAGTGCTTAGAGAGAGGGAGACATATCCTAGCTCGGACATGTGCATGGACTCATGATTTGCACCCAAGATCAGAGGGTGGCACCCTAGAAGCACGCGAAAGAGTACACAAGTATGTATACACAAGATGAACAAATTATTCAGAGCGCGCAGGTTCCCCAACATAAAACGTATCTGGGGGCAGAGGGCGTGCCTCTC
Source organism: Lissotriton helveticus (assembly GCF_964261635.1). Taxonomy (NCBI): domain Eukaryota; kingdom Metazoa; phylum Chordata; class Amphibia; order Caudata; family Salamandridae; genus Lissotriton; species Lissotriton helveticus. Next base: position 574,506,424 of record NC_136057.1, on the reverse strand, counting down.
CCGCTCGTGTATATGGTGTGGCTCTGCCCTGGCCCCGCAAATTCTAGCACGATGTGTAGAAACATCTGCTTGTCTACCAACCCAGCAGCATCAGCAAGGCCCACAATATCTGCACAAGAGGTTTACCTTTTACACGCCGCACCGTGCTCTTCGATCGGCCAATCTCCGTCTGATGTCTATGCCCAAAGTCAGATATGCAAGACTGGGTGGTCAGTCAATTTCTGTCCAAACAGCACGGTCCTGGAATGCCTTGCCGCTTTCTCTGAGAGCATCAGCTACATTAGCGGGATTCAAGAAAGGGTTAAAAACCCATCTCTTTAATCTCAGCATTTAGTTCTTTGTTTCTTTCTTTCTGGATTTGGTCTGTTTAGTGCTTACATATCGCGCCAGGATACTCTGTAGTAGCAGAGCGTGTAATAAAATACTTTATAACATAACATAACAACCCGGGGCGGGCTTGTGCTGCTCTCACTTGTGTGAATATGCACAGAAAGACCACGGCGAGCAGCTGTGCTGCCTCTGCCCTGGCAGTCAAGCGCACAAAATTTTGATGTAGCTAGGGCAGTGAGAGCAGGCTCCCTGGCAACTTTTGGCTTCCCCTGCTCAGGTTTGTCCATATGCAGAAACGTGCTGGGCATGTTTATGTGCAGGAGTACACGTGCACAGAAGCGATTAGCCACAAGGCCGGCTCTAGGACGGTGCGAACGGTGCCACAGCACCGGGTGCTGTCTTCGAGTTTGGACACCGTATATTATGGTATTAAAAGCACCTGCTGCTGCATTCTTTGCCTCCAGCAATTTTCAGCCAACAATAAAAATGTAAAAATAACTCCGGTGATTAATGTTTTTCCTGGAGAGAGAGGGAGTTCGGATTTTTGTCTAGTTGAAATTTTTACTCCTGGTAAGGCAGTGCAGAGGGTTAATATTCCTATTGTAAAGAACCACGCAGATCACAAAGTGCACATCATGTAAATAGGTCTTCACGTTACTGCTTTTGTCTGAGAGATCCTACTGTTACTTGCTCTTTATAAGTTGAAATCCTATGGTAGAACAGTGAGCAATTCACTGTTATCAAAGAGCTGTATGAAAATTGCAAGGTATAGGCTGGAGTGTTAACATTTTCCCCAGTCTTTCTTTATCCTGATGTTGCAAAATGGGTTCATTTGGATAAAAATCAATTCTTACTGTTAGAGAGAACCCCCAACTGTGGTGTTAGGTTTTAAATTCTAACTTTGTTTTTCTCCAGATCAAGCACGGTTATTTTATACTGCCTACCAGTGTGGATAACCCGTGCCACCTACACCTTGTAGTCCTCTGTCTTATGTAACGTTTCTTATACACTGATTTACACACTTATGATTGATTGTCTCTGTGTGATGTACGTTTTCAGACATCCTGCACTGGTATAAGTGGCTCAATTAAGCGAATTAAATGCATCTGAGAGAGAGTGGTTATGGAGACTTGAGGGGTGTTGTGAAAGGATGGTAGTGAGGGAATCCGCAGTAGAGGTGGTCATTGGAGGTGCCAAGAAACATTGTCTCACTGGGTGCAACTAGCTCTAAAGCCATCCCTGACCAGACTATATCTCTGCCAGCTTCAACCAATGCAATAGGTCTCGCATTTGTTAAAGTTAGAGCTATTGGCGTTGAAAATAACAATGTTTTACTTTTGCTTTTTTTTTATACCATTGGCAATAGTGCTATGCAAATATAATAACTCCATTGCAGAATAAAAAAGAAAAGTAAAAAACAGTTATTTTCAAGCCAACAGCTCTAACTTTAACAAATGCGAGACCTACTGCATCGCAAATGCTTGTTGTAAACTTTTCTCTGATGCTTTCCCACTTCGATGGGTAGTCAGAGTTGAGCGTGTAACAGACTTGTTTGCAGTAAATCAGCATTAGCACTTTTTATTTTCCTTCGACCAGAGACAGATTTCAATCATTCATTTTTTAATTAGTGCAAAGCATTTGTTTAGTGTATATGCCCACATCGCCAAACTAGGCATGAGGTCGAGCTGCTATAAAACTCATGATTTGCCCATGATGGTTGTTTGTCCATTTTCCATTGCATGTATATGGGTGTCTCTATCCCGTTTCCCAACATGAAACATGTCTGATAGACTCCAAATAAAACGTGTTATTCAAAGTGATATTTGATTTGGGCAGCTTGAGTATTCACCAGCCCTTTATCCCAAGGCATAATTCGATTTTAGCAGTCTGGGGCTTTTAGCTCTGTAGGAGGTATTGTCTCTGTAAAGGATATATTGGTTGGATCGGTAACAAGTTGGTCCATATAGGGGTAGACTTTGCAACAACTTTAGCCAGGCATTGGTTTCCTAGATATTTACTAGAATTTGTTTCAGGTGCTCTATCTTTCCAGTTGTACCGTTAGACTAGCGAGAATCCATACTGTATCACTTCTTGTCTAAATCAAGGCATCTTATGGGTCATGCAGAGCTACAGCTGCTAAACTATATTGATCTTTCAATTAACTTTAAGAAAATTATTCCTAACTGTCTATACATTTTTCCAATAGCCTATTCCATTCCTCATGGAGTTTTTGTCATCCTGTAAAATCTAAAATGATTATTTTGTTCTGGTATGTTCTTGTACTTACACACATAATAATTTGTTAAAGATCTCCAATAGTATGCTCTTCTAGAATTGTGTGAGTTTGGCAGATCTCGAGCAGCATGCCATTTTAAAACCTTGTGAGTTTAAATAGTAGTGCTAAATCATGTATTCAGTTGGTGAGTTTGTTTCAGAAAGAGAAAATGGCTGTGGATTAGAATACCTCAAGTTTAGGATCTCACCAGTGGCCCGATAATGGTTACACATTACGAGAATCCAGTAGAATCTTAAATATTGCTGGTAACCAGAAAAGGACATGACTGCCCATGTGGGTTGCTTTATTCATTAGTTGCTTTGAGGCTACTACTTGCTCAGTTCTTCCCTTTTTATAAAATAGGAAACCTTGTTTTAGAAGTACCTTCCATGTCCACAATGATGAATTCCCAAAACCTCATCCTTTTATACTTTTAAAGGAAGGCCTGATGTTCTTCTTTCTTTAGGTTGGTGCAGCTGGACCCCATGCGTTTTTCTGATCTGCCACTGCAGTCTAAATCGTTTTTACTGTATGTCAAGCCAAATCTATTACAGTTCTCACTTGAAAAACTGGGAATTCAGCAAACGAACCCAATTTGGATTTGAAAACTGAGATTTGTTTTAACTCGTTTGACTATTTTTTTTTTTTTTTTCATAGGAGCATGTGAAATGGGTTCACAATGAAATGATAGATAAAAGTTCCAAGCTGAAGCTCATCTACGTTACCCCAGAAAAAATTGCCAAAAGTAAAATGTTCATGTCTAAACTGGAGAAGGCTCACCAAGCCGGTAGGCTCACTCGTGTCGCCGTAGATGAGGTGCATTGCTGTAGCCAGTGGGGACATGACTTCAGGCCAGGTATCTCTTTTTACTTTTATATGATTAACATGTGCATGTGGAACATTCTCTGACACAGCAAAGTAATAGGAGTTCTGTTTGTATCCTTTAGACTATAAATTGCTCGGCATACTGAAGCGCCAGTTTCCTTCAGCATCTCTGATTGGCCTGACTGCAACTGCTACAAGTAGCATTCTGAAGGATGCTCAAAATATTTTGTGTGTGAAGAAAAGCATTACTTTCACTGCATCTTTTAATCGTCCCAACCTTTTTTATGAGGTTAGTATTACTACTTTTCTTTAATTTATTTGTAAACAGTGTCTTGTGTTAGTGCTATTTCTGATAATCTAACATGTTAGAATAAAGTCCCCAATTTGAGGTCAGGAATGGTGTTGTCCTAAGAATAGATGAAGATAATATTCAAAACCGCATTTTAAATAGCAATCAATAAGAATTAGCAATGACTCAGAGGTTCGAGGTCAGTAATTTAGAAACTGTGAAGGTTTAATAAAATATTAAAATGCAATATAGAAAGCAAAAGAATATTAAGTCAAACTAGATGCATACTATTTCAGTCATAAATATAAAGCTTAGTAACCAATTAAAATAGATGCATCATGGAAATCTTCAAAGGCCGGAATATGCATCAAAGCAATAGTAGTAGGACATCGTTAGAAAATCGGACAGCATCAATAGAAGTTTGGGGAAGAGACCAAAGAACTTTTGGTTCCACTTAAAACACATCTTTTTTATAGAGAAAATCATCATAGAAAGCAATGGAAATCACACTGTCAGAATAGGGTGAGCAATTGTATCAAAAGCTCTTTTTTTGTGGAAGTACACTTCTGCCAATTCAAAAAATGCAGTCTTGGCACGTAATTTTCTGGTGACTGCTCTTCTGCCAAATCGGACCCTTTAAAGGTGAATTGACCATCGATAATGACACACAACAGGGCCCCATCAATAAGCTCATATTTTATATTCCATTTCACTTTAAAACAGTGCAAGCACAAGTATGGGACGAGGACTGCATTATAAGAATAACACCACACAATTAAGATATCCCTAGATGACCTTTCTTACCACAAAGTCATTGCTCAGCAACCAAGTGGTTCAGTAAGTCTATTTGTGTTTTTGCTTGGTCAGCTCACTAAAACGTAAACATAATTTAGTCCAAGATATTGGGTTTTGATACCTAGTAAAACATTTTTTACCTATTCCTAAAATGTTGTATAAATGCTTTGTATTTTTCTTTAATAAATATGAATACATTTTGAATTTTTAATGATAAAATACAAAGTAATTGCATCCTCCAGTCAAACGTTATTTGCATATTTTGTAAGTCAAATGGAATGATATGGCATGGGGTAGCTTTCGTAGCATTACCAATGTATAAAATACATTACATGGGTACTTAATTGATTAAGCCAGAAAAAATACAATCCTTATTTACTGTTTGTTTAATCGCCTCTAAGCTGTATTTGGCTAATATTATTCACCTCCATAAATTGAGGTTCTCCAAAGTGCATTCATGCTTTTTAGATGATTGCTTATCTTCTTTTTCTTTGTCTCACTTTTTCAGTTTGAGCTTTTTATCAAATAACTGCAAAATGCCATGTAATACCAATATTTTAGGACAGGGACGTGGGAGAATTAAAATAAAAAATCGGGATAATGAAAATTCCCCATTGACTTCTATTGTAGAAAATGCAATTTCAGGCGGGAGACGGCTAAAATAAAGCCATTTTGGCTCTAAAAATCGGTAGTCTCCCGCTTGAATCGGGTCTATTGGCATGTACTGGTGTCATATTTGAGCGCTATTTTCCAGAGTTCTAGGATTAGGGACAGTATCGTGTTTTATGATATTGGAACAATGTATGTGCAGTTGATACACTTAAAGGTACCTTTTTGTGTTCAAATTCATTTTCAATAAGCATACCATCTCCTTTACGTTTTGTTTGTATAGGCACATGTAATCTCTTATTCAAATATATTTTTTAAAGCCTTATCAGTATTTATTTAAATGAAATTGTTCTTCATATTTTTTGTGGCAAAACATTACAATGTATCTTGGCACAAATACAGTTTTTATTCTTTTTTCCTGTTGGGCTGATAATTATTCAGTTCTTTCCACTTACCAGCTATTATGTGGCTTCTGTCAAAAGAAATCATGGATACTTGTATGTCTTATTCTATCGCACACTCTTATTGTGGTTGTATATACAGTCTGTCGAGAAAACCATGTTTTTACCCCTAATTATCTATGAATATGGTAAATTGTGCACTAGTAACAGTGGTTGAGATACTTCTCATTTAAGTTATGTTAAGAGAATTTATGCTGCGCATTGCTGCTACAACTAGGTCTTCCCAGCTCACCTGATCCTACTGCAACAACATGAAAACCATCCGAAGCTGAGAACAAACAGTTCTTAAAATGCTTCCTGAAACTGAAGTGATTAGTTCACTTCCTTAGATGAGTAGGCCGTTTATTCTATAACGTATAGTTTATTCTATAACGTATAGGCCATTACACAAAAGGAGCATCCCTACTTTCTGGCCAGCTGAAGGGTTAAAGGATTCTTTGTATCGGTCAGTTTCTTTAATACAACTGGGGCTCTGAGGACCACACTGCTGTACCTGAGACCTATCGGAACAATCAGCATGTGGTAAGTTGTATTATAAAATTAAACATTATTCCCTTCAATTTGATTTTTCAATTCCATGTGTCCCCTTTCAATGAGAAAATTTAGTATATACGTATATAGGGCTGATGTGTCGATTGTGTACAATTCCAATTAATCTTCTTTTGCAGTCTTTCCCAAATTAGGTAATAAATTGGCGCTATCACTAATTATGTAGAGGCTTTCTTGAAATGAATGGACGGAATGTGTTCATATGCTTTCCTAGAGAATGTTTTATTGGTTTGCTACTTCAATTAATGGACAGTCAAAGGGGATCCTGCACATTATTTTGATATTTACAGAATTGATTCAATTTGATGTTTTTGAGTGAAATAATTCCTGGTGCTTTTGATTTGATCCTGCTTCAACTGTGCATTCTATTTTTATTTCAGTCAGTAATATAATGTATAAATAAATAATGCTAAAAACAGTTCTGCCCTCTGCTACATAAAGCTTCAATGCAGGGAAATAGATGATTTATTATTGATAAATTGAGTATTTCCCAGTGATTTTAACCTGACATGTTATGTCTATCTACTTATTTTTTGCAACAGGAAAACATTTGTTTTGCTATGCCTAAATATACCAGTGAGGTTGTTTTTATTCCACACATACGTGTGCCATTACATTTGCTGTTCTGCTGAATAATTTTTATTTTAAGTTCTTTTTATTACGTTTTCAACTTTAGCTTAGATAAGTACAGGCACATCTCAATTAATAAATTCAACAACTAGAGAGAGAGGGAAGAGACAAGACACTCTTAGTCCCCCAAATAAGTTATGTCAAACAACAGAAGAGTGTCGTCAAAGTAAAGTCTGGTTAAGCACAGCCTTAGAGAAAGATGAAATCAACCTAATAGTTCACAATGGAAGTCACTTAGGGATTTCTTTAGAAGCCCTCACTCACCACCCTGGGTGGTGACATGCTTCATCATCGGGCCCACCAGGAGAAGCCGAATGCTTCCCTGGTGTGCTACAACGCCAGATTACTGCGGAGCTGTTTTTTCGTGACAATAGTATGAAAAAAATAAGTGGATTAAAAATGTCAAAAAGCTGTACCGAACAAAAAACTTTATTCTGTGGTCAGCCAGACATTAATTAAAATATGTGTCGGGAAATTTACCAACTAATGTGTTGGGTATTTCCACTTAAAGTGGGGTCGACATGTTTCTGCCCGTCTATGTGTAAATTTTACTGGGCTTTCATCAGGACCGTATAACAATGTACCTCGGTGGTGTGGGCGCGCTAAGGCCCACCCTTACCAGAGGACGTGAAAGTTAAAATTCTGTGTAAAAATAGGTGCAAAAAGAACAAACCAGAAAAAGTGAATGTTCCTTCGGATTTGAGGAACTTGTTATTTAAAAGATCCACACCCCATGGGTCCACGGGGTCCGGTAGAAGGAGTCGCTAGGTGCCGAGCGGGTGTTTGGCATTGCGGGCGGTGTGCCATTGTCGCCACCACCCCCCTCCCGAGACCCATGGGGTGTGGATCTTTTAAATAGTCCTTGGCCAGTAACCGATATCACTACCACCGCTCATCCATACATTCAGGTTTATTGTAGTGCACAGTCTCAGCCTTCCGTTGCAGATTGGTGCTTCTCCGAAGCAGGAAAACCCTGTCTAGCGTTGCCCCTACTATAGGGCCACCCTACAACAAGAAGATATACAGTTACTGTGTACAATTCCAGCCACCTGAGACTGTCAGCACAATACCTACCTCCTCCAATTGGCACGAGGTTGCTCCATTGTGAGTAGCCTGGGCTCATCTGATTCTCCACAACCTGGCTGGTCAGCCTGTGTTCACTGTGGGCCCATACGGTTGCCTTGTTGCCCCGCAGTAGTCACATGGGGATTGCACCCACTCCATTAACCTTCTTTTAAGCGGCAAAGCAATCTTGCTTCTAGATATCAGCAAAGTATTCGGTCTCTCAACTTCAGTATAAATGCAGCGTGTTGTCTCAGGATTGTGAAGTTTCTTATTAAGCAGGTCTAGGAGCTTCACGCTAGAGCATCTTATGGGCTATCTGGCCAGTCATTATGCTAAATAATCTACCTGCTTTGGTGACTGTAGGTCACAGTTCTTTTGCACACCGGTGTAGATCTTAACTTTTTAGAGAGAATTTTAGCTTCAGAAATGTAAATATTTGCAGAATGATGTACCACAAATCAAAAGCCTTGCTTGAGAGGGGATTCAGAACTTTTTAGGTAAAAGGGTGAAAACCTTAGTTATGTTTGAATCGATTATGATATTTAATATCCAAAACGACATATGTTGCATTGTTTGGTTAGAATGTTGACATTATTATACAAAGCATACAGTTCTAATTTATTTTGAATGGTGGGTCCAGTTGTGCCCAGAATGAGAATTAAGCCACAAGGCAAATGTATACATTGGCTGCAAATGTGTGTAGTGGCTCATTTGTTGTCATTCAAACTTTGAGACCTGGGTGCTAATACAGGTTTTGGTCACTGAGCAAATATTGTGTGATCTCCCAGAGGCTTACATTGTTTCAGTGATATGCAGTGAATCTCTATAGCCACAAACATTTATGTATGATTTCTGGCAAGGTTTATGGTCCCACTCCCTCCATAAGACATTGGTTTCTCTTCTCTGAATGAGACCCTCTTCTCCCACAAGAGGCAGGCAGAAGTGCTTAACAGGCATAGACCCCCTCCCCCCGCCCTTCACCCCCTTTATACGTGAAAAGCATTGCCCTGGGTTTAGTGATTTGTAGTGTTTGTTCCTGTCTTTCATAACAGTACTTGAGCACAACAAGGATTTGCGATAGTACATTTGCGCTAGTGGAGCCAGTCAACCTTCGTAGATTAAGGGCAAAATAACCTTGATTTAATGCCACGTTTCTCCCCTTCATGTCATTTATAAAAGGGAAACAAATCTGTGCAATTGGACAAGATGCAAAAAATCTTCTCATTCCTTATACTGTATTGGCTTTGTGACCAGATATGCTTTTGAGGATTACATCAATGAAATGGTGTTCCTGAAAGTACTGTTTTACAGCTTTCTGGGTACAGTGATACAACAAGTTTGAAAAATATTTTGAAAAAGTGTATGAAAATTCAATGTATTATAAGGCACCTCGCCATTTAAATAGTTACTTTTCGTTTGTGGTACTGTATCAATTCCATGGTGACTATTAACTTTCTGTCAGCCCAAATGAGAAACGACCTACAAAATATCTCCATATTTTTTTCGGGATTGCAATCATTTCAGATGCCATTCCGGTTAATTTGTATCGAGCATATTTGCTGTTGATTTCAATTTTTTTAATGTGACATGACTTTGCATCGTTTCTCCTTATTTTTTTATTGTTAACGAATAAAGTGGTACAAGTCAGTTCTATTTTTTTCTGAGTTTACCGATAAAACCAGATCATGCCAACTTGTTTAGATCATGTTTAAACTTAAGAAGCACATTAACAGCAGCATGCCAAATCAGTCTCCAAACCTCATAAAATACCAATAACTAGAATTTAAATAATATGCCCCTATAGGAATCATATAAATGTACCGTAATAAGATTCAAAAGGCACCTTTACATTTGCATTTCTGCTTACGAAATTCATAAAATTAACCAATTTGCTGTTTCAGGTTCGGGCAAAACCTTCGAAGAACGAGGACTTCATTGAAGACATTGTAAAAGTCATTAATGGCAGATACAAAGGCCAGTCAGGTAAGTTATACAACTGTAAGATGCAAGGACCTAGCACTGCACATTTGAAACATGATTAAAGTGAAATTCAAGTAGGAATTCCATAATTTATGTTCAGTAAAGGAAGACAGTACTACACATCGTTTGTTGCTTCCTCAAGAATAGTTGTACAACCGTAAAGTCCCCCAGTGTGGTGTTCATGATCTTACACATGATAGGAGAGATGAAAACAGAAATTACATAACAATTACAATATCAACCGTAACATCATCAGTGACCATAATGGACTGGGTCAACTTCCTTTATCCTAGACCACTCTACGTTTTAGAGGCCCCCAAAAGGCAAATCTCCCGTCAGAAATCAATAGACCATTGGTCAAATATGCTTTGTATTATGGGATGGACCCAGCTGCATTTTAGGTCTCGCCTACGCAGAGCATGAATTAGTTAATGTATACAGGTTATTTTGTAAAGGATTTGTTTGGTTTCAGTAGTACATGTGTCTGCAGAGATGGCTGAGCCTCTTTTCTTTTGAACTCCCCATAACTGTGCATCAGGGGGTGGACATCTATTGTTTAAAGCTTTGCAGGTGGCAATCCTCTCCCTTTATTGTACACTCAGACGCTTTAGCCGTTCTTGTTTTGTATATCAAAGTTGCATTTGCGTGTAGTGGGTACTGGTATAGTGCCAATGTAGCTGGGAATCAACGAAGCGCTGAAGAGAAGGGCAAGAGCCCAAGTACACTTAAAGAACCTTTACAGTAAGGCGAAGAGAAAGGTACTTAAAAGGTGACCCCGTGTTTTTTTTGTGTGCAGATGTGTTTATAGTTTCTTTCTGAATTTTAGGAGGGTGGGGCAGTTCTGAAGTTGATGTGGATTTTACAGACCCTGGGTGCGAAGACGGTGAATGCCCGTCTTTTGGCCTTTTTGTGCCTTGCATTTCCTCCTAGAGGTGTGCTGTCCGCCTCAGATGGCTAGTTTACAGTTAGACCTGCAAGTAGGTTTATTTATTTATTTATTTTGAAGGTTTTTTTTGAGTGAAAGTGACAGATTCAAATGACCTTGAGGGTTGTGCTAGATTTTACTGAGTCCTTATATCCATCATTTCCCGAGCACTTGGCATGGGTGGGTTTTACCATTGTTTAACTAATGTTATTGTTATAGCTTTCTCTCATGATTGGTCTCTGTTGGCATCCAGAGATTCTTTATTTTCTTTCTCCCTCCTTTCTCCCTCTTACTGTTCTTCCACCCTCCTCACCTTCAGCACTGGGTGTGACTCTGCAAATCTGTCACTGCACAAGACCTCGCCAAGTTTCAGGGGTCAGCAGGGAGTGAGAGGGTGGCTCTCCCTTTCTCCTGGGGCGCAGGGTGGATCCCAGATAGGCCGATCCCAGAGTGACAGGCCCAGCGGTCGAGGAGGTGGGTTGGCTATCATTATTAAGAAACTCTTCAGGTGCCACACATTCGATCTGGCCTCCCTTAAGGACTGTGAGAGCATGGGCTTCGTGATCCACATCAACCCCTCCTCCTCCCTATCAGGAGGACTTGTCTATCGTCCCCCTGGGAATGCCACATCATTCTTGGACTCCCTCGACGAGACTTTGGGATCACTCATGACCCACTATCCCACTTTCACCCTTCTCGGGGATTTTAATCTTCATTTGGAATCCTGCAAAGACCCTTTCACCTTCAACTTCTTACATTCACTTGAGATCTTCGGCCTTTCCCAATTGGTCTCCCGCCCTACCCACCAGGCCGGACATACACTTGACGGCATCTGCACAAACCTGGCCTCCCTAGATGTCTTTTCCCCATTACCGCAAATATGGACAGACCACTGTTTCATTCCCTTCTCCATCATGACCAAACCCTCCTCGTCACTGCACATCAAACACTTTCCCACCCCCTTTCCCATCAATTGGAAGAAAGTAGCCGAGCGCATCAAGCTGAACCCGCAGCCCTCTGTTCCCCCCCCCTCCTATCGAGGGAGAGGCATCACAAGATTCTATAAACTTTCATTTGTGGATGGATGGAGTTGTTTCCGCCAACTCCAACCCCACCAACCAAAAATTAGGTTAAGGCAAAAGGAAGCCCAATGCTCCCTGGTATACCCAGGCCCTCACTGATTGTCACCTAAAGTGTAGGGTCCTGGAAAGAGAGTGGAGGAAGACTTATGATCCCTCATCCAGATCCATATACATTCTTCAGAGGAAACAATACCTTTCTAACATAAAAAAAGCAAAAAAGGTATTCTTCACTTCAGCCATAGACGCAGCCAAACAGAAACAACAAACCATCTTTGACATAGTAAAGTCCTTTACCCACCCAAAGGCACTGGCACTTGAAATTCCCCCATCACAAACCCTCTGCGACCAAATAGCAGATTTCTTCATTGACAAAATTAAGAACATTCATAAGGATTCCCCCCCCCCCACCTACCCTCATACAAGACACTGACACAACTATTCCCTCTTTGAATAACTTTACTACAGTCTCTTTGGCACAAACACAAAAGGCCATTTTGACCTGCAGATCAGGAGCCCCCACGGATTCCTGTCCCCCGATTATTTTACAGCACCTCATCGAGGTTGTTACCCCATCAATCAATGCCATTATTAATGAATCCCTTAATTCTGGCACTGTCCCTGCTGAATGGAAGAAGGCCATAGTTAAGCCCCTCATGAAGAAACCAAATAAATCCCCAACTGATTTATCCAACATGCGCCCAATCTCCCTTCTCCCAGCACTTGGCAAAATCACCGAGCAGTTAGTCCACGAGGAACTAAAAATTTTTGTGGAAAACAAACGCATTCTGCATCCACAGCAATCCGGCTTTCGCCCGGGCCACTCCACAGAAACTGCACTCATCGAATTGTCGGATACCATTAAGTTCTTGCAGGATGAGGGCAGACAAGCTGTGCTCATCCTGCTCGACTTAACCGCGGCCTTCGACACCATCTCTCATGCCATTCTCATTAACAGAATGCGTGAGATTGGTGTCGCGGGTTCCGCTCTGGCCTGGATAGTTTCATTCCTATCCAATCGATCGCAAACTGTCTCCTTAGGCCCCTTTCTATCTGGCGAAAGACCCACCACCTCAGGTGTGCCCCAGGGATCAATACTGAGCCCTCTCTTCTTTAATATATATATGGCTCCCCTTCTTACGTTGATTGAATCCCATGGGATCCTCGTGACTTCTTACGCTGACGACACTCAGCTTGTCGTCACCATTGACAAAAGACACCCTGACGCTGCCCTTAGATTTCAAAATTGCCTCTCCCAAGTTTTTTCCTGGCTTAACCTGAATCATCTTAAATGTAACAGTGCCAAAACTGAAATAATACCCCTAGGCAAAGGCATCCTCTTCTCCCCTAAAGACTGGTGGCCTCATAACTCCGAAGCACCCCCGAGTGCGGTCACCTCAGCCCGCAATCTTGGAGTCCAATTTGACTCGTCCCTTAGCTTCGACGAGCATGTGCGCATTACTGCGGGGCGCTGTTTCAGCCTGATCAGGCAGCTAAAGAAATTTTTTGACTTTCTGCCCATCTCAGCCAGGAAATCAGTAGCGGTGGCTCTTATTCTCTCCCGGCTGGATTATTGTAATGGCCTCCTAGCAGGCATAAAGAAATCTTCCCTTAAGAAATTGCAAAGTGTTCAACACGCAGCGGCCAGGCTTGTTCTGAAACTCCCCCGCAGGTCCTCGGCCTCTGCAGCCCTTAACACTCTTCATTGGCTGCCCCTCCATAAGAGAATTCTTTTTAAGCTCCTTGTCACGGTGTTCAAATCTACCAGGAATACCGGCCCATCTTACCTGACCAAGCGCTTTCTGCGCTACATTCCAACTCGTTGCCTGAGGTCCTCAGGAGCTAATTTAATTACTGTACCCAGAATTAAACTAAAAACTAAAGGTGGAAAAACTTTTGCTTTTTTGGCTGCCAAGGCATGGAATTGTCTCCCCCCCCAACCTTAGGCATGCCCCCTCAGAAAGCCTTTTTAGGAAACTCCTGAAGACCTGGATCTTCTCTCAGTCTGACTCATCGGTCATCGCAGCTATCTGATCCTTGTTCTCCATTGCTGGTTCTCTGTGGGCTCAGCGCCAAGATGCTCCTTCCGGAGCGATAGTCGCGCTATACAAATTTTAATAAATATCAAATATCAAAAAATATTTGCGTGTCCAATGTCACAGAGAGCTGCCAAGAAGCAGGGAGTCTGAGTAAAATATATCTTCTTCCTTTTTCCACACCTACGGATTATAAACTGCAGCTCCGTCCCTTGGTCTGCCACAGAAAGTGCTTAATGCCGCGTGGCATCTATTGTTTACTTAGGAGGCTTGTGTTCTTATGGCTGACCTGCCAATTTAGGCACCTGGGGACCCGAGTTGTAATCCCGAATCCAGCTGAAAACGTAGTGATTCCGCAAATCACTTAACCTGTGTGTATAATTTTAGATATGTGTGCCGCTGTGTGAAATGTGATGTCATTGTGCACTTCGGACGTGCTGATCCATGCTATGCTTCTCCTTTAACCCCTCATTCAGCCAGCTGTGCGTCCTACTTTTACACTTGAATGCTTTAGTGGTAACAGTACTTTTGCAACCCATGTAGGTGATCTCAGCACTCTACCACGTGCCCCCAGGTGTGGAAAGGCTTCCCAGATCACATGATCTGTTGCACATACACCTGGACCCTGAAGGCAGAAGGGCAGTATTGGTCATATGCTGAACATGGACTTTAGGGATGCCTCCTCCCATCTATTGCTTGAGAGGTCCCTCTTTCTATCCACACCTGATACCACAGCGGTGAAGCAGCATATAGTGGTACTGTATACATCACTATAGCTTTAAGGGATGCGTCGCTGGCCAGTTCTATTCGTAATTGCCCCCACCTTTCCACGAAGGCAGATGTGGATTATAAGGGCAGTAAAGAGCTTCATGGCCCAGTGTACTTTTGATAAATAAGTAACAATAGGAAAATGGTACTCTGTGTGCCGGTGAACCCTCCTCCCCTCCCCAGCCCCCACAACTACCCATTCAAAATATTTGCATTTCATCAATAAATATACATGATTACACTTTTTTTCTGTGTATGTGTAAACTACGCTGTGAATGGTCTGCCATGATGATAATCATGATGGTGTGGGGTGTCTAGTCCGGTCAGTACTTTAAATAGAACAGGAGGAATTATGAGAGATAGGGATTTGTGGCCGCCTTCATGTTTTGAAAGCTCTTTGTTCTTTTCTCATTTCAGCGTAGTGAAAACTCTTCCAAGGATTTTTTGAAATTTTTGAAATCTGTAACTTTTGATAGCAATGAAAAAGCAATTTGAGACATTACCTCGGTGAAGGGTATAGTGTGGTAAATAAGTCAACAAACGTGGTTGAAGCCTGCCTGGTCCTTCTCCCCTCTTCTGCTCCTGGTCCTTCTCCCCTCTTCTGCTCCTGGTCCTTCTCCCCTCTTCTGCTCCTGGTCCTTCTCCCCTCTTCTGCTCCTGGTCCTTCTCGCCTCCTCTGCTCCTGGTCCTTCTCCCCTCTTCTGCTCATGGCCCTGCTCCCCTCTTCTGCTCCTGGTCCTTCTCCCCTCTTCTGCTCCTGGTCCTTCTCTCGTCTTCTGCTCCTGGCCCTCCCCCCTCTTCTGCCCCTGGTCCTTCTCCCGTATCCTGCTCCAGGTCTATCTCCCGCCTAATGGTCCTTCTCCCATTTTCTGCTCCTGGTCCTTCTCCCATCTTATGCTCCGGCGCCTTCTACTTCTCCCCTCCTCTGCTCATGGCCCTGCTCCCCTTTTCTGCTCCTGGCCCTTCTCCCATCTTCTGCTCCTAGTCCTTCTCCCCTCTTATGCTCATGGTCCTTCTCCCCTCTTCTGCTCCTGCTCGTTCTCCCATCTTCTGCTTCTGGTCCTTCTCCCATCTTCTGCTCCTGCTCGTTCTCCCATCTTCTGCTTCTGCTCCTTCTCCAATCTTCTGCTCCGGCTCCTTCTCCTTCTCCCCTCTACTGCTCATGGCCCTGCTCCCCTCTTCTGCTCATGGCCCTGCTCCCCTCTTCTGCCTGCTCCTTTCCCTTCTCCCCTCTTCTGCTCCTTCTACCCTCTTCTGCGCCTGGTCCTTCTCCCATCTTCTGCTTCTGCTCCTTTTCCCAGCTTCTGCTCCTGACCCTTCTCCCCTCTTCTGCTCCTGGCCTTTCTCCCCTCTTCTGCTCCTGGCCTTTCTCCCCTCTTCTGCTCCTGGCCCTTCTCCCCTCTTCTGCTCCTGGCCCTTCTCCCCTCTTCTGCTCCTGGCCCTTCTCCCCTCTTCTGCTCTTGCTTCTTCTACAATCTTCTGCTCTTGCTTCTTCTACAATCTTCTGCTCCGGCTCCTTCTACAATCTTCTGCTCCGGCTCCTTCTCCTTCTCCCCTCTTCTGCTCATGGCCCTGCTCCCCTCTTCTGCTCATGGCCCTGCTCCCCTCTTCTGCTCATGGTCCTTCTCCCCTCTTCTGCTCATGGTCCTTCTCCCCTCTTCTGCTCCTGGTCCTTCTCCCCTCTCCTGCTCCTGGTCCTTCTCCCCTCTCCTGCTCCTGGTCCTTCTTCCCTCTCCTGCTCCTGGTCCTTCTCCCCTCTCCTGCTCCTGGTCCTTCTCCCCTCTCCTGCTCCTGGTCCTTCTCCCCTCTCCTGGTCCTTCTCCCATCTTCTGCTGCCCTTCTCCCCTCTCCTGCTCCTGGCCCTTCTCTCGTCCTCTGCTCCTGGCCCTTCTCCCCTCTTCTGCTCCTGCTCCTTCTCCCATCTTCTGCTGCTGCTCCTTCTCCCCTCTCCTGCTCCTTCTCCCCTCTCCTGGTCCTTCTCCCATCTTCTGCTGCCCTTCTCCCCTCTCCTGGTCCTTCTCCCCTCTTCTGCTCATGGCCCTGCTCCCCTCTTCTGCTCATGGCCCTGCTCCCCTCTTCTGCTCATGGCCCTGCTCCCATCTTCTGCCTGCTCCTTGCCCTTCTCCCCTCTTCTGCTCCTGGTCCTTCTCCCATCTTCTGCTTCTGCTCCTTTTCCCATCTTCTGCTCCTTCTCCCCTCTTCTGCTCCTGGCCCTTCTCCCCTCTTCTGCTCCTGGCCTTTCTCCCCTCTTCTGCTCCTGGCCCTTCTCCCCTCTTCTGCTCCTGACCCTTCTCCCCTCTTCTGCTCCTGACCCTTCTCCCCTCTTCTGCTCCTGGCCCTTCTCCCATCTTCTGCTCCTGCTTCTTCTACAATCTTCTGCTCCGGCTCCTTCTCCTTCTCCCCTCTTCTGCTCATGGCCCTGCTCCCCTCTTCTGCTCATGGCCCTGCTCCCCTCTTCTGCTCATGGTCCTTCTCCCCTCTCCTGCTCCTGGTCCTTCTCCCCTCTCCTGCTCCTGGTCCTTCTCCCCTCTCCTGCTCCTGGTCCTTCTCCCCTCTCCTGCTCCTGGTCCTTCTCCCCTCTCCTGCTCCTGGTCCTTCTCCCATCTTCTGCTGCCCTTCTCCCCTCTCCTGCTCCTTCTCTCGTCCTCTGCTCCTGGCCCTTCTCCCCTCTTCTGCTCCTTCTCCCATCTTCTGCTGCTGCTCCTTCTCCCCTCTCCTGCTCCTTCTCCCCTCTCCTGGTCCTTCTCCCATCTTCTGCTCCTGTTCCTGCTCCCCTCTTCTGCTCCGGCTCCTTCTCCTTCGTCTCCTTCTCCTTCTCCCATCTTCTGCTCATGGCCCTGCTCCCCTCTTCTTCTCGTGGCCCTGCTCCCCTCATCTGCTCATGGCCCTGCTCCCCTCTTCTGCTCCTGGTCCTTCTCCCCTCTTCTGCTCCTGGTCCTTCTCCCATCTTCTGCTCCTTCTCCTATCTTCTGCTCATTCTCCCCTCTTCTGCTCCTGGTCCTTCTCCCCTCTTCTGCTCCTTGCCCTTCTTCCATCTTCAGCTGCTTCTCCCCTCTCCTGATTCAGAAAAGGGGGTGGTGATGAACAGAGTGCCTGAATTAAGCAGACCACTCTTACCCAGTCCAAAGATCAGGGCTTGATCCATCACCGTTTTTTAGCTCACTGCACCATCCCAGCTCAGAACTTGGTTATATGCAAATTAGTCTGTTCCTGTCCCAGTGCATGATGGGAACAGGGCAAACCAAACTACCAAGCCAATTCTTGTACTGGGAAGGAAACAAGCTTCCGGGGACCGGTTTCTGCCATTTCAGGCGTCGTCGGACCGGCTCCGACGACGCTCCTGCTCCTGGTCCTTCTCCCATCTTCTGCTGCCCTTCTCCCCTCTCCTGCCCTTCTCCCTTCTCCTGCTCCCCTCTTCTGCTCCTGGTCCTTCTCCCATCTTCTGCTCCTGCTCCTTCTCCCCTCTCCTGCTCCTGCTCATACTCCCCTCTCCTGCTCCTGGTCCTTCTCCCATCTTCTGCTCCTGCTCCTTCTCCCATCTTCTGCTCCTGCTCCCCTCTTCTGCTCTGGCTCCATCTCCTTCTCCCCTCTTCTGCTCATGGCCCTGCTCCCCTCTTCTTCTCGTGGCCCTGCTCCCCTCATCTGCTCGTGGCCCTGCTCCCCTCTTCTGCTCATGGCCCTGCTCCCCTCTTCTGCTCATGGCCCTACTTCCGTCTTCTGCTCCTGGCCCTTCTCCCCTCTTCTGCTCCTGCTCCTTCTCCAATCTTCTGGTACGCCTTCTTTCTTCTTCTCCCCTCTGCTGATCGTGGCCCTGCTCCCTTCTTCTGCTCGTGGCCCTTCTCCCCTCTTCTGCTCGTGGCCCTGCTCCCCTCTTCTGCTCGTGGCCCTGCTCCCCTCTTCTGCTCGTGGCCCTGCTCCCCTCTTCTGCTCGTGGCCCTGCTCCCCTCTTCTGCTCGTGGCCCTGCTCCCCTCTTCTGCTCGTGGCCCTGCTCCCCTCTTCTGCTCGTGGCCCTGCTCCCCTCTTCTGCTCGTGGCCCTGCTCCCCTCTCCTGCTCGTGGCCCTGCTCCCCTCTTCTGCTAGTAGCCCCGCTCCCCTCTTCTGCTTGTGGCCCTGCTCCCCTCTTCTGCTCCTGGTCCTTCTCTCCTCTCCTGCTCCTGGTCCTTCTCTCCTCTCCTGCTCCTGGTCCTTCTCCCCTCTCCTGCTCCTGGTCCTTCTCCCCTCTCCTGCTCCTGGTCCTTCTCCCCTCTCCTGCTCCTTCTCCCATCTTCTGCTGCCCTTCTCCCCTCTCCTGCCCTTCTCCCTTCTCCTGCTCCTGCTCCCCTCTTCTGCTCCTGGTCCTTCTCCCCTCTCCTGCTCCTGGTCCTTCTCCCCTCTCCTGCTCCTTCTCCCCTCTCCTGCTCCTGGTCCTTCTCCCCTCTTCTGCTCCTGGTCCTTCTCCCCTCTCCTGCTCCTGGTCCTTCTCCCCTCTCCTGCTCCTGGTCCTTCTCCCCTCTCCTGCTCCTGGTCCTTCTCCCCTCTCCTCTCCTGGTCCTTCTCCCCTCTCCTGCTCCTGGTCCTTCTCCCCTCTCCTCTCCTGGTCCTTCTCCCCTCTCCTGGTCCTACTCTCATCTTCTGCTCCTGGCCCTTCTCCCCTCTTCTGCTCCTGGCTCTTCTCCCCTCTTCTGCTCCTGGCTCTTCTCCCCTCTTCTGCTCCTGGCCCTTCTCCCCTCTTCTGCTCCTGGTCCTACTCCCCTCTCCTGGTCCTGGTCCTTCTCCCCTCTTCTGCTCCTGGTCCTTCTCCCCTCTTCTGCTCCTGGTCCTTCTCCCCTCTCCTGCTCCTGGTCCTTCTCCCCTCTCCTGCTCCTGGTCCTTCTCCCCTCTCCTCTCCTGGTCCTTCTCCCCTCTCCTGCTCCTGGTCCTTCTCCCCTCTCCTCTCCTGGTTCTTCTCCCCTCTCCTGGTCCTACTCCCATCTTCTGCTCCTGGCCCATCTTCTGCTGCCCTTCTCCCCTCTCCTACCCTTCTCCCTTCTCCTGCTCCTGCTCCCCTCTTCTGCTCCTGGTCCTTCTCCCCTCTCCCGCTCCTGGTCCTTCTCCCCTCTCCTGCTCCTGGTCCTTCTCCCCTCTCCTGCTCCTGGTCCTTCTCCCCTCTTCTGCTCCTGGTCCTTCTCCCCTCTCCTGCTCCTTCTCCCCTCTCCTGCTCCTGGTCCTTCTCCCCTCTCCTGCTCCTGGTCCTTCTCCCCTCCCCTCTCCTCTCCTGGTCCTTCTCCCCTCTCCTGCTCCTGGTCCTTCTCCCCTCTCCTCTCCTGGTCCTTCTCCCCTCTCCTGGTCCTACTCCCATCTTCTGCTCCTGGCCCTTCTCCCCTCTTCTGCTCCTGGCTCTTCTCCCCTCTTCTGCTCCTGGCTCTTCTCCCCTCTTCTGCTCCTGGCTCTTCTCCCCTCTTCTGCTCCTGGCCCTTCTCCCCTCTTCTGCTCCTGGCCCTTCTCCCCTCTTCTGCTCCTGGTCCTTCTCCCCTCTCTGCTCCTGGTCCTTCTCCCCTCTCCTGCTGCTTCTCCCCTCTCTCACCTCCTGCTCCTGGTCCTTCTCCCCTCTCCTGGTCCTTCTCCCCTCTTTTGCTCCTGGTCCTTCTCCCCTCTTCTGCTCCTTATCCCATCTTCTGCTCCTGCTCCTTCTCCCATTTTCTGCTCCTTCTCCCATTTTCTGCTCCTTCTCCCATCTTCTGCTCCGGCTCCTTCTCCTCCTCCCCTCATCTGCTCCTGGCCCTTCTCCTCTTTTCTGCTCCTGGCCCTACTCCCCACTTCTGCTCCTTGTCTATCTCCCGTCTCCTGGTCCTTGTCTATCTCCCGTCTCCTGGTCCTTGTCTATCTCCCGTCTCCTGGCCCTTCTCCCCTCTTCTGCTCCTGGCCCTTCTCCCCTCTTCTGCTCCTGGCCCTTCTCCCCTCTTCTGCTCCTGGCCCTTCTCCCCTCTTCTGCTCCTGGCCCTTCTCCCCTCTTCTGCTCCTGGTCCTTCTCCCCTCTTCTGCTCCTGGTCCTTCTCCCCTCTTCTGCTCCTGGTCCTTCTCTCCTCTCCCCTCCTGGTCCTTCTCCCCTCTCCTGGTCCTTCTCCCATCTTCTGCTGCCCTTCTCCCCTCTCCTGCTCCCTGTCCTTCTCCCCTCTTCTGCTCCTGGTCCTTCTCTCGTCTTCTGCTCCTGGCCCTTCTCCCCTCTTCTGCTCCTGGTCCTTCTCCCGTATCCTGCTCCAGGTCTGTCTCCCGTCTCCTGCTCCTTATCCCATCTTCTGCTCCTTCTCCTTCTCCCCTCATCTGCTCCTGGCCCTACTCCCCACTTCTGCTCCTTGTCTATCTCCCGTCTCCTGGTCTTTGTCTATCTCTCGTCTCCTGGTCCTTGTCTATCTCCCGTCTCCTGGCCCTTCTCCCCTCTTCTGCTCCTGGCCCTTCTCCCCTCTTCTGCTCCTGGCTCTTCTGCTCCTGGCCCTTCTCCCCTCTTCTGCTCCTGGCCCTTCTCCCCTCTTCTGCTCCTGGCCCTTCTCCCCTCTTCTGCTCCTGGCCCTTCTCCCCTCTTCTGCTCCTGGCCCTTCTCCCCTCTTCTGCTCCTGGCCCTTCTCCCCTCTTCTGCTCCTGGCCCTTCTCCCCTCTTCTGCTCCTGGCCCTTCTCCCCTCTTCTGCTCCTGGCCCTTCTCCCCTCTTCTGCTCCTGGTCCTTCTCCCCTCTTCTGCTCCTGATCTATCTCCCATCTCCTGCCCCTTGTCCCCACTTCTGCTCCTGGCCCTTGTCCCCACTTCTTCTCCTGGCCCTTGTCCCCACTTCTGCTCCTGCCCCTTGTCCCCACTTCTTCTCCTGGCCCTTCTCCCATCTTCTACTCCAGCTCCTTCTCCCCTCTTCTACTCATGGCCCTGCTCCCCTCTTCTGCTCGTGGCCCTGCTCCCCTCTTCTGCTCGTGGCCCTGCTCCCCTCTTCTGCTCATGGCCCTGCTCCCCTCTTCTGCTCCTGGCCCTACTTCCCTCTTCTGCTCCTGGCCCTTCTCCCATCTTCTGCTCCTGCTCCTTCTCCAATCTTCTGGTACGCCTTCTTTCTTCTTCTCCCCTCTTCTGCTCGTGGCCCTGCTCCCCTCTTCTGCTCGTGGCCCTGCTCCCCTCTTCTGCTCGTGGCCCCGCTCCCCTCTTCTGCTCGTGGCCCTGCTCCCCTCTTCTGCTCGTGGCCCTGCTCCCCTCTTCTGCTCGTGGCCCTGCTCCCCTCTTCTGCTCGTTGCCCCGCTCCCCTCATCTGCTCGTGGCCCCGCTCCCCTCTTCTGCTCGTGGCCCGCTCCCCTCTCCTGCTCCTGGTCCTTGTCTATCTCTCGTCTCCTGGTCCTTGTCTATCTCCCGTCTCCTGGCCCTTCTCCCCTCTTCTGCTCCTGGCCCTTCTCCCCTCTTCTGCTCCTGGCTCTTCTGCTCCTGGCCCTTCTCCCCTCTTCTGCTCCTGGCCCTTCTCCCCTCTTCTGCTCCTGGCTCTTCTCCCCTCTTCTGCTCCTGGTCCTTCTCCCCTCTTCTGCTCCTGATCTATCTCCCGTCTTCTGCCCCTTTTCCCCACTTCTGCTCCTGCCCCTTGTCCCCACTTCTTCTCCTGGCCCTTCTCCCATCTTCTACTCCAGCTCCTTCTCCCCTCTTCTGCTCCTGGCCCTACTTCCCTCTTCTGCTCCTGGCCCTTCTCCCATCTTCTGCTCCTGCTCCTTCTCCAATCTTCTGGTACGCCTTCTTTCTTCTTCTGCTCGTGGCCCTGCTCCCCTCTTCTGCTCGTGGCCCTGCTCCCCTCTTCTGCTCGTGGCCCCGCTCCCCTCTTCTGCTCGTGGCCCCGCTCCCCTCTTCTGCTCGTGGCCCCGCTCCCCTCTTCTGCTCGTGGCCCCGCTCCCCTCTTCTGCTCGTGGCCCCGCTCCCCTCTTCTGCTCGTGGCCCCGCTCCCCTCTTCTGCTTGTGGCCCGCTCCCCTCTCCTGCTCCTGGTCCTTCTCCCCTCTTCTGCTCCTGGCTCTTCTGCTCCTGGCCCTTCTCCCCTCTTCTGCTCCTGGCCCTTCTCCCCTCTTCTGCTCCTGGCTCTTCTGCTCCTGGCCCTTCTCCCCTCTTCTGCTCCTGGCCCTTCTCCCCTCTTCTGCTCCTGGCCCTTCTCCCCTCTTCTGCTCCTGGCCCTTCTCCCCTCTTCTGCTCCTGGCCCTTCTCCCCTCTTCTGCTCCTGGTCCTTCTCCCCTCTTCTGCTCCTGATCTATCTCCCGTGTCCTGCCCCATGTCCCCACTTCTGCTCCTGCCCCTTGTCCCCACTTCTTCTCCTGGCCCTTCTCCCATCTTCTACTCCAGCTCCTTCTCCCCTCTTCTGCTCATGGCCCTGCTCCCCTCTTCTGCTCCTGGTCCTTCTCCCCTCTTCTGCTCCTGTTCTATCTCCCATCTCCTGGTCCTTCTCTCCTCTTCTTCTCCTGCCCCTTGTCCCCTCTTCTGCTCCTGCCCCTTCTCCCCTCTTCTGCTCCTGGTCCTTCTCCCCTCTCCTGCTCCTGGTCCTTCTACCCTGTTCTGCTCCTGCTCCCCTCTCCTGCTCCTGGTCCTTCTCTCCTCTCCTGGTCCTTCTCCCCTCTCCTGCTCCTGGTCCTTCTCCCCTCTCCTGCTCCTGGTCCTTCTCCCATCTTCTGCCGCCCTTCTCCCCTCTCCTGTCCTTCTCCCTTCTCCTGCTCCCCTCTTCTGCTCCTTGCCCTTCTCCCCTCTTCTGTTCCTAGCCCTTCTCCCCTCTTCTGTTCCTAGCCCTTCTCCCCTCTTCTGTTCCTAGCCCTTCTCCCCTCTTCTGTTCCTGGCCCTTCTCCCCTCTTCTGTTCCTGGCCCTTCTCCCCTCTTCTGTTCCTGGCCCTTCTCCCCTCTTCTGCTCCTGGTCCTTCTCCGCTTTTCTGCTCCTGGTCCTTCTCCCCTCTTCTGCTCCTGGTCCTTCTCCCCTCTTCTGCTCCTGGTCCTTCTCCCCTCTTCTGCTCCTGGTCCTTCTCCCCTCTTCTGCTCCTGGCCCTTCTCCCCTCTTCTGTTCCTGGCCCTTCTCCCCTCTTCTGTTCCTGGCCCTTCTCCCCTCTTCTGCTCCTGGTCCTTCTCCGCTTTTCTGCTCCTGGTCCTTCTCCCCTCTTCTGCTCCTGGTCCTTCTCCCCTCTTCTGCTCCTGGTCCTTCTCCCCTCTTCTGCTCCTGGTCCTTCTCCCCTCTTCTGCTCCTGGTCCTTCTCCCCTCTTCTGCTCCTGGTCCTTCTCTCGTCTCCTGGCCCCAGGAGCATAGCTTCTTACCATCCTTTTAATTGTATGACTTGTGTCCTTCCACTGCTCACATTCAGGGAATTACTTTGTTCTTGTTCATTTAGCACTCTGTGAGTGATGCATTTTCTCTCTTTCTCTCCTGTCCTGCTCCCCTCCTGACATACCTACCCCCAAGTGCTCAGTGTTGCTCCCTTCTCACTACACCTCCAGCTCATCCATTGCTTTCTTCACTAGTTCTCAGCCTCATGTTTCCCCCATCCCTTATGGTCTGTGTTGCTCTCAGCACTCCCACACTACGTCCATTCTTCTGCCCACCCATAGCTTTTTTTTATTTTTTATTTATTCGCTCTCAAGTGTGACTATTACCCTCCCCAGCAAAATTCTTGTTGCTTCCCTTCCACCCACACACCTCCATTGCTCCCCCACCCATTGTGATCTTTAAAATATTCTTTTCTTTCAACTTTTTGGGGGTCCCGGAAGCTGCCATTTGCAGCTAGGCCACTCCACATTTTAAAAAGAAAAAACACTTCCACATACATACATAATAACATTTTTTATTTACAGCTCAAAGTGGCAGTAAATATAATAAAATGGGGCCTGATTCATTTTATTGGCCCCCACATGCATATCCGATATGGAATGATGCAGCATAACTCATACACACATGCTCACATTATAGCAATTTTTTTTCCATTGCTACTGCGCATCGTCGATGAGTATTTCTTTGAGCTGATGCTGCACGCATCGCCAACAAGCATTGGCAAGGCCAAAAATACAAAAAGTGAGACCTTGTATCTGGTTTACTTTAACAAACAAGCATTTGCAATGCAATAGGTCTCGCATTTACGAGCGGTTGAGCTAATGGCATTGTAAATGACAATCCCTTTTTTGTTTATGTGTTGGTTTTTACAAACCAATAAATAAAAAGCATTGTTGTTTACAATGCCATTAGCTCAAACTCTCGCAAATGCGAGACCTATTGCGTTGCAAATGCTTGTTTAAACTGTCAGTGTGTACTTTCCCTTCCGAAGAGCCTGCTTCATATTTGGTCCAAACGTCCTGTATTTCCTTTTTTGGCTAAGACAGTAAATATAAAAGAGTTTTTCTAGAACTGCCATGCTAATTTCTAATTCAACATTGATTATTTTTTAAAAACCTGTCGGTGGTCTTAAAAAAAAAAAAAAGTCTAGAAGGAAAATTAGTAATGTGCTGGTATCGAACGCATCAGCATATACATTCAGTAGGATGAAAAGTGCATATCAACAACCTAAAGGCCATTCTAGGTCCTGACGGCATTCTTGGGGAGTCCGAATTTAGTTTGCCCTTATCTAGTTCACAGCGATACCAAAGGGGATGATGGACGGAGTATTTGAGCAAATCACACACTCACCCCCAGTCAACTGATCTGGGTTTAATCCATCATCATTCTTTAGCTCACTCCACCACCCCACTTCAGACATGGCCAAATGCAATTCAGTCTGACCCTGTGCCTCATGGGAACAGTCCAGACCTAACTGCCAAGCCATGTCTTCCCTGGACCGGAAACTAGCATCCTGGGACTGGTTTCTGGCTAATCACCCGTCATCAGCTAGGCTAGCTTGAATCCAGTGGCAAAATGAGCAAGGGACCCACGTCTGGGCATACTCTGCCAACTTAGGGGGAACAAAGCCAAACCAAAGGGGATGATGGACGGAGTGTTGCATTGCAAGCTCTCACCCCCAGTCAACTGATCTGGGTTCAATCCATCATCATTCTTTAGCTCACTCTGCCACCCCAGTTCAGACAAGGCCATATGAAAATCAGTCTGACCCTGAGCCTCATGGGAACAGTCCAGCCCGAACTGCCAAGTCATGTCTTCCCTGGACCGGAAACAAGCATCCTGGGACCGGTTTCTGGCTAATCAGCCGTCATAAAAGCCAGGCTAGCTTGAATCTAAGTACTTGCTGGCTTTGTATGACCTGTTTTTGTGAGGAGAGGACTGGATTGCTCCCGTCTGAAATCTGCGTTTGATTCACCTGAATAAATGAAGTTAATAGCTGAGCTGAAGCTTGCTCTGAATTGCCACCAGGTAAGGAGGCCGGAGAGGCAGAGTGGGTGGGGGAGGGGGCGGTTTTGACAGGTTCAATTCTGGTACTTGCGTCAGAGTAAAGAGGGTTGGACTTGAAGGTGAAGGTAGCGGGTTTTGATTATCTGGAGTAGCTGGCGCCACCATGGAATTTTCTGGAGATGTTAAAGTTGACAAACTTAGGTCCAGCGGGAGTGGACCCGGAGAGGCAAGATCGGGACTAGGAGCTGTGTTCTGAGATGGCGATAAAATGGATCGCTGGGAGGTAGGTTGTACCGACTTTTTCTCGAATAGGGGGGGGGGGCTCCTTTCTCCCCCCTTCATCTTTCTTGCTGATTTTCCCCTTTGGGCCTATTACTATCTCATTCGCAATAACTTCAGGTTTACTAGCAGAAAATATAGGGGGGGGGTTCTGACTTCCATGGACGTCCCAGGAGATTCTGTTGTTGCTTCCAGTGGTGTCTCTTCATCTTCTGAGCTCTCAAAACTGGAATTATGCAGATGAGACTCCCCCACTATACCTGCCTTACTGCCTCCCAGTGTCCAATTTTTCTGCGCCTTCGCCAACCGTGTTTTTTGTCGCGTCTTCCCATCTTACCCTGATTAACCTAATCAATCAGACCAAAATCGTGGAGAAAGAAAGCCAACCAGCTCACGGCGGCAGCGCTCCAATGCTCCAATGTCCAATGCCTTATATTACCACTAGTATAGGCTTCTCTCCCTCTAGCCGCATAAATTATTCATTCCTTATTGCCTTATTGCTGCAGTATTATTACACGTTGTATCGCAGTGGTTTACTCCTCACCTGGTTGCCTCTCTCCACTTTTTCCGTTTTCTCCACCTTTCAGGACCTTGAGCCGCCAAAAGCCAGACCCTCCTCCTCCTCCTACTACAGCGCGGGTTCCTGGAAGCCTCTCGCCAACTCTCGCCAGACTTTCAAATGCACCACCACTGCCCAGGCCCCCTCCGAAATCAGCGCTGCTGTCTCCGTCATCTCCCTTTCCCCCTGACCTCTCTCCGCTGCACCCACATCTAGGACGCTATATCCAACTTAATCACTGGAGAAGCCAGACACTCTCCGCCGAAAAGCAACAGCAATCATTTCCGCCTCCTTTTTCCTCCTCAGCCGCGGCTTCAAACGTTAAACTGCAGCATTCACGGCACTAGGGTGACCAACCGTCCTTAAATTTCATGGACAGTCCGTAATTTCGTCTCTGTTCGTTGTCCGTGAAGGATTCTTTGACGGACACCATTTGTCCGTAATTTTACCTGCTGTTGGGTGACAGCAAATCATGTGCCTTTCAATTACAAAAGCGTTGCTCCAATCTTTACTGTGCACAGCAAACAAAGCTATCTAGGATTGGCATGAAAGCCATCAGCCAATCCTAGAGCTCGCTGGTACACTACAGGAGTGTTCTCATTGGCCTGATGCGCATCAGGGCCAATGAGAACAGCTTTAGGATACCCAGCCACTGTTCTTCTGAACGTCGAGTGTGAGTGCATCGTGACTCGTGAACAAAGTGCTTGAGGTGCATGCCTTCCCTGCACGTGTGCACTAGGTATGCAGAGTGAGGCTTATACTGGTGTGGGTTCAGAGTAAGGTGATGTCTGTGATAGCGCAGGATGAGAGGAGTGCTTATAAGTTCAGGGTGCACTGCTTGTTATTTCAGTCCAGCGGGATGGTGCACCCTCGTGATTTCTGGGTAGGTAGTTTTTTATTTATTTATTTATTTATGCGTTTTTATATAGCGCAGACTTTACACGAAGGCGTCGGACGCTTCACAATAGGAACAGAAAATTACAAATGAACAAATTACAAAAGCAGATGATAAGTTACATGAGGTAAAAGTGACAATTGTGAGCAAACAAAATACATGAGGTAGCAAACAGTGCATTACAGGAGGACAGAGTGACAAGTGTGCAGGTTACAAGTGAAAACAAAGTACAAATAGAGGTAATATACTGCAATATATGCTAGACATTGAGGCACAAGAACAAACGTTACGTAGGCAATGGTGGCACTTGTGCAAGTATCAAAAGCAAACAAAATGTGAGAGGTAGCAAACAGTGTGTTACAAGAGAAAAGTGGCGTGTGCATGTTACAAAAGAGTACCAAACACAGGTACAAGGATAAAACTGCAATAAATGGCATACACTCCAACCACACGAACACACTGGGAAGGCACTTCTATATTCTTGGAGAATAGAGTTTTCAGTAATGGGAGGTCTTCCTTCAGATAATAGAGAGGGCATGAATTAACTTTGGAAGTATCTTTGAAGGAGGAGAACTTTGAGGTCAGTTTTGAAGGCCTGGGGGAGGTGGTGGTCCGGAGCTGAGGTGGAAGTGAGTTCCAGATTCTCACCGCGTTGCCTGAAAAGGATTGGGCCATCGATCTTTCCTTCTTGAAAGTGGGAGGTTCAAGCAGTAGATTTTCAGCATTACATGATGGTCTAGAGCCTCCAGAGAGTTTCAGTTTATTCGCCAGGTAGCGAGGAGAGGAGGAGTGCAAGGATTTGTGGGTGATACAGGCAGTCTTGTAGATAGCTCTAGCCTCGATGGGAAGCCAGCAGAGGGTGGATAACAACGATGTGATGTGGTCGCTTCTTTTGGCCCCATAAATGAAACGAGCTGCTGAATGGAGAACAGATCTAAGGGGGGACAAGTGGGATTTGGGGAGGCCAGTAAGAAGAGAATTGCAGTAGTCCAGTCTGGAGAGGACCAGCGATTGCACCAGGGTTTTAAGGTGCTGCTCCAGGAAAAAGCAACGAATTCCCCAAAGAAGGTGCAGTTGGTATCGAGCAGACTTTGCAATGGAATTGATGTGGGAGATTAGATTGAGTTTTTTGTCGAGTATGACACCAAGGGATTTTGCGCTGTCGACAATGATGGGTTTATTGTTAAGTAGATTCATCTGATCCATCCATGATTGAACCGGGGGAGGAGAGAGTGAGGAGGAGAGGAGGAGGAATTCAGTTTTGGAGGGATTCAGAATCAGTTAAGTTGACCTCCAGTTTTGAATGGAGTTGAGAGTAGAGCTTAGGATGGAGAGATTGTGAGTGGAGGCAACCTTGAGGTAGATTTGAGTGTCGTCTGCATAGAGATGATAATGGATCCCGGATTTACTTAGGAGATTTCCCAGTGGTTCTAAATAGAGATTGAACAATGTGGGTGCAAGTATAGAGCCTTGAGGAACACCTTGACCTACCGCCACAGGAGGTGAAAGACTGTTAGCTATTTTGATCATGTGGGATCTATCTGAGAGGAAGGAGGCAAACCATTTAAGCACAGTGCTCTCCATGCCCATTCTCTGTTGAAGAGTGTTGAGGAGGGTGTTGTGATTGACAGTGTCAAAGGCTGCAGAAAGGTCTAGGAGAATTAGAAGACAGGACCCACTTGCAGTAGGGCTGTTTCAGTGCTGCAGTTTTGGATGAAGCCGGACTGACACTTGTCAAGAAGATCATTGTCCTTGATATGACGAGAGAGTTGTTTCGCTACACATCTTTCTGTGATCTTCTCAAGAAAGGGTAGATTAGTGATGGGGCGGAAGTTGTTGAGGTCATTCGCATCAGCAGTGGGTTTTTTAAGCAGCGGGGTAACCTGCCCAGTTTTGAAGGAGACAGGAAGGGAGCCTTGACAGAGGGAGAGGTTGACCAGAGTGGTCCAATAGGAAAGGGAATGGGTATAGAAGTCAATGGCAATGACACTGGGGATGGGGTCCTGAGAATGGATGGAGGGATTTGTTTCGCGGATGCACATGAGGAGGGCATCTTCAGATATGGAGTCAAAGTTCTGCCAAATGTCTGTGGATTTGCGCTCTCTGGGGGGGTAGGATGAGCGACCTGATCCACAAGTGATTTCACTTTTTCATCGAAGAATATAGCGAAATCCGCTGCTTTCTTTGTAGAATCCTCCAACTTGGAGGTTGGGGGAGAGCAGTTAGGAATCTTGATGAGATCGAATAGATTTTTGGGTCTATTTTTGGCTGAGTCAAGAAGGATTTTGAAGTGTGATGCTTTCCCAAGGAAGATGTGCTTGTGGTACTTGGATCTTGCTGAACGAAGCGTAGCCAAATTATCTGTGGAGGGCACTTGCCTCCATTGTTTCTCCAGGAATCTTAGCTGCTTCCTTTCCTCATGGAGGGATTGGTTGAACCAAGGTGCTGAGGGAGTGGGCCTTATCTTTTTGCTTTTGAGTGGAGCGACGTTATTGATTTCGGCTTTAAGGACTGTGAGGCATTGGGAGGTGAGTTCGCCAACATCTAGGTTCGGGTCTAGCCTTGGAAGTGATAACAAAGCCGATTCACAGAGGGGACCGACATCAATATTTTTCGCATCACGGAACCAGGAGGTAGCCCTCTTAGGTTGGCCAAGAGTTATGGAGTGTCTCTGTTAGTGTAGGGTGAACAACCTGTTGAGTGGGTGGTGTGTCTTTAGGAGAGGAGGATGCGTGGTGTACCTGAGTGATTGCAGCCCATAAAAGCCAAATCTATTGCCTTTGACACTGCTCGTTTTGGTAATAATGACAAAGCCAAAGAATGGCTTAGAAATGTTTCACATGTGGATACTACACGCGAGCACACACGTTTATTGCTCCACATGCATTACGTTTCTATTTTAGAGGCGTTTTTACTCTAAGGCTCTCATCACAAAGTAGAACTAAATCAAGAGTAATACCACAACAAAGCAGTTACATTACTGTAGTTGGGATATATATCTCTCAATATATATATATATATATACAATGTACCTCATAATATAGGGTATTATTCAATGTAGAATGTTTGGCCCATAAATGACTAAATCCGGAGGGATGCCTTGACAATAGATTTACAGATTAAGGCACAAAGAAGTTACAGGAACCTTTTGCACGTACATGACAAGCTTCATGTTTTTTTAAAACTATAATGTAGTTTTGTCACATTTCAGTAAATTATTAACAGCAAATGTACTCTAATTGGAACACGCTAATATGCAGCAATTCAAAGAAACACATATGTGGGGCTTTAAAAACACTTTAAATGAAGGTTTATAGGCAGTGATATGCTGTTGAAGCCCTCATAATGCAAAATACCACAAAAACACTTACGTTTGACAGAAATGCTTTCTTTTATTCCTTTTGCAGTTCTATATAGTGCAAACACTACCACCAGATTAAATTACACCAGGACAGATTTTTTTTTTTAGGGTCAGGGAAATTAATTAATTTTCTAAGGATCATGGCCCCCAGTTACCAAGGGCATCTTTGTTCACTCTGCCACATGGCAACAACACACATCATTTTGACACTAGAAAGAGGGAGATTTTGAATAAAAAAATCAGGAGTTTTCATTCCCCCCCCCCCATTGACTTGAAGAAAAGGCAATTTAGACAGGAGACTGCTAAGATGAAGCATTTTTTTCTGAGAAAATTGGGAGTCTCCTGCCTAAATTGTGGCTGTTGGCATGTGTGAAACAATCGCTGGATGTTTAGTACCCCCATTAGGGTGACCAACCGTCCGTAAATTTCACGGACCGTCTGTAATTTGGATCTCACGTCCGTTGTCCTTGATGATCCCTTTTACGGACACCGTTTGTCCGCAGTTTTGGGCATTGCAGGGACAACACTGTTCCCCTGCATGAAGCCTCAACTCTGTGATGTCTCATCATTTTAGAATGGATGCATTTTCAATATTATATTCAAGGAAGCCATGATTGCTGCTTTTTTATTTTATGCAACTAACAACCATTGACAAAGCCAATAGTTCTGGCTTGTTGTAGGTGTAACGTTTCTTGTTGTGTTATATATCTGGATACAATGACAGAAGAGGCAAAATACCATCTGGCGGCACACTATACTAAGCACAGATTTTTGACTTAGATGTTTTAAGCCACGCCCTTAATTACATCGAACACCCCCTTTGGAGAGCCCCCCCAGTTATTTAATCTCACTTAAAGTCTTGGTAACAACACCTTGTCACAGTCACCTCATGGCCTGGCACTGTGCATCATGCATGACTCATGCCTTCCACTTTTCAGATTGCCTGTGTGCAGGGGCATAGTGAACCCTCCCCCACCCCACCCCTTGCTTTAGGAACTACAGTGAGGGTGAAGTTCTTGATGGGCCTCTTCTGTCTGCAACTCTGCAGACAAAGGCTCAGCTCATAATTAATATGAAAAGGTGGGCAAGTGAGTAGTAAGTGAAGGGATGGGCGGATGGCTGAATGGATTACTGAAAGGGTGAATGGATGGATGATGAGAGAAAGGATGGATGGATGACTGAGTGGAAGGATGGCTTAGAGAAAAGGGTAAACTGATGGATCTATGGGTGGAAGAGTAGATGGGTGGGTAAAAGGGTGGGTGGATGGATGGATGATTGAAAGGGTGGATGATGGGCGAGTGAATAGGTGTATGGATGAGTGAAATGATTGATAAATTGATAGGTGAAAAGGTGAATGGATGGACGGATGAGTGAAAGAGTGGATGTAAGGATGGATGAGTGAGTGAAAGGGAGGGTAGATGGACAAAAGGATGGATAGATGAGTGAAGGAGTAGATTGATGAGAGAAAGGAGGGGTGAGTGATAAGGTCAATGGATGGATTCATGAGTGGATGAGTAGATGGATTGGTGGATGGATGGAAGGAAGAATGGCTAAGTGAAAGGGTTGATGGAGAGAGAAAGAGGATGGATGGATGACGGAAAGGGTGAATGGGTGGAAGGATGAGTGACTGGGTGGATGGATGAGTAAGTGAAAGGATGGCTGGATGGGTAAATGGATGAGTGAATGGATGGGTGGAACAGTGGATGGATGAGTGTACGGATGGATAGGGTGAAAGGGTGGATGGATGGATAATGGATGGATGAGTGACAGGGTGGATGGAGGGATGGATAAGTGAAATGATGGATGGAAGGATACATGATGTATAGGTTTGCAAATGTCTGAATATGTTTGGTTATGGATGGGCTTACTTATATACTTTGCGCGACCTCCTCTGATATGTCTGTAAAACTTACCTTTTGTCCTGAAGTTTTGTCCTGAATTTTGACCTCCTGTCCTGAAGTTTTGTCCTGAATTTTGACCTCCTGTCCTGCATTTTTGTCCTTAATTTTGACCCTGTGTCCTGAATTTTTACACTCACCGTACTGAATTTGCACCCATGCCGGTTGGTCGCCCTACACGGCACTCGCGAACCCGGCACACACGCTGACCAGGTAAACGCAGAGAATCTCCATCACGGGGGGGCCTGGTTACCTGCGACTACCCGGAGGTGTGGCTCTCCTACATCGCCCCCGATACCACACTAATTTAATTAGATAGATTGGCTTTGTGGACTAGTTAGAAAATACCTCTTTAAATTAGTGGATACCACACTAATTTAAAGAGGTATTTTCTAACTAGTCCACAAAGCCAATCTATCTGGAGAGGTAGCTTGCTAAATACATTGTTCAATTTAGTCGGTAGCGCCATTTTAATAATTTGTAACCCTGGCATCACCCCAAAAAAAAGTACTGAACCTTTTCCAATCTATTGTTCATTGATCGTTCTTTCATTATAGGGTGGCTACCCATAGGCATTTTTATGGCCAGTATGTCTGTCGGGGAATGGGCCCAAAATGTGCTAGAGGAGACAAGGACCTCCTCAAAATACTTAGAGGATGTTGAATACACAATGTTGAAGGAACAGACCGGAAATAAGCATAATAGACTTGCCATGCCTGCCATCTGTGTGAATGTATGTAAATGAATACTCGCTGGGTCTTAAGCAATGTACTTTGCTTCTCATTTCAAGGATGTGGTGGCAGTATTCTATCAATTTAAAAAAGGGGGGACCAAGTGCACACCTATTTCTTACACTTATTTCGTTCTACAAAGTTTGTTCCTTTTTAATTATTTAGCGCGTAGTTCGGTAATGTGGTCTGCCTAGGTACCGTGTGCATGAAAAGACTTCGGAAACGGAAGCGGCTACAACCGAACGCACAGCACTTCGTCTTTGGCACCAAAAATACTTTACAATTTATCCCTGTTTAATCACATTTTTTTTATTTCATATCCTCCAACTTATCATCTTCTTCAAATTTTTTTATCTATGTCACATGTGAGGCACTTTATGTATTTGAACGTTTCTACTGCAACAGATATGTCAATGCAGACCTTTCTCTGTACCCAAGGGAGCCTCTCCTAACCTACATTACCCTCCCGGCTTTAACCTTCCTTAACCTGTTCCGATAACAGGGAGTGTTGGTAACGAGGTGTTTTTAGCAGTGCCTTATGGGATTTATAGTCATAACGTTTGTGAAAGTGAATAGTCTGTTTCACGGGATTGGTTGACATGGAGGGGTGGGGTTTTCTACTCCTATTTGAACATGGAAACAGTAGTAGTGAGTAATACACTGTTTGATGCAAAGAGAAAATTTGCCTTGAAGGTGATTACTCTGTTATATGATGACGAATGTTTACGGAGCTTGGTTCGTGGTTACAGGTCAATTCAAAAGTAATGTGTAACATCAGGTACTGGGGAACACTTAGTGGAGGTTCTACAGGTTAAGGGAGGTTAAATCCGGGAGGGTAATGTAGGTTGGGAGAGGCTCCTTTGGGTACATTTTGGTCGCATATTGTGGCGCGTTTAGAGGGAAAACGTCAGTTAATAGCAAAACATGGTATGGTTTGTTTATTGTAATTTTTAATCGGTGTACATAGATCTGAAAACATAAACTAATGTCATTGTTTTAATATTTGTAGTGCACCCCTGAAGAAGGGCTATCGAAAGCCCGGATTGCATTGGGTAAATGAGATCCACTACGCAGATGTTTTATGTATGTGTCATGTTCCAGAGAAAGGCCTGGATTGGCATATCTGTTGCAGTAGAAACTTTCGAATACATAAATAAAGTGCCTCACATGTGGCAGGATACATTTATTTGAAGAAGATGATATGTTGGAGGATATGGAATAAAAAAAATGTGATTAAACTTGGATACATTGTAAAGTATTTATGGTACCAAAGAGTGCTGTGCGTTTGGTTGTAGTGTTACCTCGCTCCAGTTTCTGAAGCAGTTATTCTATAAAATGTTAAATTCCAGAAAACTAACACATGAAAGATATTGCTTTGACCACACTTCCGCTAATAAACATAGAATGAAAATTGTTGAAGGAAATGAGTCACATATTCCTGCATGCTAGTGCCTAGCCACACGTTTATACCGACAAAACATTTTTCTTTTTATATTCAATTTACCGTGCTAAACGGATGAGGTTTCGCGTACGTTTGGAAAGTGCGTGCACTTGAGTTTAGAAATGGCGTACATTGTCTTTTCTAAGGGTCATCTAAACGAGAGGTTATGTAGTCTTATACTGAAGAGCTTTTTCTTAACAGATTGTCATTATTTTGTTGAGATTTCTGTGGGAATGTGTGATTTACCATTAAATGTTTGACATGTCTCTGATACAAAAGAAGTGCATGATCACTCTGAATAGCTTTTGTACAAGTTAATGTTTTAAAATGTGTTTTTAGTCATCGTGTTAAAACCATTAACAAGATAATTATAGTATTCATTATCACCATGCTGAGTTCGTATTTAATAGGTCATGTAGTTCGTTTCCTAAGGTGAATGATAGCTTGTTTGACATACAAATATCAAAAGAATACCATTTATTAATCCAAAATTCATAATCAATCGTTTGCTAAAAACATCCGTAAAGACGACTGAAAAAGCCAAACCAAGAATTGGAAAATTTAAATAGTTAAAGTAATTTATACTCTGAAATAGGTGGGATCGCTTCCAAAGGATTCTGGTACCTTGGGCGGTCAAGTTCTGCCATAAGGGGGTCCTTAGTCCTCGCTGTCCTTGTCATCCCCACCGCAGCAGCACCCGGGTCACTTCTAGTTCTGAAACCAGCATCTCTGGCTGACAGACTGTGGGCCAGTGTATCCCACCGCCTCTGACAGGGTGTCAGAAGGGTCATGACACCAGGGTCGGGAATTGTTGTTGAGCACATGCTTGGTCTGCTAATCTACATCTGCTGGACATCGTCCTGCCCTCAACTTAAATGTAATTACATTGAAAAGCAAGATAGATGCGCAAAACACGTCCTGGATGTGGTATTCCAAGAAGTCAAATACCCCTGACGGCCAAACCAGCAGACAGCTCACTGAATCCACGCTCATTGTTTCAGGCTGGTAATCTTAAACACCACCTATATGAACCAAAGATTCTAAATGGAACTGCGCCTTGCAGAATGCATTTTGGACCAGTTTTGTTATTTAGTCACGTATTAGCTCAATTGGAGTGTTTGTTGCCAAGGTTGGCTTGTTCATTAGAAAACAAAGTTAAACTGTACTGAAAGGTGGCGCTGTTGGCAGATTCTGGCTGATGTGCTAGAAGTGTATCTCGGTTTCACTTTGCAAGGATTGAAAGTACTGTAACTGTCTCATATAGCATTTTCATCTTTGCTGTCTTTTTCCATTTTGATTTGCTTCCTAGAAGCCATAGTCTTTTCAGAATTTGAGTGGCTCTTAAGCACAGAAACAGTGCGTTAATGGCCAGTATAAGTAAAGTGTGCAATAATAATGCCCTTGTGCGCTATGTGGCAAGTATTATCTGACGAGACAAATACGAAATGTGAGTAATTGTATTTAAGTGTATACATTACAAGTAGCCTTAGGAGCACAATGCAGTGTGTTAGACCAAATCAAAATTTTCAGCTTAGGGCAGTAAGTCTTTTATTAGTGCCCTATTGCATTCCCAGCTAGGTTTTATAAATAAATATATATATATATTCACTGAAAAAACCATAGGTTATAGACCATATATAGTTAGGAATTAGCATTTACAAAACCTTGAAAATTCACTGAAAAAACCATAGGTTATAGACCATATATAGTTAGGAATTAGCATTTAGAAAACCTTATTTTACTCACACAAAACCATTGAAATTCCATATATAGTTAGTTGCACTAACTATATATCGCGCACCCGCAATCCACTGCTGATGATGTCACATATTACATCATTCATGACATGGTCAGTGACATCACTGATGACATCACTGATGACATCTCAAATGACATCACTGATGACATCATCTAGTGTCTGTGTGTTTTTGTAAAGTTTAAATACGTTTTACATATTGAAGAATGACTGGATGCATGGAAGACTGAGTGTGTGTGTGGCTGGCTGGGAGGTGTGTGACTCTGCATATCAATGTGTACTTGTATCAGTGATTGTATAAGAGAGTAAGTATGTGTTAGTATATGTGTGAAAAGTATGGTGTTCTGTGTTTAACTATAGATGAGGAAATCGAAGTGTGATTGATTCTTCACAGGACTGACTAGGTGTATGAGTGCATATGATAGTGTTCTAATAATAACTGACTGTATGTATGAGTAATTGTATGGGTGAATGAGTGAATGTGTGTGTAGACGTACGAATCAGTGAGTGCGTATGTAGTAACTGGTATTGGTGTGTCATGATGTCATCAGTGATGTCATTTGAGATGTCATCAGTGATGTCATTTCAGATGTCATTAGTGATGTCATCAGTGATGTCACTGAAGTATGGTGTTCTGTGTTTAACTGTATAGATGAAGAAATGGAAGTGTGATTGATTCTTTACAGGACTGACTTGGTGTGTGAGTAACTCCATGGATGAGTGGCAGTGTGTGACTGTCTGCATAGGTGTATGAGTGCATATGATAGTGTTGTAATAATAAGTGACTGTATGTATGAGTTATTGTATGGGTGAATGAGTGAATGTGTGTGTAGACGTAGGAATCAGTGAGTGCGTATGTAGTAACTGGTATTGTTGTGTCATGATGTCATCAGTGATGTAATTTGAGATGTCATCAGTGATGTCATCAGTGATGTCATTTGAGATGTCATCAGTGATGTCACTGACCATGTCATGAATGATGTAATATGTGACATCATCAGCAGTGGATTGCGGGTGCGCGATATATAGTTAGTGCAACTAACTATATATGGAATTTCAATGGTTTTGTGTGAGTAAAATAAGGTTTTCTAAATGCTAATTCCTAACTATATATGGTCTATAACCTATGTTTTTTTCAGTGAATTTTCAAGGTTTTGTAAATGCTAATTCCTAACTATATATGGTCTATAACCTATGGTTTTTTTCAGTGAATTTCATTGGTTTTTTAACAGCTAATATCTGTAGCTGTAAAATGTATTCTTCTTTAAATCCAAAAATATATTTTATATGTTTATGAATAATTTTTTTTTTAAATATTTTTTTTTCTTCGTTCCCGCTTCGCGAATCGGGAAGCTTCCCGTTAGCTGACCTTGATGCCGCGAAATAGACCGCGAGCCGGTAAACGTTTCTTTACCGCAAGTGCCGCGTTAGAAAACAACATCGTGACGCCTCCCGTCCGCATGACGTTTCACGTTGTCGCGTGATACGTCATATGACGTGCTACGTTAGCGAACTGGTTCGCGAAGCGAGTCGCAAAGCGCAGGTTTCTGGAAGCAAACCGGGAGGCCCTGCAAAGCGCTTAACGTAAACACAGCAAGTCATGTGACTTGGTAATAACACTTTTCATTGGTTCATTTCACTTTTGGTTTCCTAATGATGTAAGACTAGGTCATATAATCTAAAATGAACACTTTTGATTGGTTGAGAACTCTTGTTTTTCCCAAATGATGAAAATCCCTCCTTCTTTCCTCACTCTGACTTTCATCATTGTGAGAGAAAGACCCTTTGTGATCACTGAGCAATGGCTTCTTTAGTAGCTTCAGCTGGTGCTTCCCCACCACCTCCACCACATCCAAGGAAGAGTGGACCACCTGCTCAAGTTATAATTCAGCAAGAAGAGGAAGAAGAGGAAGACGAGGAAGAGCAGGAAGAGAGGCAGTTTTTGCCTGAGGAACCCAGGACGTCTCACCGGAAAGAAAACTTCATTTGGCAATTTTTTAAAATTCCCAAAGGTCAGAAAAAAGTAAATGCAAGATACGTAACTTGCCTTATATGTCAAGATAGACTGTCCAGAGGAACCGAGAAAAAATACAGTTTCGGAAACTACACAATGCATCGCCATATGACTAGGTGGCATCCGAACAACTACAGTGCTGCACAGTTTCGGAACGACCTAGATAATCTCCCTATTATGGCCAGAAGATCTGTTGTACCGGAAGTAACGGGACCAGAGGGCAGGGAGATGGTGCCAAATATACAAATGAGATTTGGTGAAGTAAAACACATCTGCGTATTTTGCGATGGATTCATTTGCTACGGAGAAAGAAGCATCACTCTGATCAACAGAGCTATTGACTATCATATGCAAGTTTGTACGAAACGCCCAAAATAATAAATACTTTTTTTTTGTTTTGTTGCTCCTGTTGAGCCCTTTACAATGAATCGTTTTCATTGCCCCCTCCAAGAAAAACCCCAAAAAATATAAAACTGTTGAGAAAAATTCAAAAAAAGTAAAAAAATGTTCTGAAAAATAATAAAAAAAATATAAAACAACAAAAACAATAAAAAAAAAGTTCTTTTCAGAACTACCTCCCCGTTATTAAAAAATTGGTACAATATTTGGAACTGTGCCAACCTCTATTTCTCTTAGTTCGCTTCCCAGTTCGCTCGCCGGTACGCGAACCGGAAGCGAACCAAAAACAGTAAGTATAAGGGAAGGAAACAGACACTTATGTTAAAAGAAAGACAGCTATAGGGGAGTAAACTAGAGATACTATTACCCGTAATCCACTGCTGATGATGTCACATATTACATCATTCATGACATGCTCAGTGACATCATCAGCAGAGGATTGCGGGTTTTTTGGCAACGTGCCTTATCCACGGTTTAATAACGCTGCCTTTTGCTTTATATAAGTTTTCAAATTGTATGAAATATATACCAATAGGTCGTTATGAACCTTTAGGTAGTGCTTTTCTTCATGAGGTCTGGTCGCTTCCATACACATACAGATGTTTCAAAGATGATCAAGAAGTTTATCTGAATGGAGAGGAATGCACTGAGACGCCAGATCATTCACTAATGTGTAGGCACATACAGTTACACGGTTCATGCAACAAACACCGACCAAATATGGCTTGCGTGTTGCAAGGCACGCCAGTTCCTGCTATCATCCCCACGTTCAAGTTGTTGGAAAATGGTAGTTATTTGATGCTCAATAATGAAGATTGTTCTGAGTTAATTAAAAGTATTCCTTTTATCGTAACAGTAAGTGAACGGGTTATTTGCTGCAGAAATGTTCTATTTTCTCCCACACATGAACATAGGGAGTTTTCAATCTGGCCACAAATACCAACCTTGGGAGAGATTTCAACGGCATGGCAAGAATAAGAGCTCTTTTGTCTCAGAGAGAGGTGGCCTTGAGTTCGGCCCGTGAAACTTTCGTGCTTCACATAGCGAACACCCGTACAGAGGTGCAGACCCTTTTCAATTCAGATTTGCCTTTCAATTTCAGCAAGATGGTTCGGACTATCTTTAACGCATCCTCCACAAAGGCCCTGGCGCACTTTTTTAAAGTTGTTACCAGTGGTCTCGTGCCTTCATTTGAGAAAATCTTTGGAGTCATTCCTGCTTTCTTTCATTCTATTTTCTCCACTCTGCTTCGTGGATTGGC
Source organism: Lissotriton helveticus (assembly GCF_964261635.1). Classification (NCBI taxonomy): domain Eukaryota; kingdom Metazoa; phylum Chordata; class Amphibia; order Caudata; family Salamandridae; genus Lissotriton; species Lissotriton helveticus. The sequence continues at coordinate 574,465,944 of NC_136057.1, read as the reverse complement.
ATTTTTACTTGCATTACCAGCGGACGCTCTTGTGCTTTTTTACATTTTTAAATATGGATGTCCCTCCTATGCAACCTCCCACCCTGCAGCTGCTGACACTGTTCCGCAATCGCATGCTAGAATATTATGGCACAATGCCGTTGGCGATATTAAGCACGGCATATGGATTATCTTTTCGATTCTCCTACTTCACCTGTGTCCAGCCTGTATTTCACTGCCTGACCTGTGATTTCGATTGGGCCATTGATTTGTGTCTCTGCGGACCGGTTTCTCCTGACGTCGACTTTAATCAGCTGATGACTCCTATCATTACTCACGAGTTGGTTTGTCCTGGCGAAAGGATTATGGCTGTGGCATTGATGCATGGACTAATTGGTCCCTGGAATTTATTGGCGGCAGCACAGTCTTTCTTGGAACAGAGCTTTCTTGAAAACCCACCGAGCTGTCCTCTGATGGTGATAGAGGATCCGGTGCTGGGAGAGCACGTATGTTCTTTTCCGCTTTTAAATTGGATGGCTGAACTGTTTTCGGATGAAGACGGTGACTTCCTATTGGAGGCTGTTGCAGCTTATTTTGCATACACAGTTATGTCATAGACCTTTTTCATGTTTGATATGCTGAGTACTAGCATTTCATTGACAATTCATTGACTTATTTGTCAAGTTTTTATTATTTACCTTGCCTATTGGCTTAAGACTCGATAAAGTACTTGGCTGTTTTATTTTTCTTTAGCATTAAATTTTCCTAGTTTTTAATGCTTTACCTTGCGGACCGTCCACATATAAACTTGCAATCTGCTCTCATGAGATGGCACTTCTATTATCTTATTCAGTTCGTTTCCGGATCATGGGGAGGTGTCATCTAGGTCCTGGATATCTTTACACCGTGTTAAGTTAGCATGGGCTCATTACCGGTTTAAACGCCATTTTTCCTTTTTTGCAACTTCTGCACACGACACTTAGTTGTTGCTTTAGCTTTCCACCTAGTAGTTCATCGTGGTTTACATGAGAATAATATGTTATTGCTCTACTATCTGCTTTGCTTGTTAAACTATATCTGTACAGCGAGTGCTAAAGTTTCAAGAACAACACGATACAGAATTGTTATGAGGTCTGATCTCCACGACTTCATACTCATAACATAAGTGCAACTTCTGCCAATTCTGGGCATGAGGCGGGTTTTATATTGCTTTGCCGAACACACATACACAACAGTTGATGCGGTTCACATGAAGAGAGAGCTGGTGTATGCTGATGTGATTCCTTCAAATCTAAGACACTAAAGTATGGGCACGCCCTAAACCAACACAAAGAGACCTTCTTAGCAAATAATATAATATGTGTATTAGGGAGGGTGAGATATAAGCAGCCGCGGGCCGTGGAGGGAGTTACGGTGAGGCAGGGAGGCGGGGAGGGGGAGAAGCAGGGTGGAGCCCTCTCTACCCTGCCCCTCCCCCTCCCCGCCTCCCTGCCCCACCGTAACTCCCTCCACGGCCCGCGGCTGCTTATAAGTGTTGCTAACTCTTATTCATTTACAGCATGTTAACATACTGTCACCATTCGCTTTTTATGTACTAGTAACTATGCTGGTAATTTTGCTACTGATAATATGTGTACTTGTATTCTCCACCCTGCTTCTCCCCCTCCCCGCCTCCCTGCCTCACCGTAACTCCCTCCACGGCCCGCGGCTGCTTATAAGTGTTGCTAACTCTTATTCATTTACAGCATGTTAACATACTATCACCATTCGCTTTTTATGTACTAGTAACTATGCTGGTAATTTTGCTACTGATAATATGTGTACTTGTATTATCTAAGATACTACGCCTGAGAAGACGGCATTAGTAAATAAACATTTCAAATACACATGTGTTCTTCTTAACTCCATGTTCTGGTTTCTAAGAAATATATAACGACCGACTGTTCATGAGTTCCACGTATCCTGAGGTACTATAAGTTCATATTCTGGATTGTCTAAACATTGAGAGTTTGTTATATCCAATGTGACACTGTACCTAGCTTGCTAAGGGGTTTTTGATTACTAACGTGAGTTTTGGGACACCCTAATTCGCCGAGGTTCCAATCCTCTGTCCACAGTTCTGTGTGAGAACAGAAACCCTGCGACAGGGGCACCCCGACCCTTGCTGGAGCTTCATCACACTTGCGATACAACTCCAGCAATGCACCACCTTTACGGCACAGATACATCACGCATCTGTGCTGTTTTTGCCCCATGATGCGCCGCATTGTAAATGCAGCACACCATAGGTGACGGAACAGCGGCACAGAATGACTAACACATCCCTGGTGATGCGCCAGTCATCATAAATGTATCCCTATGCTTCTTATCTTGTTAGAGATGAACCGCCATATGTATCATCAAAGTTTTTTGCATTTCCTAAATAGCGAACTTTAAGGAATAAATAGCGATTCTTTACCATTCCTAGTTTGCGATTAGCTATTTGCTAATTACAAATTACCCATTCATTTCCTTCATTTCCATAGGGCGGTTGGACTCACTTTTAGCTCGAACGGCTGAATGGATTTCCACGAAACTTGGCAAAATTGTAGGGACTGGTAGCCCGATGTGCCTTTGCTATGTCTCAAGATATATGCTCCAGTGGTTTTTACGAAAATTAACTTTGAAAAATATATATTGGGCTACATTGGCCTATATATATGTTGGAGCCCAAATGTAGCCCAATGTAGCCCAATGTAGCCCAAAGATGGCCGCCAGACACACAAAAAAACAAATGTAGCCCAAATATCAGCCAGATGTAGCCCAACTATAGCCCAGTGACAGAATGACCAATCAGCTTCGCAAACCTCCGTTACGCGAAGCGGAGCGCTGTTACAGATATATATCTTTTTTTGAACGTTAATTTCTCAAAATCCACTGGAGCACATATATTGAGACCTAGCAAAGGCACATCGGGCTACCAGTCCCTAATATTTTGCCAAGTTTCGTGCAAATCCATTCAGCCGTTCGATTATTATTATTATTATTTTTTTTGCCCCGCGGGGCCCTTTTAAAACCTCCACATCAAACCTAGGGGGTCAGCGAGGATCTACTATGCCCCCTTATGGTTATTTCCCCCTTTGTTTTGGCCTCCTCTTGTCTCTCGATCCTACCGAGAGACAAGATGGCGGCCGCTACGGACTTTTTGGAATGTTGACAGACGCCAGAGAACCAATCAGCTTCGCTTCACAAAGCTCCGTTGCGCGAAAAGTACGCGTCCTGGGACGCTGCCCGGTCCGCTGTTACAGATATATATCTTTTTTTAAACGTTAATTTCTCAAAATCCACTGGAGCACATATATTGAGACCTACAAAAGGCACATCGGGCTACCAGTCCCTACAATTTTGCCAAGTTTCGTGCAAATCCATTCAGCCGTTCGGGCTAAAAGTGAGGCCAACCGCCCTATGGAAAACTCAATGTTAAAAACACGTTTTGGGACCCCCCTTTTTTCTCGGCCCCCCCTTGACGAACCCCCCCCAAATTTTCAAGGGCTGCTCAGAAACAAAATGTGCCATTTTCCTGAAAATTTCAGCCAATTCCGTCCACAAACGCCAAAGTTATTAGACATAGAATTTTCAAAAATCCCATAGAGAAAAAATCCTAACTATATATACCTACTGGCGACCGCCAGTAGGTAATAGAGATAGATAGATGTATGTATGTCTATATATATATATATATATATAGATAGATAGATAGATAGATAGATAGATAGATAGATAGATATTCCAGTCTTTCTAGCATTTTTGTTGCAGTTACCCATTCTAATTAGGCCTTCCTATTAGTTTATTTTGTTCTTGAAAAGATACGATTTAAACATGCATGTGACCAGACTTACGCACTGTTCTTCTCCCAATGGAATATTTTCTTTATGAGGATTGAGGAGTCTATTGCAGGTTTCTTCTAACCCTCTCTGTCCTACCAGTCCCTTAACCATAAGGTTAGTATCAAGCTGCTCAATGGTAAGGGCTTGAGTCAGAAAAAAGTAAGATATCTCTAGATGTTTAGGGATACTCCTGTTTATTGTGAACATATATGACAAAATACATATTTCCCGGTGAATGTGTGCATTACCAGTAACACTTGGAAACTGCGTTCATGATCCGGGTATTCAGATATTTGTCAGGCATAAGCCTTTAGTTCTTAACTGTACTGATGCAGAAGTTAAACATTTTGAAAAATTTCTATATGTAGGAAATTGCTGATGTTTTATCAAAATGTTTTATCAAACTTTTCTGTACATGGAAACTTTTTTTGTATGTAAGTCGTCCTTTCCCTCAAGCCCCAGTCAAAGCGGTATACTGATACATGTCATGTCCATTTAGAGGTACAGATAAACATTGCGAAATACATTACACATATTTATGAATACTCACTATTTTTCTACTCTGAGTGTTCAACTCATTTGTATAGACAGCTTAGCTAAGAACACTTACTGGGTGTCACAGCTGTGAAGGACCCTGCCCACTTGGGAACTTTAACAGTCATAAATATGCCTGATAATTATATCAGTCCTGCCTTTCAGATTCTGAATCGAGTTTTGAGGCTGGAGTTTTCCACATTAAACATATGAAGTCTAACTTGTAAAAGATTACAAACTTCACATGCAAATTCGATCCTATTCACAAATGCGAGATTATTGTGACTATATGCACCCGAAAGCTGATCTTCCCCCACATTACGGGTCAAATTACAGTGAAAGACACATCCATTGTAAAAGGGGGGCACTACAGCTATTGTTATTGCCTTGCCTTCTGGGTAAATAAGAGTGACTTGCAGATGTGTAAAACAGTCTTGTTTGATATTCTGGTTGTTAATCCTTTTACTTACGCTCAGACTATTTTCAGAAACTGCTATATTTAAAGTGTTCTTAGTTATATTAAGCTCTCTGTCAATTTACACTCTCTTCTAGGCATCATCTATTGTTTTTCTCAGAAAGACTCTGAACAAATAACCATGAGTTTACAGAAGCTGGGAATCAAAGCAGGTGCCTACCATGCAAATATGGAACCTACAGATAAGAGCAGAGTTCACAAACGATGGACAACCAATGATATTCAGGTTATGATTTTATATATGTGTACACAAAAACCTAGGCATTACATTATAGATGTGATTTGTAATGGGTTTCTGTTTTGTATTTCTTGTAGGTTGTGGTAGCAACAGTTGCATTTGGCATGGGAATTGACAAAGCTGATGTTCGATTTGTAATTCATCATTCAATGAGCAAATCAATGGAGAATTATTACCAAGAAAGTGGACGTGCTGGTAGGTGTACATTACATTTTTAAGCCCAAAAAATGAAGAGAAAAAAGAGCTAAACCTTTCAGGACAATCTTAATTACAGCTTTAAGGTGAACTAATTATGGTCATTATTTCCTAGAGTATTTATTGAGATCTCATTTCGGCTCCAAAATTCTGTTTACTTGCTTCAGATATACTTTTTATTGACTCGGGGCTTGCACAGAATCCATCAGGAACATTAAATGAATAAATGTCACAGGGGTGATTGGGATCCACCATGGGATTAGAACTGCTCCTAATGCCAGGCCCCTTGTTGGTCTACAGAAAACAAGTAATGTAGTTGGATAGTCAGATCAGGCCTTTTAAGATTCTTTATGACTTGTGTCAGCATTGAACATATAGAGAACACACAGCTTTCCCCTTTTTTACATCTCGCCTGAGACAGCACATGCACTGTCGACGTATGAGATATTTTGTTAACTTAACTTAAAAGGGGGTTTATAGGACATCTATCACTTAACATTTGTTGACTTTGTCACTCTCATTTCCCTGCTTCTCATTGGTCACCGCGTCACAGTTTCTTTTTCTTTAAGTATGTTTGTCCCGTCGATGGAGCATGGACCAAGTAAAGATTAATTAACGGTGTCCTTCTACTGGCCTCCCTCAGATTGAGGTATTTGTTTGTTTATTGTTCCCTCCCCGTTGTTGCTTGTTTATTTTTGTTGCAGCAGCCCATGAGAGTGCACATTTTCTAGCTTTCCATCTTGTCTGCTGCTCTCACACGGCAAATGATCCCCTCCACCATGGCAGGGCTAACACAGCAAAGATTTATTTTGTTTGGATCTCTGCGCCTTCTTTGTTCGGGTGCTGCACGTTACTGTTGTCTTTCAGTCCCAGCGGCTTCCCTGGCTGTGCCAGAAGGCCAGGTCATGCATACTGATTTATGTCCTTTTGCACAGGAATTTACTCCTTGTTTAATGCCCTCTCTGTGACAAACTGGAAAATGATTTCCACGTTTTCCAGCGAAGAGCGCACCTGAAAATGCCCAATATCTCATGACCTGATCAACAAATCTTGCATGTTATTTTCCGTGTATTTCATGCCCTTTGAATCCACTGACCTGCCTTTTTTGGGTCATCTCCGAGTTCAGTCGCACTATTGTCTCAGAATATTCATGTTATCCGACAGAAAATGTAAAAAAAGAAAGAAAAACACCATGACTCAATCAACTTTGTCAGCTTTTTTGTTTTTTAACTAAGCCAATAAAACTCGGGTAGGAGAGACCTGTTGGCTTTGCCAGAGTTTTCTCATTTTACTTTAACATCAACATGTTAACCTCCATGAAGGCAAATAGCCTACCCAAGTAATTTGCAGGTATGTGATTTACTAGTTAATGCATAATTAGCTTCCTTAGATTTATCCTTTTAATAACATTTTGAAAAGTAATATAATTAACTTTAAGGTCATACACCAAGGGCAGCTCTCCTCCTTTCCCAGCACATAGGATGTCTAATCCTTTGAATTATAGCACTGAACACAAGTGTAGAAACTAAATGGGGGGCACTACCAACCAGAATATAAGATCCTTAAGTATTGCCCGGCGGTGTCGCCTCTTGAACCCACAAAGAAGTTAAACTATTGAAGAGGCAGGCGCTGGAGACTGGAAGGCAGGAAACAAGGTTTTTATTCTCTCCGGAGGAGAACACAACGAAACGGACAGAAGGTATCGTTCTGAGGTGCTCTAACTGCATCCCTGAGGCCTGGCCTCTTATACACACGTTTATCTGTTTATTGCATGTAACACATTTTCGTCGATACTTTGATGTACGGAAAGACATCCTTAGAATCCCCCCCTTCCCAGCCCGTTCCCACGCAAGATTACAGTGGAAGTCCCCGCCCCGTTCACAACAGGTGATGATCATCGCGCAGCTGGATATTCCGCCGATCCACGGAGTGTGTGGGTTTCGATCGGATCTCGTGGGATGGGGGGGGCTTTGATCATCTCGGGGGTCCTTTGAGGAGGGAAGCTTTCTATTGTACGGGGAGGGGCAAGGGATTGGTATCGGCAGAGCTGGGTGTCGGCCTGGGAACGGGGAAGACAAACGGGCACACGGGGAAATGGGGTTTGCATCAAAGGGCCGGGGATCATAAATGGGAAGAGGGGAGGTGTCGCGCTGGGAACAGGACGAGGGTCTGGGGCAGAGCAGCGCTGAAGAGGGGTTTTATGATTCGCGGCAGGTGCAAGCAGGGGGGTTGTCAGTATGCGGGGGATGCCGGCGAAGTTAGGAGTGGGAGAGAGGCGCGCTGGCTCTCGGCGGGAGCAGGGAAGCCATGGTGTTCAAAATGGCGGCTGTTTTACGCGCACAAAAAGGTTAAGGAGAGCAAGAGGGCGCCGATAATGTTGACGGTTTCAGCCTACTTTCAACAGTCCTCCCTTTTCAACATATCTAGCCAACTTGCTTACTCAATGTCCATTTTCATCAAATTCCTAACTTCGGTATCATACAATGCTCTCATATGTTCGCTTCCAATGTCCACAGTTTTGGGAAAAATACAACTCGCACATAAAGAACACATAGGTGGCAAACATTGAATTCCTAAGCATAGGCCACATATTACAACTACGGGAATCAGGATAATGGTGAGCAGTCTCCAGCCCCAGCCTTTGACGGTGTCCCAGAACCAATCACCAAGCGACCATTCTTCTTGCTCTTGGTGAACTTCCGAAGAGAGTCTGTGAAGATGTTCGATGGCTTTGTACACTGAGGGTGAGTTGTCCGGTATGTATGTACAACAGCTGGACCCAATAATGCGGCATGCTCCTCCACGGTCCGCCAGAACCACATCTAGAACGAGGCGGTTCTGCAGAGCCACCAAACGGACCGCTTGGAGCTCGGCAGTGTTGTTGGCAAAGATGCCCGCTGTGATGTTCATGGTTGTCTCGACTGCCTGGGTCAAATGTCGGATGGCACGGCTGTTTGCCATCGGGCCCCAGAGGGGGACGAGTCCTTTCATAGCATCGAGGAACTGCGCCCCTGTTGAGTCGGCTTGTTCAATGTCTTTGGCTCGTTTTTGCCGGTGGTGATTCGCTGGGGCTACATAAGTCGGAGGAAGGACGAAGGAGATGTAGCAAGTTCCCCCCCAGCCTTTGGGGAGCCAGGTGTAGGCCTTCGTGCCGCAGATGAAGTACATGTTTGGGGATGACACAAAGGAAGGTGGATCCGTGGAATCCAGAGTTCTGGTAAAGCGGCAAGCGCTGCGACCCACCAGCTGTGTTCCAAGTCCTTCTACACACATGTGGCCTGTGACATTGATGACCGTCAGGGCCACAGTCAGAGTGGCAGCCGTTCGTTTCCGCAGATAGGAGAAGGTAGGTCTGGTTGGATTGTTGAACACCTGCATTTCGATTCGTTCTTTAGCCGGGATGTCCATTTGGATCGAGTCGTTGGGGGTCAGCGGGCAGAAGTGTGTCTTTGTCTTGTTTCGCCCGGCCCCATGAGAAGGATGTGCTGCAGTTCTGCTGGAGGTGGCATTGCCCGTATAGCTTTCTTGCAGGAGGATCAGCCAAGCAAGGCAGGAGCCGTGGACAGAGAAGGGTGAAGGGATGAATGGTATTGAATGTCCAGTGGCATGGGGTAGCAACCCACAGATCCAGCAGTTGGTGGTATTGGTGGCAAGATTGTGCTGGTGAAGTAGCTGCACGAAAGAGTTGTTCCAAAACTCCTTTCGCCTCTCTCTTAGTTGAGGAGAGAGCGAAATTAGATAATGTTCCTTCATGGTGGTAGGCTGAGCAGTGGTTAGGAATGTTTCGTGAGCAGGTGCGTGTTCTTCCATAATCCAGAGCGTAGTCATGAGGAGAAAACAGAGGAGGATTACGATGAAGAGTGCGATTGTCTTTGAGCTATGGAGTCTGTCTATTCTCGGATTTCTGAAGTGGGTATTTCCTGCTGTCTCCGTCGGCTTCTCATTTGGCGCTTCCATCATCTTCTTATCTGGCGCTTCCATCATCTTCGTCTTCAAGGTGCTCGGTAGTGGGCAGGACCACAGACTTAGTTTTAGCCTCTCTCCAGGTAACCTTTGGTAGTTTGGGTCACCGTTCTGAGATCCTTTAACCTAGTCCGTGGCCTACTTAGCCGAAGCTCCCTCCTTTCGACGCAGGAAATACCCTTCTCGAGATGGCACAGTGGGGTCAGGATGTTTTGAAAGTTCAAGTGTCTCAGTATCAGGGTAGCAGTTCAACGATGGTCGGTCCTGGTTCAGGAGCTCTTCTTGGGTGTTGACGGTGTCTGTCGTGGCCAGGGCTGGAGAGACCTTTTTGCAGTGATGAGCGTGCAGCCAGTGTTTCTTCCCCTCCACTCGAAGTGCGGTCCGAGTGGTGATCAGCACTTGCCAGGGGCCCGTCCACCGGGGTTCCAAACTCTTTGATCGCTGAAAATTTCGGATCAGCACGAAGTCCCCCGGCTGGATGGCGTGACCCGGACCCCTGGAAGCATCGGGGATGGCCTGCTGCACCTGCTGATGAAGGACAGACAAAGTTTCAGTCAATTTGTACAGATAATCAGACATTAGGACATCCGGAACGTCATGAATGGAAGTTGGTTTCGGGGCAGACCAGACGCTCATGGGTCGACCGAAGACAACTTCATAAGGGGTTAAGTGATGTCGGGTGGGGGTAGAGCGCATCGATAGCAATGCCAATGGGAGGGCGTCTGGCCATTTCAGGCCCGTCGTAGCCACTATTTTGGCCAGTTTAAGCTTTAGTGTGGCATTGTGTCGTTCGACAAGCCCAGCAGATTGAGGGTGGAAGACTGCGTGGAATTTCTGTTTAATACCCAGCCCATTTAGGATGAGCTGGATAACGTTGGCTACAAAGTGGGGGCCATTATCACTCCATAAAACACGGCAGAGGCCATAACGGGGGAAAAACTCCTTTAACAGAACCTTTGCAGTGGCCATAGCGGTGTTGTCACGGGTTGGATATGCTTCCACCCACTTGCTAAATGCGCACACCACGACTAGTACATATTTCAGGCCTTGGCATCTGTCTAGCTGGATGTAGTCCATCTGCAGGACTTCAAATGGGTGGTTTGGGACCCCAAATCCTCCCCGGGGTACTACAGTTCCTTTCCCGGGGTTGTGTTGCAGGCATATTAAGCATTGTTGGACCAGGCGTTTGGCGGAATCTGGGATCTTGTCATTGTGCCAAACCCTGGAGACAAGTTCGATCATGGGGGCTGATCCTATGTGGGCAGGGGAGTGTGCCATGGTTAATATGGGAATCAAGTACGAATCAGGTAGCAACCATCTGTTCGTGTCTTTTGTCCGCCAGCAGCCTTCATCGTCTTTCAATCCCACCCGTGTCCATTCAGTCAATTCGTGTTGTGTGCTAGTCGTTTGTATGTCTCTAATTGTGTCCTTGGCGTCAGTCCAGTTTTCTGCTTGTGACCTGGTCACGTACATATGTGTTGTCGTTCTATTTTCAGCTGTCGTTCGGGCGGTGATGTCGGCTAGTGCATTTCCCTGTCCAATAATGTCTGTTACTTTCTTGTGTGCCTGGCATTTGATAACGGCAAGTTTGTTGGGGAGGAGGACAGCTTCGATTAAGGCGGAGACTAAATCCCCGTGCAAAATGGGTGTGCCGTGTGAGGTCAAGTATCCTCTCTCCCTCCAGAGGAGCCCAAAATGGTGAACCACCCCGAAGGCATACTGGCTGTCGGTGTAAATGTTCGCTGTGGCTCCTGTTGCCAGGATGCAGGCTCGCGTCAAAGCGATCAGTTCCGCTGCCTGGGCAGATCGCTGGGTGATGCGGGCTGTTTCTACTACAGTTCGAGCCGTGGTGACTGCATAGGCAGCGGAAGTGGTACCATCGGAGAGTTTGATGCAAGAACCGTCCACCCACAACTCCCCGTCTGGGTCAGGGAAAGCTGTGTCTCTGAGATCGACCCTACTCCTGGTCTGTTCGTCCGTAAGAGTCACGCAGTCATGTACGGGGTGCACATTGGGATCGTTCTCTGGCAAGGGTAACAGAGTTGCTGGGTTCAGTGTGGTGCATCTTTTCAGGGTGATATGGGGGGCAAGCAAGGTCAGTTCGTATCCAGTCAGTCGTGCACTCGTCAGATGTTGCGTCTTGGTTTGGTTCAGGAGGGTGTCGACTGCATGGGGTACCAGTACCGTGAGGGAATTCGAGAGTACAATCCCCTCACTCTGTCGGATAGAGACTGCAGCAGCAGCTACAGCTCGAAGGCAGGCAGGCAAGGCTCTGGCGACAGGGTCAAGAGTGGCAGAGAAGTAAGCGCACGGTCGTTGCTTAGGGCCGATGGCCTGGGTCAGGACAGATAAAGCGCACCCCTCCCTTTCGTGAGTGTAAAGGGAGAAGGGCTTTCTGTAATCAGGGGTACCCAGGACAGGGGCCGAGCAAAGAGCATCTCGCAGTTCTGTGAAGGAAGTTTGACACTCAGGAGTCCAAGGGAGTGGGAAAGGGACGTCTTTGTTTAGCAGAGAAAGCAGTGGTTTTACAACGAGGCTGAAGTTTGGTAACCATTGTCGGCAGAAGGAGGTGAGGCCTAATAGGGAGCGAACCTGCTTCTGGGTTTTTGGGACAGGGGTATCTAGAATGGTTTGGATTCGATCAGGGGTGAGTTTTCTTCCATCTTTGGACAAAAGGTGGCCTAGGTAAGTGACCTGGGGTAGGCAGAATTGCAACTTCTTCTTGGAGACCTTGTGGCCATTTTCCGCAAGGAAGTGCAAGAGTTGAATGGTGGCGGTAACCGCTAGAGGGGTGGTGTCGGCTGCCAAAAGGATGTCATCGACATATTGTACCAACACCACCCCGTCGGGTAACTGGACTTGGTCTAGTTGTCTTTTGAGGGCCTGGCTGTAGATGCTAGGGCTTTCCGTGTAGCCTTGAGGAGCTCGGCAGAACCTATATGAGCGGGCTTTTAGGGTAAAGCCGAAGAGATATCGGCTGTCCGGGTGGATGGGGATGGAGAAGAATGCGTTCTTGAGGTCGATGACGGAAAAGGTGGTGGCAGTGGATGGAATCAAGGTCAGGATGGTGGTGATGTCTGAGACCACAGGGTACTGGGGTACCACCACTTTGTTGATCTCTCGGAGGTCGATGATGAAACGGTATGCTTTCTCATCTCCCTCTCCCTGCTTCTTGATAATGGGCAAGATAGGGCTGTTACAAACGTTGCTAACCACTTCCTCTACCACTCCTGCGTCTATCAGTGACTGGATAATCATTACCAATGCCTTCTCGCCCTCTGGCGATATCCGATATTGTGGGAGTTTTGGGAGTGTTGCGTCTGGTCGGACAGTAATGTGCACTGGGTCAATTAACATACGCCCTACGTCCGAATCCGCTTTGGCCCACACATACGGAGGTAGAGTGTCAAGCAGGGACGCGTCAACGTCGGTGATGGAAAACATGTGTCGGGGGGAACAATGTCTAAGCAGAACGGGGTTGTCGTAAAGAAACACTCGAACTCCATCTTGAGAACACCTAATCGTCGCTCGGAAGTGTTTCAGTAAGTCAAGTCCCATAATGGCGTCAGGGCTATTGGAGGAAAGCAAGAACGTGGTGTCGGTGGTGTTGTTTTCTACGTCAAAGAGAATCGGGGCAGACAAAGGGTTGGTGGAGGGCGTTCCATCGAAACCTGTCGATGTTATGAGTGAGCCAGACAAGGGTGCCCTTGGAATCAGTCGTTTAGATAACGCACTACGTGTTGCGCCAGTGTCTACCAGAAATGGAGACTTGGTACCCAGGACCTTAGCAGTGACATAAGGGCCCTGCTGGTCAACATAGAGCTCGACTGGATCCCTCCCTCGCCCTTGGCTGTCCTATGCGAAGGTGTAAGTGTCGTCATAGTCAGATTGTTGATATTGGTTCTGCCTGGGTCGATCGAACGTATTCGGTCTGCTTGATCTGTCATTAGTCGCGTCATTTGGGGGCCCTCGTTGTTGTCCCCTAGGTCTCGGTCCGTTTGTTACATCCCTGGGGTCTTTGTTTCTGATCATTTCCAGAAGAACTGGGCACTGGGATTTCCAATGGCCAGTCCCTTTGCAGAAAGCGCACTGGTCTTCTCTAAGGTCTGTGCGTCCACTGTAGGAAGTCAGAGTGCGGTCCTGGGGAAATGTAGTCTTAGGGACGTTTGTCTGGTAGTTTCCCCGGTATTGGTCTCGTCCTATAGTCACCCCTTGCAGTTTGGCAATCATCACCCTCTCTTTTAAGTCCTTCTTCTTTTTCTCTGTCGCCCTATCGTTTTCATTTTTCTGATGCTCATAATATTGGGCCATTTGGAGAATCGCTGTAGGTTTGGAGGCTGCCCAACTACTCTCGCTGGCCTGTAGTTTCTGGGAGATTTCCGATGATAGGCCCTTAACATAATTCTGGACAAACAGATGGTGTCCGGTTGCAGTGGTCATGTCCTGGCCGCTGTAATCGGAGAACACCGTTTCAAACCGGGAGAAGTATTCCGATACATCCTCCTGGGGTTTTTGGCGACAGGCTGTTACTATCGACCAGTCCACTTTCTTTTCTGGGATTAGGGTTTTTAATTTCTCTACGATTTTATCTGGGAGGTCTAGAATGGATTTCAACGGCTTTTGTCCTGGTCCCCGTTGTTTGTCCAGGTCATCGAGTTGTGACCAGGTATGTCCAAACAGCTCAAGGTGGTCGACTTTCCGGATTTGCTTCCACACATCAGCTGGTAGACATAACCCGAAGAACAAGTCGATGTCAGCCAGGGTCATGATCGTTGAACCCAGGGCTGTACCCAATTCAGTATAGAAGGCAGTGGGGTTTTTACGTAGGTCGGGTAGAGATTTCCGGAATGTCAGTATCTCTTGCCGGTCCCACGGCTGGTAGACCCAGTTGTACACTACCCTTCCCTTCGCATCTTGGTTGTTTGCATCATCGTGAGTCCCTGTACCCCTAGGAGGAACCCAGTAAGGGGCAGCCTCACGTATTGGCATCATGGTGTTAGATTGCTCGGTTGGTGGTTCGGTCACTACAGAGGCTGCGGATTTTGCTCCCGGCTTTCGTTCAGTGAGGTGGCGGAAAACCTCAAGCGTACGCGTAAGGAGGTCCGACACATCACACTCGCCCTCATCCCCGATATCGACCTTCCGGTACAGAGTCCTTAGGCTCTCGGGACCTTTGTCTCGATATCGGTCCTCGTATGCATTCAAGACATGATAACACAGTCGTACGGTAAAATGTCGTCTGTGACTCCCTGTATACGAGCTGAACATATCTGTGATGTACTCTTCATCATCCTTCCTTTCTACCAGTGTCCTTGCTATTTTGTCGATCCCCGCTCGCTCATCTTTGTCTAGTCTGTTTGTTCTTGCAGGGCCAGCCCCTCGAGTCTCATGGTCGTCTAACGTTGTTGTTGATGCGGGTTTTAATACAAGGGGTTCGGCTGGCACAGAGGCCATTGGGGCCGATGCTGTGGCGGTACCTTCGTTTGTACCTGGGGGTGGCGCGTGCTGCGCCAAGGGTTGAGAAGGGGCATATGGAGGGGGCATGTAGATGATAGGAGGACCTAACAGCAAGTCCTCGTTGGCTTGTCGTTTCGAGGGTAAATCAGGGTAGAGCATGGAGGGGGTTCTAACCGGACACTGGCTTGGCGTTTCCATTTCTAGTTTCTGTTTAGCTTTCTCTCTTTCCTTTATCTCTTTTTCTAGTTTCTGAGCAGCTAGGTGGGCTGCTTTTCGCAGCTCTTTTTCCAACCTACTCTCAGTTTTCTTTTTACGTTGTTCAGTTTCTTTTCGCCACATGCCGAAGCTGTCAAGCATAGTAGGTGTTGTCTTGCTTTTACCCAGGGCAGTTTCTAGCGTTTTTATTTTATCATCATCGAAGGATCCTATCAGGGGCCATTGACTTTCTTGACCCTTTTTTGTATATTTATGCCATAGTCTACTATAGGCTATAGCGGTCAATCCATGCTTCATGAACATGTCCTTATTAGGGGTGCCTTCCAGTGGGCTGGATGGTCCATCTCTAATAAGCGGTCCGGGCTAAACAGGCTACCAATCAGTGGGGAGAAGACAGACATGACGGCTCGTAACGAGGGACTAAAAAGTCAGCACTGCCTATCTTATCACTAGGTGCAAAGACGGGACAGAATATTTCTATTCTACGTTGTTTGCAGGCAGTGAATACCTCATGGATCAAAATAACAAAAGACCAATAAATAACAATGGGGAGAATGAGTAGGTCCGCAAAGATCTGCGTTACCTACCCTTTTCACTATCTGCAAAAAGGGTGGTCTCTTCCCTGTTTGCAGACAGGGAATCTCCAGGAAACAATAGTTTGCGAACAACAGTTCAGTTTCAAGTGATTATTGAGTGGGGGAGAAAAAAATAAGCACGGCTGCTGCCCTACCTATCCTCCACTGTTTGCAAAGAGAGAGCCCGTTGTTTCTCCGTTTGCAGACAGTGAATCTCCAAATAAATAAAAAGAGCAATACTAGTATTTTTAAACAAACAAGCAATCAAGCAAATATTTCGCGACTTGTCGTGGTTACACGACCTTACCCGGACCGCATGGACAGTTTCCTGTCTTCCGAATCCAGCGCCCGATCGTCCTCTCTTCTTCGTTATCCTCGCGGCACTCCTGATGGTTCCCAGTCAGGACCGTAGATCACTCGAGAGAGGTCTGTTCGGAACCAGTGAAGTTCGGATGATCGGCTGTCAGACGAGGGTCTATCGGACAGACGCGTTCCCGATCGTTGCAGTCGTTCACTTTGTCGTCAGGACCTCTCCCACTGGATCCATGGGTCGCTGATGGGCCCCACGCTTGGGACGCCAATTGTAGAAACTAAATGGGGGGCACTACCAACCAGAATATAAGATCCTTAAGTATTGCCCGGCGGTGTCGCCTCTTGAACCCACAAAGAAGTTAAACTATTGAAGAGGCAGGCGCTGGAGACTGGAAGGCAGGAAACAAGGTTTTTATTCTCTCCGGAGGAGAACACAACGAAACGGACAGAAGGTATCGTTCTGAGGTGCTCTAACTGCATCCCTGAGGCCTGGCCTCTTATACACACGTTTATCTGTTTATTGCATGTAACACATTTTCGTCGATACTTTGATGTACGGAAAGACATCCTTAGAATCCCCCCCTTCCCAGCCCGTTCCCACGCAAGATTACAGTGGAAGTCCCCGCCCCGTTCACAACAGGTGATGATCATCGCGCAGCTGGATATTCCGCCGATCCACGGAGTGTGTGGGTTTCGATCGGATCTCGTGGGATGGGGGGGGCTTTGATCATCTCGGGGGTCCTTTGAGGAGGGAAGCTTTCTATTGTACGGGGAGGGGCAAGGGATTGGTATCGGCAGAGCTGGGTGTCGGCCTGGGAACGGGGAAGACAAACGGGCACACGGGGAAATGGGGTTTGCATCAAAGGGCCGGGGATCATAAATGGGAAGAGGGGAGGTGTCGCGCTGGGAACAGGACGAGGGTCTGGGGCAGAGCAGCGCTGAAGAGGGGTTTTATGATTCGCGGCAGGTGCAAGCAGGGGGGTTGTCAGTATGCGGGGGATGCCGGCGAAGTTAGGAGTGGGAGAGAGGCGCGCTGGCTCTCGGCGGGAGCAGGGAAGCCATGGTGTTCAAAATGGCGGCTGTTTTACGCGCACAAAAAGGTTAAGGAGAGCAAGAGGGCGCCGATAATGTTGACGGTTTCAGCCTACTTTCAACACAAGTTGAATTAAAGCCCAAATGAATTTTGAGGCTTTGTAGTAAACTTTTTATGACACTGCTGAACCTCCCTACTCCAAACCTTTTTTTCCTTTCTTCGACTGACTTGTGCATGATGCCTGCATTCTTACAGCCAACACCAAAGTGCATTTTGGTAGTTATGTTTGCTTCCTGGCACTCTTTCATTCCTGCATATGATGCATACTTACTCTTTTAGATCAGTGCCAGAAAACGTGCCACAGCAATAAAGAAAAGAGGTCTAATAGTTCCACTTGTGCCAAGGTTACACCACACACTTACCATTCAGTCTCTGCCTCAGCACCTTTTCTTTTTGAGAACATTCATTTGGTGTTATCCTTGGATTCTTTTTACAAGATTTGCAGCATCTTCTGTGACAGAAAATGTCTGGTTTTAAAGACCGTAAGGTTCAGTATCCTACTTCTCTCCACCACACGCACTTTCTGCGATTCTTAAGTAGAGGTTATTTGAACTGAACATGCAACCCTTTTGCTTCTAATTCAGATGAGGTTCTTAGACCTTCATTGTACTGATGGGAAGGAGTCCTTTAGATCAATAGTTTTAGGAATCTGGGCTAGGTGTACTAAAATAGGATTAAAAAAAGTGATTGAAATCTGTACACCGACTTTATGCGAGTCAACCTATGTACTAATAGTTGGTTCACAAAATATCGAATCGCAGCGAGCCGCAATTAGACCTACCTCCTGAATATTAATGAGGTAGGTTGCAACTTGTGACCCACTACGATTCGCTGCCATCACAGGGATGATGGCCGGTTGGGGTCAGCAGACCATCTTATCTGTGATTGCTTTTCAAAAAAGCAATCTTTTTTTTATTTTACATGCAGTCCTTGGATTCCACTCAACCATATGCAAATAAGCCTTGACCCTGCTCCATCCTTCCCCCAAAGTGTTGAAACCCCACACATGGAATAAAAATAACTATACAAAGTATAACAATTGGGAACCTGGTTCCCCAACTTTAGGTTGAGAGATAAATTGCGGTAAATGGCTTGAACAGGGTTACAAATCACACATTACATTAATGTTTAAGGTAGTAATAACGAGGCAGTATAAAGAAGCACAGACATGCTGGGATTTTGCCAAGTGTTACAGATATAATGCATCTTACAGCTGGTTTTTTTGTAGAGCAGAATCATAAGTAATAGTTCCCCAAGTGAGGCCTACCTTACTGACATACATTCTGCAGTGAAAGGCCTATGCAGAGCCAAAGAGCAGAGCAGTTAAAGGGCTACAGCCATAGTTTAAGCATAGGCAAGTGGAACAGAGTCATTCCGGTGTCCCTCGCTTCCCTTGCTTTCGGGAACGTCACTCTGAGAGCCATATACAGCTGCTTGTAGTGGCAACAGAGCTAGAGGTCTACCTTTCCCGTCTGTTCACAGTGGCGTCCGAGTCAAAAAGCTGAAGTCCCAGCAGGGCGGCGACGACAGCCAGGTCAGAAAAAGGATGAGGTGTATTCTGGTAAGTAAAGGCCAAGCCAAACGGGTATGTCCTTCTGTATTTAATATTGTCTTGCTTCAATTTGTGTGTGTTTGCCCTGAATTGAAGTCTCCTGGCCAAGTTGGCCGGGGCAGTATCCTGACATACAAGAAATGACGCACCCTGAAAGGACACTTGTTCCACCTTGCATGCAGCATGCAGAATAGTTTCTTTCGTTTTGAAAGAGTGGAGCTTCGCTAGCACATCTCTGGGTAGTTTTCTCTTGCCCTGGTTTGGAGGACCAACTATGTGGACTCGTTCCAATTTAACTTTAGGATCTGGCCCACTTAGTAGTTCCGAAAACATCCCATCACAAATTCTGCACCTTCTTCTAAGCTGCAAAGTCGTAGGTTGTACCGTCGGGACCTGTTTTCTAGGTTTCCACATTTAAGGATTGCAGCGTGCAGCTGTTCTTTGAGGTGGGTGGAGGATTTTGACAGATCATCCACTCAGTGTGTTAACGTTTGGCAATTGGTGTCCAGGTTCAGTGTTCGTGCTCATGTGGAGTCCACTTCTTGCTTTATAAATGTTAACCTTGATGGAAGGTCAGCATCGAGTGTTTCTGACGAGGTGACAATGTCGGACATGAGCTCCGAGTGTAATTCTTTCTTGACGACTGTAAGAGATGCAAGAAGATCTTCCTTTGTGAGAGCCATTTCCTTATTGGAGGCCGCAGGTGTCGTTGGGTTCCGAGTTTCTGTGGGTTGAAAGTAACGAAGTATAGCCACATGGCTGTGATTGTACTCCCTAATAAACAGTCTTGTTTATCCCCGATTACCTTCTTGATGGTGCACTGTGTATTTACTGCACAGAATGACGCCACTCTTGCTTTTTTTTGTGCTGCCAAGATGCAAAGTGCTACTCAAGGAACTATTTTGATTTCATCCTGGAATAATATACGAGGATGAGTTTCTTGAAGAAGATATGTCACCTTTGCTGGTTGTCAAGTTATTGAGGTCTGGAAGCCGCTTGGCTGGGGCATTCAGGCCTGTACATTTAAACAAACTATATTAACTAGTGGGCCCTAGTGGTAAGTGCATTTTTTAAATCTATTTCCTTCTTCTCCAGTCTGCTTTCAAGGGTGGCACTGCTTTTCATGTGGTATTGTCTTATATTTCCCTGCCTGAATTCCCCAGCCCCTCTACATATAATAACCAGGAACCAAAACATCAAGCCAACTCCTTTCCTCAGTGGTATACAATTCCTGTTAGAACCTGAGGGGTTTGGAATGCTAGAATCCTAGGTGACCTGGTCATTATCTATCACTTCAGGGTTCACATACCCCCCTCCTCCAGTTTGAATACTGCGTCCTGTATGTTTTATCAGTCCAGGACACTCGCTATCAGTGCCAAGTGTTCTTTTTTGGTATGAACATTTTCATCCAGTCAATGACTGAAAAATGGCACATCTACGAAAATGGGGAGTTATACCTTCAAACCCATTTAGACAGTTAGCGCTAATTTGCTTCCTTTCAAAAGGGAAGCATTTAACAATACATTGGTTTACTAAGAAGCTATTTGATCTGTGCTTTTCTGTGAATCAGGGTAAACTCCTGCGATTTCCATGCTTAACGACTGCATAACTGCTCCTCTCCAGCATCTTGGTTCTAAGAGGCGCAGACATTTTCTCTGCAGTTTATTCTGATCCATGGTGCCCCCTTTTGTCCTCCTGGTCTAGTGGTCTCTTTAATACGGCTCATGAGAAGACAGCTAAGAGTAGCCCTGTGTGCTATCAAAGTACACGATCTGTGGGCTTCTGATGAAAAAAATCTCCATTATTGTCTTGGCGCTCAGGATAATTTTCGTGGTTTTAAAAGCTTTCTTCACAGCCATAAAAATAATTAAATGCCATGTACACAGAGAGCGTAACAGCAGTGTTGTACTTTAAATGAAAGAATTGATAAAGAGTCTTGTGTTGCTGTCATATGGACTTGTGATTCTGTGCTTTGGAGAAAAATCTCTCTAACTGCCGTCAACCAAGCTTGCAAGGAAAATTTGGAAGAAGACCAATTCAGCATGTGTTCTCATTATCAATACCTGTGGCAACCTGTTGGAAAGTGGATTATTAGTAGTGGTAAATCTATACCACTGGTAATAAGGCCACTAACACCATCTAGGGCTCAGACTAGATCTCAGAAAATGATTCCATGCTCAAGCCTTTTCAGCTTGGCTGCGAGCAGGCAGGCTTAATTTCAGAGACGGGTATGTAAGGCCAATTCAGTAAATAATTAAAACACAACACACAATAAAAATCCATCACCAATTTATAAAAATAGAAAATATTTTTACCTTTAAAATGACCAAAACGCAACAAATCCAATAAAAGGAACTGGAGATATGAATTTTTAAAGATTTAGCGCTATATAGCACCCAAAAACCTATAGCGCCTATTGAGAATCAGGTCATGCCAGACCAGGGCAACGTCAAAGTTTCAGTCTGACCGCGATGGACCCTGTGCCGATGTCCGTCGTGGTAGGCCTCGGTCAAAGTTTTTGCTTCTGACTTAGAAACATTTCTGGATCTTTTTCTCCAGAGGTCCCTCGATCTCTCGACCAGTGTGGATTCAGTGAAGGTTTGCAGGCTTGCCTACCGATGAGCTCCTGGTCAAACCTATGGAAGTCAGATCTCCGGAGCTTTCCAGGGGGACGAATCAGAGATCCAGGCCGGCTCATCGTTAAAGGTGGGCAGCTTGACTCTTGTGGTTGGTCCCAGTCCCTCTCTCCTATGTTCGGACTTAGAAAGACTTATGGATCTTTTTCTTGCGGGGTCCCTTGATGCTGTTCACCAGGCCCGATTCGGTGAGGGCTTGTACGCTTGGATTTCGACCAGCTCCCGGTCAAACTCTGGAAGTTGGACGTCCAGAGCTTTTCAGTGGGACAAATCTAGAGGGCATGCCTGATCGCAGTTGAGGGTTGTGGCTTGGCTGGCCAGGTCGAGCCGGTCCACTTATGGAGATTTTACCAAAGTTGCTCAAAATGTCTGAAACTTCTTCCTGAAGTTTCTTTGAGGGTCCTAGAGGGGCCAAAACGTACTAGAAGAGTCTGGAATCTTAAAGACGGTCCTTGAAAGTTTGGGACTTCAATTCCCACAATCCACTTGGACAAAACACTTACAAATCCATGGGAGTCACTCCAGGCTGTGGTCCTTTGGTGGTGATGGTCCATGTGAGCTCTATTAAACTGTAGCTTGCGGGGTGTCCACTCTTTATTCCTTATGAAGCAGGTTTGATCCACAGGGCTGTAGTTCCAGATTGTGCAGCAGGCACAGTCAGTCAGAGTGCAGGGCCTGTTTGGTGCAAATCAAATTTATCAACATGGACACTATTTCTTCATCTTGTTTCAAGCAACAGATCTCGGAGGCTCTGCCCCTCTCAGATACTTATTCGGTGTTCTCTGAGTCAAACAGGAGGATACTCTTGTCCAATGAGGTGCAGAGCAGCACCCCATAGCATGATCATTTCCTCCAGAGTGTGGCCCTATGGTGTCCCAGAAAGCACTAGTCTTCCAAAATTCAGTATGGCTGGAGTCTCAGCAGGGAGGCAAGAGCTGGCTAAACCAACTTCCAGGATGGCTCATCTCCATAGTCTCCCTCCCTCTAGCCTATGCTTATTCCTTCCTTAAGCCTGCCAACTGGCCGGGTTCATAGGGGGTAGGTGGGCCTGGCTTCTTCTGGCTGTCCCCTCCTTGTTTCGAAGATCACGCTTTACGACCCCTTCCCCTTGCTCTGGCATTCCTATGCAGCAGAACCCTTTCCTCCCTGAATGGCTTGTTACCCTAGGTGCCACTTATCATTTCATAAAAGCAGCCTGGCTAATCCACTTAACTCTGACCAATCAAAGATGACCACTGTACAGTTGAATTTTGGCTTGCAGACAAGGAAGTTGTTAGACCTTTTTTCTGTACATTTTAGGATAAATTCAACAACGGCATGTTGTTGGATTTATCACTACCATTCTCCTGTGTCTTTCAATGATATTTTCTGTAATTCCTAACAGGAGTTATTAATTAATAACGTCTTGCCATGTTGGTGGGAATCGCAGTGGGGAAAATGAACTGGGCAAATTCTCCAACACCAGGGCTTATGAAACAAATCAAAACATCTTTTAAAAGGACCCTTCCTATCTACAGGACCCACCCACGGACCAACTAGGGGAGACTTTAGGGGGTTCTGAATATGTAAAAATATTGTAGATCCTCACTCCACTGTGCTCCTAGCACAAATGTCGATTTTACACTTTACTACAAGGGGGGAAGTAAAATATGCAGGTTCACTATCCCGAGGGCATATAAAACCTATTTTATAAGGGTCCTCCTTATAAATACCTGACCCCCCTACCCCTGGCACACCTAGGAGAGACACTGGGGGTACCTAATAGGCCAAAATAATGTAGTTTATTAATTTCTAAGTGCCTCAAACACCAAAGTCGAGTTTGGGCTCAATTTACATTTTGAAAGTAGTCCTGCAACACAGGGCTGCTTTTAAACTAACCTCAGGCTTCAGCAGTGCACACATGCAAGTGCAGAAAGGGGGGCCGGCATCTAAACTGCCATGCCCTATTATATACTAGGGACATATAGGTATTTTTAATTCCCCTGCTGTACTAGGGCCTTTTAGGAGAGGACTTGCCAATCATAGGGGTACCCTCTCCCATATTGTACCCTAGTGTAGGTATGTGGTTTCACTGAAGTCTAAGTGTGTTTTCAGCATAGCACTGGCCCTTGTTAGGCAGAGCCCAGGGACAGTCCGAGTCAGTTTCCACCAGTTATCATCAGTGGTTTACATTAATTCAGGCATTGCATTCCTTCCATCATTTTCTTGTTTGTTTCAGTAGATGTCTGAAATGCAGCAGCAATGCCCAAACGTAGGTCTTGTTTTCACTCTGTCATAGGACTCAAGCTTTAGCTTAGAGACAATGACTAAGTAGAACAAAACTGGCCAGGAGTTGCTTGTGTTACCATCTGGCGGACTCCAGTTCTGGCAGCTTGGGCTGGACCCAGATTTATTTGCATATGGCTGGTTACTGTCGGTAGTGGCATTGAGGAAAAGAATAATGGACTAGAATGCTTGCTTAGCGATCATCAGTGTTAGACATGAATTCAAGCATTCCTTATATCACTTTGATGTTTTTTTAAGACATTGTGTTTCCCAGATGTAGTTTTTTTATTTTTTATTTATACCTCATAAAAATGAAGTGTTCATGTTACACCTAATGGTAGATGTTCTTCACCCTCCTTGGTCGAGGGATTTCATGTGGTTCTCCTACAGCTCCCTTTTTGGCCAAGGTACTTTGCCACTGTCAGATAAACCCTTCTTCTCAGATCATACTTTTTATTCTATCTTGGCCTCCTTGCAGAGTCTGATTATTTGATATATGGTCCTTGGGAAAGTAAGCACTTTGCTTCCTTCTCTCCCAACAGTAATAGAAAATGTTTGACCTTTAACCTTAGCAGTGCTTCATTAATCGGTATTGGGAGAAATTATTCTGTTTATGTAATTTGACTCAAGAGAAAATACCCTACCTTGCTCAGTCAGTGGTGTCCTTTTCCTATTTTCCCGGTTGGAACATTTTGGCATTTCTACTTTGTAACCTTGGTGTACAGGAATACTGTACGCGAGTCCTATTTGTTACAGAATTGATTTTTCACAAATGTTTTGGTGTTCTTTATCATATCTTTTTCCAGCCTGACAAATGTATCCCATCTGGGATTGAAGCCTTTTTTCAAAATGTTATCTCAAGCCTTTTAAACCGGTACCTTGCAGTGAGAATAACATTTTACCGAACATGGACCACTGTCTTCTTCATAGCGAATATATCATCCTGGATGTGAAGTATGTCCTAGAACTTGATGCCAAGCGACTTAATGTGGTATTCCACAAGGATAAGTTGGTGAATGTAGGCCATCCTTCTTTTCCCCAAAGCTCTCATCAGACTTTCTTTCAAACTAAGAAATGTGTTTCCCTGCCTTCTTTTACAGTTTCGCTTCTGCCCAAAACAGTTCTATATAACCTGGATTGTATGCGTTATTAGTAAGCAGGAGGTGCACTGTTACCCCTTTTGTACGTGTTGTGTCTCATCAAAGTGGGAATTAGTTACAGTAATAATATTAGCACAAACGTCTGTGCATTAATGGACATGTAGGTCTTACCAGGCTTAAGTTGGTGGTAGCATCCAATGTTATTACTGTGGTGTAATGGGTTTTTCCGGAATAGAGCCATGCTGAATATTAAACTAGATCTGTAGAAGAGTAGCAGTGTGTGCTGTAATCTGATTAAGAAATATTTCTGAGGATCCTCTTGTTCTTTAAATAAGGGCCAACGAGTACTAGTTTCACTGGGGTATGTAATGCAGCGGTCCCGTTCAATATTGGGACGTTATTGTTGGTAATTCTTGTTCTAAATGAAATTTAGGTTAATTTCTATTCATATTGTCCTTGTGTTCCAGGTCGAGATGACAAGAAAGCAGACTGTATTTTATACTATGGTTTTGGAGACATCTATAGAGTTAGCTCAATGGTAGTGATGGAGAATGTTGGACAGAAGAAGCTGTATGAGATGGTGTCGTACTGTCTGAATTGGAGCAGGTGAGTTGTTCTAACTTTTCTGTGCACTCACTTATACAACCCTAATCATAAATTATGCTTGACCTTAAATAATATAAGGTCCGTATTTTGTAAACGATAAAAAGTTTCTTTTTATATTGTTAATTTGTACAACAGTGCCTGACTAGGTCATTTGAAAACGAAATGCCTACAGTGTTAAGCTTTGATTATTTATCTTGAATTCTTCTTGTGTTTTTTTTTACCTGCGTTGTCCCATTGTGTGCCAATCTCTTTCATGACTAATGGTAGTCTCAATTTCATTTGAGAAGATTCTGTACACTGTTCTCTATTGCTTTGTAGTACTCACTCTATCTAAAATAATGTTGTAGCTTATTTTCCTTTCTGTGGTCTCTTATTCAATACCCACTGATCTGACCAAAACAAATGCATATCTCTTTTTCACAGAGCAGTAGTGTGTGGAATATATAGATATTCGGAGTATTTGCATGGTTCCTCCAATACACCTGAAAACATGCAAAAGCGTTTTTGGCTAGTCCAGCTTATTATATAACTAGGCTTTCCTGTTTTCAGTTTCTATCTTTGGTAAAGTCTGGTGGGGTTTTTTCAGTGTTTTCCAGTGACTTCAATACCTTAAAAAACAGTGGTGATCAGTGGTTACACATTTTCGCGCCATTAAAAACAAACAGTGTTTTTCCTGTGATTATGGAACTTTTTGCTTTTTTTATTGCTTGCTTTCTGCATTGATAGTGCATGGTATATAGACAGTATACGTACAGTGTACATGAGGTCCAAATGCATTTTTATAAATCAAACTTATCGTAGTACACCATACAACACTTCTTCAATGAGTCTTTGGTCATGCACGCTCGCTCTTTCCTTCTCATGTAAACTTTTATCTGCGAAAAGGCCTTCTCAACATTGGCACTTGAGACAGGCAACATCAAAATAGCCAGTACACAATTTGCTAACTCTGGCCATGCCAATAATGGTGCACCTGAAGATTGTGATTCACTGTGACAGGTTCTGCAACATATGCGTTGAACTGGGCGCATATGCCCTCAGTTATTGAAGCGGTCAATAATGAGGCACCACTTTTGAAACTCCAGAGAAAATTTCCCTTTACAGAAGGGATCTATAACTTGTGCAGAGTACCACAGTGTGGCTTCATTGACTTCAAATGCCATGGATGGTGAAGGGCTATTTCTCATACATTATAAAATAAAAGTTCCTGAATTGCTCCTCAACATTTCTTTGCTTAACGAGTAGCAAGCATTCTAACATGGAGCATGTTGCAGTGTCAAAGTCACAAAAGTGTCACCCAGCTTACTCCCAAGGAGATGTTTCACATCTACATGTATTATGCTGAACAATTGGCAGACAAGGGTGTTTTCAGACTCTAGTTTTTTTATTATGTCCACTACAGCAGGCATGCTTTCCTGTAAAAATCTATGAATGCAGTAGAGTGTACTTTTTTTCAAATATAGCATTTATAGCCTCTAGGATGAGAACCACCAGCTAAGTGACACAGTTGGGATGACTCTTTCTTTGATGCTACACAAAGCTAAAAATGAGAAATATATGTGTTTTAGTTCCCACGTATAACAAAACAGTGTACCAGAATGGACTAAAAAGTCAATGGCATTCTTCATTAACTCCGAAGATTGTAAAGATGCTTTCAGATTGCCATCTAACAAGTGGCAAGGATCTCTTACAGGGAAGCACTTCAGCTCAGGTATCGATTTTGACAGGTCATCACACAACTATTTAATATACGTAGCTGAACCACTGTAAATACAAACAATACCACTCCAATCTTTGTTGAACTTGGTAAGAACTTTTTGCAGCTGCATTCCAAGTGACACTGCATTCCATGTTTTCCAAAAGTCTGGTGTCATGTTTTGAACAGTATCCCAGATGATTTGTGACTGCACTCTTTTCACATATACCTGTCACTATACCCTGCATTGAATGTTTAAAGCCTGGGGTGTTTGGCAATTCACCTACTGTCAATACTGACCCACAAGAAAAGGGGGCTGATGTATCAAGAGTTTTTACCCATTCTCTGAGAGTAAATGTGATGGTTCCTATTGGGAAAGATTCTTATGAAACCTACGTTTTTCCTATCAGTGAAAGACTCAAACGTAGCCAAAAAATCAATTATGATTTAGATATTTCCGGATTCTCTACAGTTTATAAAATAAATAAACTACACCAAAAACATGCTTATAACCCCTGTATCTTTACACTACAAACCTCAAAACTTAAAAAAGGATGAAGAAACAAATGTTAGTGACATCCCTAAAGTACAAAACTCAAGCAGAATAATGTTAGCCCAGTCTTCCTCACTGCTACCTTATATAATAACAAAGTTACATTGTATTGAGCCATTGTCTGTCAGTCACACAAAACTTTATTTGGTTTGTTACAACCATAAAAGTACAAGTTACCTCGTATCCTAATAAAACATAAAAAACATAACACAGCGGTATCAAAAGTATAACACATCAATATACAAATAGTTTAACTTCCTTTTTAAAATCGGAGTATTATAACATTCTAAATTATTAAAATCACTTAATACATACATATACATCAGATCTTTCACCTATAGCAAGTAGTACTGTAATCCCTTAATGGTTCCACTTTTGTGTGGTACTAGAAAGAAGCATTTTTAGTGCTTACTCTGCGCACTTGAGGAACACTTTAACTTTATTCATATATTTCCCCAGAGCACAGGCTATATCTAAATTCCTCATTTCCGCCAAAAGGTTAACTGCTTGCATCCTATTCACAATCTTATAATTTTTAAAAATCGGACATAAATACTCCTTTCGTATATCTAAAAACCACATACAATCTAATAAAATATGTAAAATATCACAAGCGGTACCTAATGTACAAGTGCATTTACCATTGCAACCTATCATAAGATTTCGAACCCCTTTGTTCGTGTAACATGGGTTTATCCCAATTCACATTTTTAAAACATCCCGCCTTAAACTGTAACTAGGTAGGCGGTCCACATAAGGGAAATGTTGGTTAATCTCCCAAGACAATGTCATGTGGGCCACCAAGGTTTTTTGTAAAAGGTACTCCGGTCATATATACGGGACGTATCGGCCCCTAAAAGCCTTAATTCTTTCTTACCTATTGTCCTGTGATCTTGCGGCGAACCTGCCGTCAAATCGAGCACCCCATATGCATCCCTTATTGATGCTCTGGTCTCTTTTGCCCAGGGCAACTCACTGGTGGAAATTTCCTCTTTGGCCCATTGGGAGATTTTAAGAAACTCCCCTGCTCCCAATCGCTGCCAAAAACGTACGAGGGCCATACAAGCAGATATCGCCCAGGAGGTAATTCCCAGCTCAAGTCTTGCTGCCTGTACCATGGATGATTTAGGCAGCAGGAATAAGCTTTTTAGTACATTTCCCTCCTCTTTATCCCAGGAGGTCTTACCACTTAGGTAAAGAACCTCGGCTCCATACAAGAATTGCGGGGGCACCATTGCTTGGTAGGCTTTTATGACCGCCTATCCGACAGCTCTCCATAGGTACTATTAAATCTTTTTAGGCCTTTCACAGAGGCCAGTGCTCTCATTTTTAAGGCTTGCAGGTGAGTATGCCATTTCAAGGTACCAGTAAACAACATTCCCAGATATCTATAATCAGATTGAGCCATTGAGTAAGAAATACAAATGACTCTTTCACTTTCCTTTTCCTTTCTTTGAATGGCATTTAGTTTGTGGTTGTGCAGGTTTTTTTTCAGTGTTTATATGTTTACACTGGTGAGGGCTATTTTGCTTACGGTGGGGTTTTATCAGTTATTATAGGTTTAAACCTAAAACCGGACAGCCTATATATAACTAAGGACTTGTGTTGAGGTAAGAGGGCAGTCTCCATACAAGAGTTTAGAGTTGCTTAGGTAGGAGGTATGTTCTTAGTCTTGATAGTCCCTTCAGTTATTCTCCCTCTAATAGTAACCTTTTTCTTAGCTCCTGCTCCACACCAAACACCAACATTCCATTACACCTTTCTCTCTCAGCATTCCAGACACTAGCTCAGACAAACAGGGAATGAAGACACAGGCTGCTAAATCCTGATTTATTAGAGAGGGTAATGCAGAATCAACAAAGAAACTTTCAGGAATTCTGAATCTGTCCAAAAATACATAGGAGCCTGCAATCACTCTATAAAATCCCGTCTCTGATTTCCTTTATACAGACGGACTTGTAATATTCTTACTTGCTTAAAATAAAGAAATGACGTAGTTGCTCAACTGTAGTATCTTATTACAGATGACTTCTGATGTCACACTGGCTGTTGCCAGCAGTCAAGGCTAAAGGCAAAACAGGGAGCTTAATTAAAGATGCAGTTTAAAAAAAATGAAATCTGACTTTTCCTTCTTCTGCTCTGTTTTTCCTAGTTGACCAGTGATAAGCAAAAAATAGATATTTCTGACATGTTTATTTTTTGCACTCTTTCAGTAGTCATAGGAAAGACTCTCTCTGCATGTTTCTACACAGTTTGAGCCACGTAATTATTTAGATCTGACTTGTAACAAACTGATTCTAATATCTTTGTGCAACAAATATCGCACTTCTTTTGGTGGGTTTATTTTGCACTAAAGGTTCTGCTTTTATTCTTCAGGTTTTGAAACATTAGATTTCTTTCAAATTAAAGAGCCACGCACCAAGCATTTCAGCTGTTTCTTGGAATGGTGATGGAGTGCGTTATAAGGAATAAGTAACCCCAGATGTACACTAAAAGGATATTGCAAGTCACCTTGATGTTCCGTGACCATACAAAGGAACTTCGCCTCGGCCTTGTTTCCTCTATGCTGTCATGGATCTCCTAAGTAACATACAATATCCTCATAATGTATGACCTGGGGTACTTTATTTCATATTTATTCCTCTCGGAGAAACTCCACCTTTTCCATTATCCGCCCTCCAATATACAAAACTAAGTGTGACTGATATGGTGGCAGTTCAGTTGCCTGATTGAGAGTGTCATGTCAGCCACATGACTAGCGGAGTTAGCACTATGTAAGAAGGTTATGCTAATAGTGGTGGCAAAGTTCCATATAAATGTCAAATTAGGCCCCCATACCTGGTGGAAAATATTGTCTATCATATTAGAGAGTGATACCAAAGGGGATGATGGACAGAGCGTTGGAGCAAATCAAACACTCACCCCCAGTCAACGGATCTGGGTTTAATCCATCATAATTCTTTACCTCACTCCACCACCACAGTTCAGACATGGCCATATGCAAATTAGTCTGACCCTGTGCCTCATGGGAACAGTCCAGCCTGAACTGCCAAGCCATGTCTTCCCTGGACCGGAACCAAGCCTCCTGGGGCGGTTTCTGGCCAATCAGCCGTCATCAGCCAGGCTAGCTTGAATCCAGTGCAAAGTGAGCAACGGACCTACGTCTGGGCATACCCTGCCAACTCAGGGCGAACAAAACGATACCAAATGGTATGATGGACGGAGCGTTGGAGCAAATCAAACAATCACACCCAGTCAACTGATCTGGGTTTAATCCATCATCATTCTTTAGCTCACTCCACCAACCCAGTTCAGACATGGCCATATGCAAATCAGTCTGACCCTGTGCCTCATGGGAACAGTCCAACCCGTTCCCATGAGGCACAGGCTCAAGATTGATTTGCATATGGCTGGGTTCAAACTGGAATGGCATGGTGAGCAAAAAAATGATGGATTTAGGCCCAGATCTCTGTACTGGGGTGCATGTATGACATTTTTCTGCATTCTGTCCAACAACTGTTGTTTTTGCATTTATCATATTAGAGAGCCTAGATACACAATATACACCTACTTTGGATTTCCTTTCTCGTGCACACGTTTGGTGATGGCAGTTTTACCATGCGGCATGGCCAACAGCAGTTTTTTAGAAGACGTTCTCGCGTAAATCCATTCATCATTATGCATGTTTCAGATTTAAGTAAAAGTAGATAGTCCCTTTTTAGGTCTTGCCTAGCGACGCAGCGCATGCGCTGCACGCCTTGGCGAGACCTATGGACCTATGGTCATCGGTTTGGTGGCCGAAGGGGGACAGGGATGTGCACGCTCACGGCGCCCGGACAGCCCATGTGCATGCTCATGGCATCTCTTTCAGACAGCCGATGTACACGCTCATGTTAAGTGGCTGTCTGCTTCTGGTGAAAGACAGAAAGTTTGACAAAATCGGGCCCTGGTCTTCTAGGCACTGCTTTAGCACAGTAGGTATGCAACCTCTTGTCGCACATGGGGATACAGCAACTTTTCATGCGATTCAGGTGTGGACGGGCTACTTATGATGTACGGCTGTCTAGCTCTCACTCCATGGAGAGCAGGGGTCGATCGGTGTCATCATCTGCTGGTGTTGCGGGGGAATGGATGTGGTGGGGAGTGTGTTCATTATGGCTATGCTTATGCAGAGTTCTGTTTGCGTTCCTGCTCTCTCTTCCGTGCCAAGTTACGAAGATCTCTAAACACGGCAGACAGGCCGGCGGACCTCTTGCCATACTCTAAATAACGCTGCAAGCCTCTCATGCATCTGGGAGGCAACACTTTCTAAAATGGCTGATGACCAGAGCAGGGCATCACCGATCATTATTTGCGTGAGATAAACTCTTCAACAGGTGCTTTTGTGAAACATGCCAATTTCGTGTGACATAGGGAGGCATCACGGCAAATTGGCATGTTTGTCGTTGTCACATCACTGCCAAGCAGGAGGCAGACGTGGCTCAAACAGGGATGCTTTGGGGCAGTCCAGTGTTCTGTACACTTATATATGGCAAGTTTTATTGCCACTGCCAACACTGTATGCAATAGCTGTGCTGATACATATTTTTTATTAGTGTAAACTGCTCCAAGGTGCTGCAAGCTGGATAAGTAGTTAATTTATGTGCGCTAATTCATTGTTCAGGGCAGTCAGAGGTACTTGAGCATTCATGTCTCGGTGGAATTAAGATGCGCTTGCATATTATCACATATTAATACATTCTCTATTCTGGATAATTCACATACATGGAGAAGAGATGCTTCTAACTGGTGTCCATGTAATTACAGTAGTTGTCAAGGGCATAACTTATTCTCTTCTACTTTTTCTCATGCGTGAACACCATTTAAAACAAGCATTAAAAATGCAATAGGTCTCACCTTTCATTTTGTTAAAGCCATTTGCTTTGCTATACAATACCATTAGCAAAGCAAATGGCTTTCACTTAAAGGTGAGACCTATTGCATTTTTAATGCTTGTTATTGTTTACTTTTGGTAATCTTCATTGTGGGATGTTTACTTTCTACCATTATCGCGAGACTGACATGCTATAGTCTTTGGTATTTAAATGTTGTAATCATTTTGTCATGTAGTTGTTTAGATTAATTCTTGGCTCAATTAATTGCAAACAAACTCAAAATGTCTTTTGATATCAGTAATATCATACATTTTTTTGAGTTTCAAAGAATCAAAATGAATGAATTTTGGCAGTTGTCTTAACGTGTGCTGAGATCGCAATGTGTTTCGAAACCCCATCTAAACTTAATAAGAGTTCTTGTTCAAGAGGTCTATGCATTCACTGCTCCTGAACGTGTGCATCTTTATTCTTTCAGGTGTCGGCGTGTACTAATAGCCCAACATTTTGATGAGGTGTGGGACTCTGCAAACTGCAACAAAATGTGTGATAACTGCTGCAGAGAGAAGCGTGAGTGTATTGAAAACTTTGGTCGTTGAATGCAAGTATGCCTGTCAAACTAAAGTACATACAGTGAACTTTACTTGATATCTTACTACAATGTGCATTTTCTGTTTTTAATGTAGCCTGATTGTCTTTTGACATTGTTTCACGTTTTTAACCTTTATGGAGCAGGAAGAATATCATTTATAACTGTGTGCATTATGTAAGCAATATTTGGTTAAGATAGGCAAGTACCATCTTGGACATAAGACATGAAGCTTGCAGCATGCCATTAAGCTTAAAACAATACTGTTGGTTCCTTGTTTCTACTTGTAATTGGATCACCTTCTGCACCAACTCCCTGCCCCCTCAAACACAGCAATGCAACAAGATTTAGCACCCATGGCAGTCGGTAGGCAAGGAACTCAGACTGAAGAAACACCACTGCAAATAACTGGAGCACAAATGGAGAAAGATCCAGGAAGTCAGATATCAAATCTGGCTTGAGATGCTCCCACCCAATGATCCAGAATCTTTGCCATTGTGAAAGATTTCACTTCATCAGCGTCCGCCTCCAACTTGATCACCCCTTCGCTGGACCTCTGCAACAATCTCTCTCAATTCTTCAGCCATAAAATTTCTGCCATTTACAGCATCTTTAAATCGCAACCAGACCGGACAGACTTTGCCAAACGTGTTCCAATTGTATTCAAAGAAACAGTGCTAAACACATGACCCATCAACACCCCGGAAGAAACCGCCATCACCATAAAGCCCATCCACTCAAGGGCCCCATCAGACCCCTGCTCCCTCAACGCAAACTCCAGAGGACTGCAACCCATTAGGGCCATGCTCACATCCATTCTGAATGTCTCCCCCTCATCTGTGACCTTCCAAGATGTTTGTAAACACGCAACTGTCCTCCTTTTGCAGATGAAACCCTCTGCGGACCCTTCCATGCTTGAAAACTACAGACTGATCTCCCTACCCCCATTCCTGGCCTAGGTCTTAGAGAAAATCGTCAACAGACATCTCACTAAAACACAAACACACTCAAATTGCAGTCTCTCCGGCCACTAAGGACACAGTTGTTAGACATTACCACGCACGTTTTTACAACGCAGATTTTCAAACGCATACCACTACCACATATTTAAATTCACTCAAATCTGACATACCTTTACCACGCAATCCACTACCACGCACACTTTTACCAATAATCTTAAAACAATATCGTAAACTAAATTATATATTTTAAAAAATTACATTTATGCCGATTAGAGGTTTACTTTTTGGGGGGAGACCCACCCAATACCCCCTTTTTTATTTACCCTTAAAATATATATAAACGAAACACCGCATAGTCACCAATTCAAACATATATGCGGTGTAAAGTCTTGCTTGGTAAAGATTAGCGTGGTAAAAGTAATTCTGATGTAAAAAAAATGCGTTGTACTTGCATTTCGTGGTAAAAACTTTGTGGTAAAGGCTGTTCTTCGAAGGACACCGGGGTCGGTGTGAGATTCCGCGACTGCATGGATGTGGATGTCAATGAATTGACTAAAACTCAATTCAGGAAAGACTGAGATCTTGCTT
The DNA here is from genome assembly GCF_964261635.1 of Lissotriton helveticus. Classification (NCBI taxonomy): domain Eukaryota; kingdom Metazoa; phylum Chordata; class Amphibia; order Caudata; family Salamandridae; genus Lissotriton; species Lissotriton helveticus. The sequence continues at coordinate 574,431,623 of NC_136057.1, read as the reverse complement.
TTGGGGGCCTAGTCTTCCTCTGGTTTCCTGTATGGTGTATCAGGGCAACCAAGAATCTGGGTGTCCTTATTAATGGCAAACTGCATTACTCTGATATGGTTAACACATTTACCTCTGCCGCCTTCTATACTTTCAGGGTGATTAAAAAGATTCTACCCTATATCTCAGCTCACTTGCAGAAAATGGTAGTAGTTTCTCTGGTATTGTCTAAAATCGACTATTGCAATGGGCTGTAGCTCAACGCCCACCAGCATGTACTTAAAAAGCTCATAATTCCACAAAATGCGACAACACACATGCTTTATAAAATTCCTAAAAATCTGTCACCCAAGTTTGTTAAGAAACTTCATAGGCTCCCTGTTAGACAAAGGGTCGCTTTTAAAGTACATTGTTTTGTATACAGAGCACTGCATGACCAAGGTCCCAATTTTCTGAGGAAGAGCTTCACTTGATGTAATCCAGGTTGGCCGCGGTTTCTAGCCTCTGCCAAATTAGTGGCAGTTCCCCGTTTCAATCGTATGACCTGGGCAGAGGCGTTGAGTTGGGAGCATTGAAAGCTTGGAATGATCTTCCTCTATATATCCAAGCCATGCTGCACCTTCTGGATTTTAGGAGAGCCTTGAAAACATGGCTCTTTTTCTCTAAATAACTCTCATATTTTGGGGCTCCCTTTCTGCTATCCCAGCGCCAAGATGCCTTTATGGCAATCAAGTGCTAAAGAAAAATAATTAACATAACACAAGGCAAAGATTTAGAAGTTTTGAAAGTGCAGCTTCTGCTTGAAGTGATGGTGCTACAGATAAACCTTGTGATTATATGATATATCTGTTTTTCTCAATCTTAATGCTTATAGTTGCATTTTATAAACTTAAAACCTAATATGTATGCACAATTATACAATGCTTGGTTTAATACAAAAAATACGAGTGCTTTCAGACTAAACTTTTCTAGTATTGTGAAATTTTAATTATACTACAATTTGGAAAGGCTTTGTAAATGTTTCTTCGAATTCAAAGAGAACAGAGGCTCATTTAAGACTTTAAGTGCTGATGTCGTCTAAGTAATTCCAGATCTTGTATGTTTTTTGTGTAGTTTCAAAAGAACAAAATAATAAAAGGTTACTAGTTTTGAATATGATTGTGTCCATCCAGGAACTGGACTTCTCTGAAGTACCTAAGAACCATTACTATAATTGTCGAAATATACATGAGTTTTTGTATTTTTTCTTTTTATCTAGAAACCCCAAACTTCCTTTATATATTACTTTAAAGTATATTTCAAAAAAGGCTTTTTTCTTTCCCAACGGAAGGTCTATGAGAATTTTATAGATTGAACAAAATTCTTTCTGAAATAGGGTGTGTGGAATACAACTAATAAGGTATACTACCCTGGGCAATGCATTCGTTTTAATAGTTACTCTTATCACAAATGTAAACTTTTTGAGTATGCCACCTCTCATAATCCTCCTCCTTTAAAGCCAGATATTTTCGTAATTATGGAACACAACCATAATGGGATCAGACAATATTGTAATACCTAAATACTTAATACCACTGGAAGAAGTTAAGTCTATAAAATTCAATGTGTTCAATCCGAATTGAATGAGAAATACATGACCAATTTTACGTATTTTGAAGATGAATATTGGTTTCTAAACACCACAGGCTATTGAGCCTTTATTTGGTTTCCGGACTACCCATAATGGTCTAATATGTAATAAAGGGAGTGATGGTTTCCAGTTCTATGTTGATTAACCAAAGTGTGCATTTCTAAACTGGGGAACATTTGTGTAAAAGCCAAGTGGACTAGGTGTCTTTTTTTGTTACTGCTTTTATTAAGGTTTGAAGCTGGAGTGAAAAGGCATTACATGGGCAACAAATCAAAACGGTTATTGAATAAAGACAACCGACCACGCCTCATCCACTGTCCCATATAAAAATGTTGTTGCAGTGTTTTGCTTTTGCATAACCTGTGCTGCAATGGAGACCTAAATTTACAATTTTTTATACACGTAAAATATTCTATGTTTTGGCTCAGAAGTGTTAAGTTTCATTCATACATTTCTTTTCTTTGTTCCAGTGTTTGAGAAAGTTGATATAACCAGCTACTGCAAAGATCTCGTTAAAATTCTTGACCAAGCAGAGAAGATGGAGGAAAAACTCACCCCTTTGAAATTAATTGATGCCTGGCTGGGAAAAGGACCTTCAAAGCTGCGTGTAGCTAGTGTTGCTCCCCCAAAATTGAAAAGACAGGAAATGGAAAGAGTTATTGTTCACCTTTTGCTCGAATCTTATCTCAGGTAAATTCGCATATTTTGGGAATATACAAGCAGATTTTGAAATGGTCTGTGCAACTATGAATTTAATATCAAATAAGTATTTCATAGCTAAATTTTAGACAATTTGTGCAGCGTATGGAGGGGAACTATATCATTATACATAATCCACGTGTAAATAAAAGGTAAGGTTTTGTGTCTGGTTCTGACTTTCAAATTAAATGACATCTGTTTAAGGGGTTCACAATCAACATGACCCACAGTGACTGGCAAGTAAAAAGTAAAATAAGGATTGGAATCATTTTCTCCTAAGAATGATCTGCAGACGCTTTAAATTCAGATCGCGAGGGTCTAAATTTCCTCAAGTGTGGTGGCTTCCGGTGGAACTGGAACCTCCTATGTAAAGGAGAATGCAGCGTATCCCTTTGCAGCTGATTGCTTCACTCACCTCTGCGTGCTATAGCTACCTTTTATAACTTTGCTGACTCACAAGGAAAGTGCAGAGCAGAGAGGGAATGCATGCCTGCCCTTTCATTGCATACACAATGGTGGACGCACAGAAAAACGTACATAAGTGTGGGAGAAGAAGCCAGAGGCACAGAAGAGAAGTAAGAATGGAAGCACCCATTAGAAACAGCACTTATGCATGGGGTACCCAGGAATGAGACAGCTCAAATTATTTGATAGTTGACAAGTGAAAGGTACTCGAATGACAAAGTTGTTGACATTATTAAATTGTTTGGGTGCAGAAGTTTTGAGAGTTTTTAGGGTGTTCCCAGATTAACCATAGCCAGAAGGGAAGTATGGTTGTTTATACACTATTATGGAAGAAAAGTAAATAAAAAAATATTTTTTTCTCAAGAGGACAGAAAGTGTCTACGACTGTGGATGAATAGGCTGCAATTATTTGTGAATTCCATATTGACAAGGATAATGTGTCGAAACCAAGTGATAAGCAAGGGAAACCGCAGACAGGCCTGATAGGTTCTCTGGCTGGTGACTCCTGGGTTGGCCTAATTGCCCTGATATACCAACAAACGACAGTCCTAGTCCTTCGGACAACAAGGTACAGCACGGGGGAACAAGTACCAATTCAGACCACCGTCGTGCAAAGAACTCCTAAGTCCACTATAGTAAACCACAAGGCAGTGGCACTAAGCTACAAAGGGGATATACAGCATAAGGAAATAACAAGTGGTCTGTTTTTAACAGAACCAACAGATACAACAAACCAACGGCATTTGGAAACACACATAACAAAGCAAGAGTCATTGGCCCTAGTATTTCATCCAATATACGTTTCCCGGGTCCCCCAGGATATACTAAATCATGGTAACATCCTAAAATGGATGAAAGCCATTCCAAACCTCGCTGAGATAAGATCAACGGAACTCATATCTATAGAGTTTAAACGCACCAATAATCCCCAAAGCCCAGAGGCCACAAAAACAACATGGAGCTCTAGTAGAATTGCAAAAACAATCCTGGCAGCACTTTTCAAAACTGGGGCATTGAAATATCCCCATTTCAAATTCCAGCTTACCCAGCCCCATTACTAACTAATGAAAACATCGGACAAAAAGCGCACCAAATACCTTTAAATTGTGTCCTTAAAGGTGTCCGTGGGAAATCTCGTCAAAGGAGTCTCGACAACTATTGGGAACAACAAGAATCAACAGCACGGCCACCTGTCATAACAAATCAGGGATGTAACAAGGAAGCAATAACATGTACCAGAACCAGATGCATAGAGCCGGATTGACCCGATCCACAAAACAGAATCGAAGGTAGACCAAAAAAGCCCCTCCTTAGTGCCTGTTCCTGGAACATAAACGGTCTAGCAACCAAAATAGACGACCCAGACTTCATAAACTACGTCACGGCCTATGATATAATCCTTCTGCAGGAAACCTGGCTCACGGCTCCGATACAAATTGAGGGATATATGTGCTTGGCCACATCTGCTACAAGGACTGGTAGATTTGACCATATTTCTGGGGGGTGGCTACCTATGTCTCAACCACAAGCATATCGGCAGCAACTTTGATGGGCCCTAAATCAAATGTATCAATAGCAGTTAAAATGTTTATTTTTATTGAGGATGAAAAAACGGAGGTGACCCTGTTTAACTCATATATTCATCCCAAAAGGAAAATAAAAGACGCAACAGAACTTGTCAACCAAGTGTCAAATACTGCTATGGAGTTGGAAAACCCGCTGCTAATTTTGACAGGGGACTTGAATCAATACCTCATAGGCTCGGCCCAGGGAGAAGAGGCAGCGGCACAAACAGGAATTTACAACATTCCCTAACAGCATGCCCTACAGCACAGGAAGAAGAAATGCCGCAACAACCAATTACTAGAAGATCTGGAACACTTAAATCCCCGAGCACTAAATGGAAGATTCCCGGATGATATTTCCCCAGTTGATTCGCACTACTCTGCAACAACTAGCTCAATTTTGGACTATACGTTTGCAAGTCTTGGCCTTTTCCAATATATAGGCGGATATAGAATGGGGGACAAAGGAGACAGCGATCACCGTCCCCAAGAATTCCATATAACAGCCAAGCCAGCAAGAACAATCAGGCCTGACGTAACTCTGGGGACTATTAACACCTCAAATCTCAGGAGAATCAAATGCACAATAAATAATTCAACTACTATAGCCAAAGCCGCAATTCAACTTTTCAATCAGTTAGCTGACAGCCTAGAAAACACAATAGAAATCTGGGAAAAATTCACTGATACGCTAATAGAACAATATGCAGACACCACTGGCAAAAAACAGAAGGCACGGAAAATATGGAAAAAGAACAACATCCTGAAAGGACATCGAGTACAGATTAAGATTCTCAAAAAAAGAATACATTTAGCTCTCCTTAACCTAAGAGGATCCCCTGGGAATGCCATCGTGCGAGTGACCTTGAAAGAGCACAGGTCGAAATTAAAAAGACTGAAATGGCACATCACCAGAGAATCGGCGAATGATCACTGGGCAAAATTGCAAAGCGATAAAAAAAGCAAAAACATCAGTCGCTTTTGAAAAACAGTCAAAGGGATCATCCGCCCATATCACTCGGGAATTGGGTCAAATATTCCGGAATCAACCTGGGTGAAATACCTCTCAAATCATTTTAACAACTATACTGAATGCCAAGGACAACAACAGGCCAGTACTCAAATGCCACAAGAACAAGCTAGACAAAGTCCAATTGAGAAGAGTGATCAGAAATCTCCATCCAACAATAACAGATCACTGGCCCACACTAATCAATAAACAGATCTCAAAAGGGAGGAACGAAGGGCCCCCGGGACCAAATGGAATACCTCCTGCGCTATATAAGGCAAAGAGTGAAGACTGGGCGGAAATTTTTCACTCCTTATTCACGGCTGTTAGGTCGTTGAACATAATACCAGAATCCTGGAACGGGTCAATAATAGCACCAATCCATAAAAAAGGGGACAAATCTGATCCCAACAACTACTACCTAATAGCACTGATAGAAAACAAGGCAAAATACTTTGCAGGTACTATACTTGAAGATCTTACAACCTGGGCTGAGGCGAGTTCTATTATACCATGGAATCAGACTGGGTTTCGCAAATCGACCAGTACAACTACCAACATCCTCACAATGTCCCTAATAATCGATGCAGCTAAAGTCTCTAAGCTACCTCTTCACCTATGCTATATTGACTTTAGTGCTGCTTTTGATAATGTGGAGAGAGGCAGACTGTGGGGGAAACTGGCACAATGGGGCATACCACAGCCCACCCTAAACATGTTGAAGCTCCTACACACAAATACTTGGGTGCAGGTTAAACTTGGAGGTGGCACCCATGTTTCTATGAAAATTCCCACAAAAAAAGGCTTGAAACAGGGTTGCGTGCTTTCACCAACCCTGTTTAACCTGTACATGGCCGATCTGCCAAAAGCACTTGACGCTTGCAACTCACACTCACCGAGGATAGGCGGGAAAACACTGACCAATCTTATGTACGCCGATGACGTAGTTCTGCTTAGTCATACTTATGTCGGCCTACAGCATTTACCGACGGCAATGCAGAACTACGCCACAGATAACAATTTAAGAGTAAACCTGCAAAAGACACGGCCTATGTCAATATATAACAACAAAAAGAAACGCCAGAGGAACTGGTTCCTCGGTAATACAAAAATTGAGTATGCTGACGAATACAAGTACCTAGGAGTCACATTTGACAATGGATGGTCGTTTAATTTCCAGATGGAGGAAGCGAGAAGAAAGGCTCTATTAATGGCGCCAACAATGAAAAACCTCGCTAACAAATTGACGGGCCGATCTTGACCCCACTACTAAAGGTAGTTCAGGCCAAATTACTTCCCTGAATTGCATATGGCAGCGAAGCTATGCGGGGCAGAGATGCAAAGGAATTGGACAACATACAGTTCAAAGCCTACAGACAAATGTTCTTCCTTCCAAACTACACTTCTCCAGCACAAATAAGGCTGGAGTTTGGGCTCCTACGACAAGACCTTGCAAGGCATGGGGTATACATCATCTGCTGGTTTAAGATTAGAAGCGCCCCCACTCACATGCTTAATCATCTGCTGTGGCATGATTTACAGCATAGGGAGAACTCCCTAGCCAGAGACTATCTCCAGTCAGCCTTGGAACACACCAAACTCAAGGGGCTATTGGACGCCCAAATTGGCTATCATAACTTCAAAAAACTGGTCTGGAAGGCTATTAAACAAATCTCATTGGTGGAAGACAAGGCAACCTTTTCAAACAGAGCTCATGCATGGATGACCCTTAACACATATAAAGCATTTGCTCCCCAAACATATTTCAATCAGGGATACCCCAAGGCAACAAAAATTCGTTTTATGAGTCATAGATTGCGAATTCTGCCTTGTGCTCAGCACCTTCCACCATGGCAAAAGCCATCGGCACAAGTCAGTTGCAAACTGTGCAACGCAAAGCAAGGCAATATACTGCACCCAATCTGCCTATGCAAAGAAATGCTTCAAGCACGGTGCAAACTTCTAAAAAAAACTGTTTAATCTGAAGGGCATTCGCACTAGGAGGCAAGCTTTGTTAGCCTGTCTAAATCCAGAAAACACCCATTTAAACTGCCGACAAGTAAAATTCCTAATGATAGTCGACCAAAAACTGCTCAAAAACGCGAAAGACAAACCAGGATCTGCCAATGCATGCCACCTATCTGATGGGAACACGATCCAACAATGACCATTCTTACGGACTCAACACTGGAACAATGCTTGCAATATGCAAATACATCTTGAACTATACCCCGATTAAGAACTGGTTTGTGGCTGATCTGTTATAACACTAAGCCACTGAGGGCTACCTTTAAGAACACAAAATAATCTTGAGTTTTACTGTACAGAATCTTTTTTATAAGGGCTTTTAACTGCAGGATATTTTGCACAAACTTAGAATACACTGCTTAATGTTGAAAATGTGAACGGGTTTTAGAGCTGCTTTGAGACGTTTTTATATTTTACATTTTAAAGTACTTGATTTGGTTTTATCGTATGCAATGGTTTTAATTAACTATGCAAATAAAATAAACTTAACTTAAGTGATAAGGAAGACATGTCACTCCAACATGCAGGAAAGTTTACAGTTAGAGACTGTGAGAAAGTAGATTATTGGTTGGGGTGGATAGTAGTCCACCACACAGAATACTAGCACGATTCTTGTTTGGGCCAGTAAAGGTTTCACTAATTTAAACCTGATCTCAGCCTCTGGTAGCTATAGCAAAGAACAGATCGGCATAACTTAAGAAAATGTGTAAAGCATTTGGAAGTGCCAGAACCGTTGAAAGTGCAACAATCATCCAATCCCAATTAATAAAATGAGAGAATAATGTAAAGAACAAAATGACACCTGAACGACAAAAATATAGTAAGGGGAACCGTAAATATGAATTTTTAAAGCGTTAAGCGCCAGCAGCGGCCATATGGTTGTGCTTGACAGCTACCTAGGTTCGATTTTCGAGTACGGGTCAGATACAGAAACCAACCAGGTTCACCCTGGTCGGACGTTTTTGCTTCTCACTTTGAAATGGAAGTCATAAATTCTCAGCTGGACAAGGCAGCAGGCTGTGGTCGAGAATGACTCCACAAGGCCAGGTATTCGTTGGACAAGTTTCCGGTGAAGCCATTGACTTTTGGCAGAAAAGATCTGAGCGTTTGAAACTCATGTCAGTTACTATTCAGATACTTTTGGCACCTTTGCCCAGTGAAGATTTCTACGTTCGGAGTCAGTCACTTTTTTGGAGCTCTGATTCCTCCATGGGGCATGGCTGAAAGCTGTTGCTAAACAGAGCTCCACAAGCCTCTTGACAACATCCAACTGCTATGAATTTGTTGCTGCCGAAAAGATCCAAATGGGAGCAACCTGAACCTTTGTCCCAGTGGCAGTGCATCTTTTTGTGATTGTCCTGGTCTTCCACAGGTCTTAAAAGCTAAAAAGTTTCCAAGTTCCAGGTTTCTTAAGATGTTAGGGGGAGTACACTTTGACACAACTAAGGATCACCAGGACCTCCGGAACAGCTCTTGAAGGTCAGGAAGAGCTCAAGCAGAAGCCACCCACGGGTTCCAGGACAGGTCCAGTCCTGAAGCTGGGCTCTTCAGGATAAGGGGTTCTGGCTGCTGGTCACCCTTGGAATCCACTTTTTTGCCCTCAGCACAAGCGGGAGCAGGTCTAGCCTCTCCGGTCTCCATACAGGTCATAAGAGCAGGGGCAGTCCTTCTGTCTACCACAGGTCCAGTGATGTTCCGAGGAAGGTGGCCAGGGGTGCCATATTTATGCCTGGCACTAGCCTGTGGGTGGGAGCGACTCCTGCCTAGCCCTAATCATTAAGGAGAAAGCTCCCAGGGGTAACCTTACCCACTTTTGCAGAAGGTCCTGTGTGCCCTACTGCAAACAATCCCACAGGCCCTCTCGCCCTAATTCTTCCTGCCAGACCTTTTCCTCCACTATGCAGAGCTCCTGTGCCCACCATAGAGGTGTGGCCAGGCAAATAAGCAACCCATCCTCTGTCGTCACTCAAAACCCGTTCTGGGGGCAGCGCCTCACCAACTGGAGTTGGTGCCTGGCTGACTAGGAGGGGACAAAGGCGGGGGCAGTCGCAGGTACTAGCTACATCTGCCTGTGACAAGCTAGGCCTTTTTGAAGTTAATTTGATTCCTGGGCACTGCCCAGATGGTCGTCCTATCCGAGGAACAGGACACCTGCCAACACCCAAGGTCTTTATCTCCGCTCTAGGAGCAAGATTAGGTCTTATCAAAGGGGCTATTCACCTCCCGGGTGACACCTAAAAGGTAATGGGAATTAGTGTCTAGAAGTTCAATAAGGAACTTTGTAGCTGTTTCCTATGCCGAGATAACAGTTAATTTTAATATTATATCCCAAAGTTTTTTTCTATGGAACATCTAACCGCAACAGTGAAAATAGTTTTTGGGGCCATGTCACTGTATAAACATGTTTTACATACCCTACTTTTAAATAACATGCATTTAGGCCTACTTAGGGGGTGACCTATTTAAAAGGAGGGTTTGGGCTTGCCAAAAGGAGTTATTTTGATGGGCCTGCAGTCATCTTTTCCATTTTCTCTCTAGTGGTGACACAATGTGTGCTGCAGTCCGCTTGTGACATTCAATTTACAGCCCTGGGTATACTTTGTACCGTAAGCTTATGACTTACTGGTAGGTTAAATATACCAATTTGACCTACAGCCAATTTCTGCACGTTTTAGAGTTCAGAGCAAATGCAGAGCCTCTGTGTACAGAGTCAAAACGCCAGCAATAAAATCTAGCAGAAATTTGTCTGACCTCGCGAAAAGGGCCATTTTCCTACAGAGACCCTAAGTTACAGAAGACCTTTACTACAGTTGAAGGTATGAAGATGCGAGTGAATTATGTGAAAAGATAAATTACCCTAATGAACATGAGGAGGTCAGTGTGGTGAATACAGCTGATGAGAGGACAGATGCAAAAAGAACAAATGATGGACGGAATGCTGAACAATGCATTTACCCCCAGTCACGAAGATCTGGGTTTAATCCATCGTTCTTTTGCTCACCACGCCACCCCAGTTTGGGCCCATTGTCATGTAGTTTCCATAAACCTATATTAGATCTGCGTGTTTAGACAACATAGACAGTGGGATTGGTCTTGAGACTGATTCCAGACACCCCCACTGGGTATGGTCACCTGTATACCTAGCTAGCTCACAGTGCCACTGTAAACTTCTCTTACCAAGGAGAGAATAGTTCCGGGCAACTATCGAACATGACAACCCTGTCCCATCTGGGATCATGGAAACAGTACAGTACTTTTCGCTCAGTCACTCGTGCTCACTTTGTCTCAGAGAGATGCTCAGAAATAAACTATGGAGACATTTTCTATAAGCATTTATTGAACCAGCGTCATTCTAGTGTAAAATAGGTATGCTGAAACAACAATAAGACAGAAACAGATATAAATGATTATAAGCACCAACAGATTAAATGGTTGGTAGATTTCTACCCTAGTGCTAAAAACAACGAATATATGTAAACATATAAATACATGACAGTAACAATGCGTACTCCTACGACGCAACCCTAACTAGATGTACCTAAATGTACCTAGCATGTACGTAAGTGTAAGGTCAAGTATCCCGCTACTCTGAAGCACATCCCATTAACTGAAGTGAGAGTTTTTGGGACCCTGGCTTGGTCTCAAGATGGATACCCTGCGAGGGATGTCAGACCACTGCGAGATAGTGTCTGCATGCAGGAACCTTAGCGTCAGTGTGTCAGCATAGAAGTCTTTCTCCTCTGCCTGCCCTGGCAAAGATATGGAGGCGTACATATACCCAAAAGGTACCCTCAGGGGATTCTACCTTGCTGTGTCATGTCAGCCGAGGATGATGGAAGGCATGACCCTTATACATAGTTATGCTGAAGATGCAAATCCTGCTGTGATTCTGAGTATCTTCATGCACAGTTAATGAGGCTAGTTTTCTGGGAAAACCACACAACATATTATGCAGTGCCTAACGAGGTAAAAGGTCAATACCCAAACCCGTTATGTAGTTAATGGTACGGTAAATGTAGGTGAAGGGTCAGGATACTACTCAGGCCTATATTGGGGTACCTTATGAAACATAACACCGTCCATATGCAAATTAGTCTTGACTGCTCCTCATGGAAACAGTCCAGCCCGAGCTGCCAAGCCAGGTCCTCCCTGGACCGAAAACAAGCATTCTGGGACCGGTTTCGGTGTAATACCCTTCATCGGCCGGGCTAGCTTGAATCCAGTGGCGCAGTAACCATGGGACCCAAGTCTGGGTATACCCTTGCCACTTAGGGCGACAAAAGGAACAAATGATAGGCGGAATGTTGACCAATGCAAACATTCACCCCAGTCAAGGACAGATAGCATGCTAGAGTGTGTTGGAACACAAAGTAAGGGTTGCTAAAGGTTCCAGAGATGATGTACCACCAGGATGTTTCAAAGGAGTATATTTTAGATGTGGTAATGTGTGGCACATAGCAAATGAATGCAAAAGACATTTGGTGAACGTGTGCTTTAGTGGTGGATTTAGAGCAGAGGTGAGATCTGTGAATTGAGAATGTATATACTCTATGCAAATTCAATTGGATGTGAATATGATTTGCACTGTAGTTTTAATGTTGGGGGATCTAGGCAGGGATGCCATTACCGCTACTGAAGAGCATTTTGTAAGTTGTAGGGATGTGTGTGGATATATTTTGTCCGTTTCTGATGTGGATGTGGAGCATTCTGAGAAATAATTTGAGGGCATTAAAGATGAAGGTCCTACTCCAAATTGTGCCCGATCTATTAATAATGTTGTAGTGCCAACTATGGTGGATTCAGGAACACCATACACATTTCGAGTGAAAACACCAATTTAAGTTAGTGATAGTGTTGAGGCAGGGTAGTTTAGAACTTGTATTGCAAATATTAGAAAATAGTTCTATACAGAGTTTGAACTGTATCCTGAAGTTTTTTGCAGATAGTTTGGGAAAGATGTGTGGTAAAGGGGACAGAATCATGTTGTGCATAGGTACAAAACCAGTGGTGCATAAAGTGTGTAGAGTGATTATGGTTGCTGTGGCACAACTAAAGGAGTAAGTAGACAAATTGTTAGAATGTGGCGTGATCAAGCATGTGTACGCTTCGGAACGGTTGAGTTCAAATCGTCATTTCCCAAAATGTAAATTATTCATTATGAAAGAATGTGGATTTCTGAGATGTGATTGTTGCTATCTGGATGGGCAGGTTTCTTCTTCACATTATTAATGATATGTTGATGATGCTGGATAAGGAACCATATATTAGATTTGTCATCGCCATATCACCAAATAGAGTTGGAGGAGGATTCTCGATGCATCATTCAGTTGGGTGCATCCATTTTATGCAGATGCCATTTAATCTTGGATCTGCGCTGGCTGTCTTCCAATGGGTGATGGATAAGTTGTTCAATGGAGTTGAAGTAGGTCCATGTTTCCAAGGCTACGTAGCAGTGAGCTTCAAATCTGAAAATTAGATTGATGATTTGTTACATCTTTGTTTAGTTACTCTAAACGAAAGTGGTTTAACAGTTAAAAGCTCAAAGTGCACGATCGATGTAAGGTCAGTCACATATTTGAAGCATTTCATATCCAAGGAAGGAATTCAACCAACATATTGGTTTTGCTATAGTCAAGTCCCTGTCTTCCACAAAGAGACTAATAGCAGCAGATTCCTTACCTTTGAATTCCCAGGCGTCAGGCTGGATCCAGACACTTTTGCTGAGCAATACCCCTTGTGCACAGTGCTCCGTGGCTCCATTCGGCTCTGCGTGAAGTCGTCCGTGTTGTCAGCATCGGTTATGACGCTGCGGTGGCTAAATAAGCCACCCAGGTGCGTGAACATCAGTTCTTTTCTTTCTGCGCCAGTTAAGCACCGATCCGGAAAGAACTACACCTCTGCCACTTCTTGGCAGGATTTTTCTTGACTTTTTGCCAGTCTTTTCACATTGTGTGTGAGGGATGTCTTTGAGGAAAACCAGGTTCAAGCCTTGCGGTGCTCGTCAGCGCATGATGTCCGTAACCGATCCCCTTCTGATTTGTGTGTGGTGTCTCGAGCGTGACCACAACACAAAGTTGTGCTCCAGCTGCCGGGCCATGGCTCCTAAGACCTTGAGGGAGCGGGCGTTGAAGCTTCTCGCGTCCCAGCATTCAACACCATCATGCAAGACTCCATGGAGGTCCCGGTCCTGATCAAAGAAGAGGAGATTGCGGCTCTCAGAGCCCCATGCCCTCTTCCTGCCACTCCAGGTCCTCAGGAAACTTGGGGATGAGGCATAAGAAGTTGTAGAAGCGGACTTAGTCTTCGCCTCGACTAGCTTCTATCGTCTAGAGAGGTAAGGAGCACCGACGCTCTAGACTCGGTTCCGCGGACCCGGAGCCCGAGTCAACTCCATACCTTTCCGGGAGCCGGAGTGGCTCTCGCTTAAATTAAAGAGTTTTACAAGGCCATGCGCCATGTATTTGAGTGGACAACCCCGCTGGTGAGCCCTCTGGGTTGGAAGATCTGGGTCGACGCCCATCATGCCATCGCAACCTCCCCGGTGTCGGACACGAAGTCTGTGCCTACGGTGCCGCCGGTGCTCATCGGCGGAGCCAGCCTCATCCTTATACCCTATGACACTGGCATGCTCTCTCCGATGTGCTACGGAGGAGGTGACATCCTATGCCTTGGTGGTAAGGAGGGTAGCTAAGGTCCTTGGAGTTGAGCTGCCCTCAGTGCAGGTTAGGACTAATCTCCTGACTGAGGTGCTTCAACCAGGGGCTTCTACATCCGAACCCCTTTTGCCCTTCAACTAAGAACTAACGGACGTCCTTCTAGGCACATGGTCCAAGCCTAGCACAGGGGCTCCTGTGAATAGGGCGATTGCACGCCGCCATCGCCCGCTCTGGGTGATCCCAAGTTCCTTAGCTAACACCCCACTCCTGAAAGCTTGGTGGAGTAGGCCTCAACGTCTCAAGGCAATTTCCCTTCCGCCCCTCCGGATAGGGAATCCAAGATGTTGGATGCATTTGGAAAGAAGATGTTTTCTTCCTCCAGCCTCGCATTGAGGCCGGTGAATACCGTATGCTTATTGGGCCGTTTCTCCCATTCCCTCTGGGAGACAATTGCGCAAGTGCTGCCTCAGGTCCAGGGCTGTGCCCTCCCAAGTTAAAGATGGGAGAGATGCGTCAAAATTCACCACACGGTGTGGTTTAGTCACAATGTGTTGGGTAGATCACTTTCAACGACTGTTGCATTGAGACAACATGCCAAGCTCCTTACATCTGGCTTCTCAGGGGATGTCCAAGCCAATCTGATGGACATGCCCTCTGATGGAACCCGTTTTTTGGGGAAGAAGGCGGACTCAGCCCTGGTCAGGTTTAAGGACTCTTGAGCTATGGCCAGATCCTTGGGCCTCTCCTCCACTCCTCGTGGCCAGTCTTCCTTTTGCACCTTTCCTGGTAGCCGAAGGGGTATCCAGACGCATTAACCGTATACCAGCCACTGTCCCGCACAGACTGCCCAAGCAGTGCGAAGACGTGGACGCAGTGCATTCTGATCCAGGAATGGAGGTCAGAAGTAGCCAACCACACTCCTCTTGGCAGCTGCAGTCTCCAAGCACTCCTAGGCTGATTCTGCAGGACCATACTACTCCAGTTGGTGGGAGAATTCATCATCATCTCCCTACGTGGGAGAATTCATCTTCATTTCCCTCACTGGAGACCCATAACATCGGACAAGTGGGTTTTGCAGATCGTGCAGGAAGGCTATTCTCTACCTTTCCTTTCCTTTCCTTTCTTCCTCTCATTCCGACCAAACCGCAATGGCTGAAGGAGAATCATTTAAAGTTGCTCCTAGTGGAAGTTGCAGCTCTCTTGGCCAAGCGAGCTATAGAAAGGGTCCCAGTTTCAGAAGTAGGCAGTGGCTGTTATTCCCGCTACTTTCTGATTCCAAAGAAGAGCAAGGGGCTACCGCCCATTCTATATCTTCGGATCGTCAATCTCTTCCTCAAAAAGGAGAAATTCAGCATGTTCGCTCTGGCTCAGGTCTTGTCTGCCCTAGACCAAGAAGACTTGGTGGTAGCGTTCGACCTGCAGCATGCGTATTTGCATATTCCTATCCTGCCGGGCCACAAGCGTTACCTGTGGTTCAAGGTAGGCTGCGAGCATTTACAGTTTACCGTGCTCCCCTTCACCCTTAACAATTCCCCTCGGTGTTCCCCAAGGTGATGGCGGCGGTCGCAGCTTATCTGCACAGGCTAGGGGTGTCATTCTCCCCCCTACCTAGACGACGAGCTGTTGAAGGCATCCTCGCCCCAGGCAATTGTCTCTCACCTTCAGACTACCTCAAACCTCCAGCATTCTCTGGGGTTGTCTATAAACATGCCAAAGTCACCTGACTCCTTCTCAGGCGCTCCCTTTCATCCAAGCAGTTCTGGAGAAGGTGCAGTTTCTATCCTTCCGAGCAGCGAGTCCAGGATATTCAGGCGATGATTCCGATGTTTCAGCCTCTATTCTGGATTTCCGTGAGACTGACTCCGAGGTTGCTGGGCCTCATGGCCTCCTCTATCCTGTCGGTGAAGCATACCAGGTGGCGTATGTGGGCTCTGCAGTGGGAACTGAAGTTCCAGCGGCACAGCATCGGGTAAATCTCGCCGACATGGTCCAGATCTTTGAAGGAACTGCGAGAGATCTGCAGTGGTGGTTGACGAACCGTGATTGGGTCAATGGAAGATCCCTCTCCCTTCCCCAACCAGATCTCACAGTTGTGACACATGCATCACTTCTGGGATGGGGCGACCATCTGGGAGAGGTGGAGATCAGGGGACACTGTTCTCCGGCAGAGACGAGGCTCCACATTATTTATTGGGGCTCCTGGCGATTAGATTTGCATTGAAGGCATTTCTTCTCTCTGTCAAGGGGGGAAGCTGGTGCAGGTAATCACGGACACCACCACCACCACCATTTGGTACTGCAACAAGCAAGGCAGGGTGGGGTCGTGGATCCTTTGTCGAGAGGCTCTACGTCTCTGGGCATGGCTGGAACAGCAGGGCGTAACCCTGGTGGTTCAACACCTGGCAGGTTCTCTGAACGCCAGGGAGGATGAACTCAGCCATCGATGCCTAGCAGATCTTTCAGCAGTGGGGAGAAACTCGGTTAGATTTGTTCGCTTCCAAATAGAACGCGCCGTGTCAGCAGTACTGTGCACTGGAGTTTCCATTGTGGCTATCGCTCGGCGGTACATTTCGTCGCGAGTTGAGCTCAGGCCTGCTGAACGCCTTTCCACCCATACCACTCCTGCCCACATTCTGAAGAATATCAGGAACGACCAGGCCCAAGTCATCCTAGTGGTTCCGTATTGGGCGAGGAGAGTCTTGTATCCAGAGCTTCTGAGAATGAGTGTCGATACTCCGATCAGGCTGCCCCTTCTGGAGGATCTTCTGTTGCAGCAGCAGAGGAGGGTTCTCCACCCGAACCGGTCATCGTGGCGCCTCCATGCGTGGAGATTAAGTGGCGGCAGTTGATAGCTTTTGACCTTCCTCCCGAAGTCTGCAACGTTATTCTGGAGGCCATGCTGCACTCCTCCAACCCGGTATACTCCTGCCGTTGGCAGAAAGTTGTATTGTACTCCACTGAGCGGTCTATTGATCCTCTTATCTGCTTCTCTTTCTACTGTCCTCTTGTTCATTCTGATCCTTGCCCAGCAGCGCTCTGCTGTGGGCACTCTTAAGGGTTACCTTTCTGCTCTGTCTGCTTTTTTGCGGCTGCCAGACCAACCTTCTCTTTTCAAATCTCCCATTGTGCATAGATTTCTGAAAGGGCTTCCTCACCTGTTTCCAGCTATGCCCTTTGTGATGCCACAGTGGGACCTTAATTTGGTCCTCACCTACATGTGTGCTCCATTTGAGCCTTTGCACAATTGTCCCCTCCTGCTGTTGACCATGAATACAGCCTTCCTAGTGGCGATTACATCGGTCCGCAGGGTGAGTGAGTTGCAGGTGTTCTCTTTTTTGCCTCCTTATCTTATGTCCTTTCCGGACAAGGTGATGCTTCGCAGCAGGGCCTTTTTTGCCACAACTTGTGACCCAATTCCATCTGGGTCAGTCTATCACTTTATCAACTTCTTTGCTCCGCCGCATCCCTCTAAAGCAGAGGGGCGTCTGCACCATCTGGACCCAAAAAGAGCATTGTCATTTTACCTTTACCACACTAAAGAGTTCCGTGTGGACTACCAACTACTTGTGGTGTACATGAGAGCGAAGGACAGTGCAGAAAAGGACCATTTCTCATTTTTTTTCTTTTTTTTTTTTCTTTTTTTTTTGCAGAGTTTTATATAGCGCGAACTAGAACCGAATCAGTTATCAGAGCGCTTTACATAGAACCAGTTACGTTACATGAGGACACACTTTCATTTTAGGCACGGGGAGATTAAGTGATTTGCCCAGAATCACAGGGGGTTTTTGGCGTCGTTACCGAGACTCGAACCCAGATCCCCAGGTCCGAGGTCGAGCGCCTTAGCCGTTAGGCCAACCCCTCTCTCATTGGGTTGTATCAAGATTTGCTACAGCCTGGTGAAGAAGCAGCCCCCTGAGGGATTAAGGGCCCATTCCACCAGGTAAAAAGGCTGCGACTGCGGCCTTTGCTTGGTGTGTCCAAACATTATTGTTTGGACGGCCAGGTCCGGAGGGACAGGCACTTTGGTCGCTCAGTCCTGCAGAACTTCCTAGTTTAGTAAATTAGTCCGCAGCCCACCGCCGGGATGGCATGGCTTGGGTATCTAATTCAAAGGTAAGTAATCTGCAGCTGGAAGTCTCTATCAGATTAACAAGTTACTTACCTTCTGTAACACATTATCTAGTAGATTCTCTATCTAGCTACAGGCTCCTTACAGCTCCACCCATGCCTCCCCGCTTTGATGACTAATGTTCTAATGTTTTCAAGGCCCTAGTTTTGCACACAACTACGTCAGTTACTTTGTGGCTCTGCGCTACTGGCATGGAAACTACTGACATCCATTCGCGTGTGGGTGGCACCTATATAGGAACTTCAACGTCCTTACCGATGTTGCTGACACGGACAACGTCACACGTAGCCGAATGGAGCCACCCGATGCTGGATGCTAGGGCTATTGCTCAGCAAAAGTTTCCGAATCCAGCCTGACGCCTGGGAATTCATAGGTAAGGAATCTGCAGCTATATTGAGACTCTACCAGTTAATGCGTTACTGAAGGCAAGTAATTTATTCTTTTAGTCAACTATAGTACTATACAAAGTTTATACCACATTTTTCAGATAAAACTAATGCACAGAGGGTGGTATTAAAGAAGGGTGCAGGCTGGTATTGCAGTATGGAGTGTCAGGAAAGGCTGAATCAGGTTAAAAGAATCATCAGCAATGCACCAGTTTTAGGTACTTTTCATGTAAAATGGAAAACCTATTTGACTGTCAGTGCATGTGGAAACAGTCTTGGCTCCCTTCTGATGCAAATGCACAGTGGAAAGGAGGTTATGTATTCTGAATGTAGCCGGGTGGAGCAAGAGGTATTGGCATCTCTGTGGGGATAAAATAATTTCACATTTTATGCGTGGGGTACTACAGACATCATTCGGTAAAATCACAAGCTATGGTTATAACTGTAATTTATTAGGGACTCTGTAGGAGCAAAACCCCAAATTTCAAAATGGATTATTTTGTTGCAGGAATTTAATTGTAAGCTGAACGTGTTATAGTTTGGGAGAAAGCTGTGGTGTATTATTGGTCAAGAAATGTAGAGGAAGAGAAGGAAGAACTGATGTGGGAGATTGATAGTATTGAACATGAAATGAGTATTGGTGTAGCAATCTCTAAGAGGAAGTGGTTTGATGCCATTGATGATTTGAAAGATGTCAGAAATTTAGTGATTGAAGTTTAGACTGGTGTTCAATGAAAAAAAAATTGTTGCAGTAAAACGTTTACTTTCATTTAGTTGATGTTTGGAAGAATAGGAGAATAATTCTTCTGGTTGGTCATAGGAAGAAAGTATTCGATATGCACCATGAGGGGCATGTGGATAGAAGCAGAAATAAGTGGCATGTGAGATAAAAATACTGGTGTGCTGCTGGTAGCAGGAGGCAAAGAGTAAATGTACCTCCCGACCCTGTTAAGGTTCCTCATAAAGTGTGGCAGCAAGTTGCACTGGATACTGTTGGTCCAATGAAGAGTTTAGGTAGACAGCAAGGATTATGGTGGTAGTCTAAGTAGGTTGAAATTGAGTGTTTCACCAAGTTTTGATAACAGATACTAGTGTTCAGTTGTGTTCTAGAGATAGCAATGAGTTATTAGTCGATCAAGGAGCAAAGCGGAGCCATACAGCTTTGTACAATTTGAGAGCCAATGGTTGGTGGAGACTGTTACTTTAGTGGTGGTGGAAAACTTGCAATTAGCAAAAAAAAATTAGTATTAGAAAGTTCCTTTTCTGTCACATGGAAAAGACCATTCTTGTGCAAGTTGTGTACCACTAAATCTCGGTTTCCAGCTCCATCATTTTGTGCGGACCGTTTATCACTTAAACAGGGGTGTTTCAAAAAATACATTTAAAGTTTGGCAATATTTGGTTTTATCTTAAATATGTATATTTTCTGCATACAATGTGGTTAGGGAAATGACAGTTTGCTGTAATGGGAATTCGAACACTCTGTGTGCATTTATTATACGAGGTACTGCCTTTGTAGAACAACAGAGACTTCACTTTCCTAAATGTGTCTTGAAATATTAGCAAGGTTCTCTCCTTGCACATTGTTGCCTGCTTTGAGTTAGATACTACTGCTAGTATGTGAATAGTCTTCCTTTGGTTTTCTATGGTCATCTTATTATGACTAACACATATGTCTCAATAGTGACCTATTTACAAACACAGCTTTTGGTTTTATTTCTGCAGGGAAGACTTCAGTTTTACTGCTTATGCCACCATTTCCTACCTGAAAAAGGGGCCAAAAGTTGATCTTCTCAAGAATGAGAAGCATGCGATCCGCGTGGAAATGAAGAAACGTAAATCAAGTCACTCCACGGACTCGGTATGTTCAATATACTGTTTCAGTAAGAAAGATAACATATCACGTGCTCAACTTTTCAAAGCTGTGATAACACTAAAATGCTAATTTAGTCTACACTGTGCTTTGATAGTTTTGCATTTTGTGAATCTATTCATGGTGTCCGCAGGATAATGAAAGTTTAAAAAGACTAGTAGCGAACAGGGACAAGAGGCCACATGAAGACTTTGTTATGGTTCAAACCTCAGGTGGAACACACATTGACGAGGACCCCCAGCAAAATATGGTGTGGGTTCGCCAAGATAAGTTTAATTGAGGTATAACTAGCATACAAAAGCAAGCACTCCCCAGAATACAATGTCAATTTTAATAGCCTTGAACTTCCGAACATGTAATTGTGTTTAATATGAGTTTTTATTCTTAAATGTACATTGTGACAGAAACATTGTGTATATGTTTATGGGATCTAAGGACCATTTTACGGGGAAATTGAGGCTCTCCTTAGGACAACATGGAGACAATTACTGACAAATGGTTCATGTTAAAGCATGCTAGAGCCAATAACATTTTTGAAAAGGTGATTTAAAGACCACTTCATTGGGTAGTTTGGAGATCCTCTCAGTGGGCCATAGAGCAGGTCTTGGCACATCCAACATGTCCAGTAAGGAAATATTTATTTCCTTTTTTTTTTTTTATTTTTTTTTTTTATTGAGAATTGACACAATATAAAAAACACAACAAAACAAATATACAATTATGATACATCTATAAAATTTTACAAAATTCATATATCAAAACATCCCGTTGATACAAAGCTACATCCTTTAAATTCAGATTTGTTGTTGCCTAACTTTATGAAGGTATATAAAATAATTAATCCATATAAAAGGGTAGAAAGAAAAAAAAAAAAAGATCGAATAATACCTATTTACATATATATATATATACCGCTGTTTAAAAAGATTTGGCAACATTCAAACTGAACAGTGATAAATTACATAAAAGCACCATTGATAGACCTACCCTCCCTCCATGCCTTCACAGGTGCCCACATTTCAAGGCCGAAATCCCGCAATTTTTTACCTTTATAAGAATACAGAGAAGATTCTATGTTATGTATGGTGAGAAATCTGGCCATCCACATCGAGAAAGTGGGGGGAGAGGGATCCTTCCAAGCAGCTGAGATCAGGATTCTTAAAACGGCTGCTGCTAAGAAAATTAAAGCCTCTGCCTCTCTCCTTCCACTCAGCCCTAGTTTACTATCGATCCCAAATATCATAACAGTTGGGGATAGGCTGATGTTTGAGCCTAGCAGCCCCTCCAGGAATTTCTCTATCTCCATTTTAATTGTAGCTAGTTTTTCACAAAGAGAGAACATATGAACCAAATCGGCCGAGTCCTGCTGACATCTGGGACATTTACTATCTTCTCTTATCCCCCATTCATGTAGCTTATCGGGAGTATAGTAAAGGTTGAACATAGTCATAAAATGTTGGGCCTTCAGGTTAGAGGACCTAAGTACCTGCCTATCCAGAGCTAGGGCCTTATCAAAATCTGCATCTGGGTCCTGTAGTTTCATTGCCCAGGCTGCCTCGTGTTTCTCAAGGTCATTAGGCAACCTGCCCAATAGCTCCTGGTATACTACCCTTATTCTATCACCATTGTTCACTACATAATCAAGGATGGGGTTAGGAGCAAGGGAGCAAGCCGCAATTACATCTGCTCTAAAAGTTCGTGCGATTTGGATGTACTTAAAGCTATGACCTATAGATATGTCATACTTCTGTTGAATAGCTACAAATGGCATCAATTTACCACTGCAGACGATATCACCTATCGTCTGAATGCCGTGTTGCTCCCAGAGCTTCCATGCCCCATCCATACTGAGGTTCGGAAAAAAGCTTGATTTCCATAACGGCGAATGTCTATTAATTCTGGGAATCTGCAGATATTTCTGAACTCTTTTCCAAAGATCCCAAGCTCCCAGTATAGTCTTAAGCCTGGTTTTTTTTAAAAATCTACGGCCATTTTTTCTCAGTAGGGCACCCACGGCTTCCTGCCCCATAAGGAGCTCATATATTGAGGGAGGAATATACATATTATCAGTTGGATCCCTAATATAAGTCTGCCCACCACCAGCTTGAAATAAAATAGACATCTGGGTTAATAAACATGCCCAGTGGTAGAATCTTATATTTGGGGCACCCAAACCTCCGAGCTCCTGGGGGAGAGACATATACTTAGCTGCTCTTCTTATCTTGCCGTATTGTCAAAGGAAGCTATTAAATATGGATTCAGTCTTTTTTAACATTTGTTCCTCAATCAGAAAGGGTATAGATCTATATAAATACAGTAGTTTGGGCAGCATTGTCATTTTCAGAACATTTGTTCTTCCAATAATAGAAAGATGTAATGCATCCATACGTTTTAAATCTATTTCTATTTTCTTAAGCAATGGATTAAAATTATCCTGTATAATTGAATCTGTCTCTGCTGTGATAATAACCCCCAGATATGTGGCAGAATTAACATACCGTTGATCCATTTTTATTATATTCTTTGAACAGATCACCTGTGTTTTCTCCTCATTTAACCTATATCCAGAATGATATCCAAATTGTTCGGTGATCTCTATTAGTATTCGCATGGACGCTGCCGGATCAGGTGTCATAACCGCAAGGTCGTCCGCGTATGCCAGAATTTTGCTCTCGAACCCATTAGTAATAACTGGTTTTATACTATTGTTTACTAATATCTGTCTGATCAATGGATCGATATACATGGCAAATAAGATCGGTGAACAGGGGCAGCCTTGACGGGTGCCCCTTTCTATCTTGATCTCAGCAGAGCTTAGACCCATCAATTGTATGTGAGCCATTGGATCTCGATACATGGCCCTGATGGCTTTCAAGATTTTTGGACCAAAGCCTCTCCCCTGTAATACATCCCAAAGATATTGCCATCTTACGCGGTCGAATGCCTTCTCGGCATCGAGGAGGATCATAGCGACCCCCTCCCCCCCGGCATGAGCCTCGAATATAGATATAGCTCTTCTCACATGGTCCGTTGTGCCACGACCAGGAATGAACCCGTGCTGCCATGGGGAGACGAGGCCAGCAATGACCCTCCCCAACCTTGTAGCTATGATTTTTGCGTACAATTTATTATCAGAGTTGATAAGAGATATTGGTCTATAAGAACCAGTGTTCTCTTTAGGCTTACCTTTCTTATGAAATACCACAATATTGGTATCCCTCCAAGTTTCTGGTATTATACCAGTGCATATAATACAGTTAAAGAGATCTAGCAAGTATGGAGCTATCTCGATCCTCAGGTATTTGTATATCTCTAAGGGTATACTGTCAGAGCCGGCAGCTTTACCTCCGGCTAACTGAGACAGTGCTGCTAGTATTTCTTCCTTAGTTATATCACCCTCGAGGCTTACCATTTCATCTGGGTTTAACTTGGGGCCTAAATCTGGGTAATGCCTCCCTAAAATATCTGGGGGGGTATCCCCTGCATCTTCCCTGTATAGATTCTCGTAATATTTTTCAAATACGGATACAATTTCTTGGGGTTCAGTGTAATCTCGACCCTCATCCTGTATACATGTTATGGCGTTTTTAACCCTATCCTGTCTAATTCTTAAGGCTAATGCCCTCCCGGCCTGCTCCCCTGTCTCGTACATTTTCTTCCTATGGGTCCAGTAATCTAAAGATGCCCTATCTGCCAGCTGTTTCTGTATCTCGGCTTTGATCAGACAGATCTTAGTTTGGCTCTGAGCACTCTCCTCCCCCAAAGTTAATGCCAGACAATGTTGTTCCTCTGCTTTAGCCAGATCGACCAGAAGTCTATTCTTATAGTCCTGTTGTTTTTTCCTAAGCAGAGCTGAGTAACTGATTACTTCCCCTCTTAATGCTGCTTTAAATGAATCCCAGACCGAGTTTCTGGAGGCACTGTATTGATTTGCGGCAAAAAACTCGCATGTCCAGTTTCGTAAATATTCAATAAAAGCAGCATCGGCTAATAATTTGCGGTCAAATGTCCAAGATCTTCTTTTCCTATTAGGACCTAAACCACTATGACTTATAATTAACGGATTATGATCCGATAATATTTTGGGAAGCTTTTTGATATTGACTTTCCCAATCTCTCCTGAGGAAATTAGAGCATAATCAAGTTTACAATACTTCTGGTGGGGACAGGAATAATAAGTGAAACCTGGGTCGTCAGGATATTTTGAGCTCCATATATCAACCAGACCATGTGATTTCATCATAGATAGGAGTGCCCTTGAAACTCTGGGTTTTCTGCCACTATAAGGAACATTACTAGAGAAATCAATTGTAACGTTAAAATCTCCACATACCAAAATCGGTGTGGGCCAGCTTGACAACTCGCTTTCGACCACTTCAAATATTGTGGGGTCGTCAAGGTTTGACCCATAGATTCCACAAATCGTTAACCCACAACCTAATTCTACAATGGCCCATCTCCCTGCTGGGTCTGATTTAGCCCGTTTAGCCCCTCCCAGAGTTGCTTTTCCCAGAATTGCCACGCCTCTTATAGTTGAGGTCTGGGAAGAACATGTGAGGAGATCCTCTCAGTGGGCCATAGAGCAGGTCTTGGCACATCCAACATGTCCAGTAAGGAAATATTTATTTCCATAGTGTGCAGACAATACCAATCTACACAGTGCCTCGGTAATGGTTGTTGCTAGTTTCTCCCCAGAAGAATTTCAGTTCTGCTGACGTCTTGTGATGATTGGTGTCCAAAGACCCAAACTCAGTTCCCCTTTAAATAATTCTTTTTGTTATTTTGAAATTCAAAAGCCTATGTAGTTACAAAACACTTTAAAAAATGATTGCATTCAAATGTTGAGTACAATTAAAGGACTCTCTTAGTGTTATTCACAGTTATGTTAAAGGGCAAAAGAGCAGAACAAATTAGACTGGTTAACAAATAACATACCAATCATAGCATATACCATAGGAGTCATAAGTGCTTCAGAGGCATATGTTTCACATGTACGTTACTTTGAACATATTAAGTCCCATATTTATATAGTTCTGAGACCACGCTCTCCACATATATTTATTACCAAACTTTATGGTGGGATCCTCATTTCATGACTTAAGTTTTAAATCTAGAAAAATTAATCATATGCATTAAAGATAAGCTCTAACCAAGGACATCTACAACAAGAGTGATATAGGCACCCAAATAGGAAGTGCTTATGGGTTTCTGTACTTTGTTCATCACAAAAACTCCTAAAGTAGAAGAGCGCCAATGCCCAACCCTATTTGCTAAAAATAAGTCTTATTTTAGCTTTATTTTACCAGTATAAGATAGCTTTTAGACAAAACATGCTGTACAAAGCAGTGGGGCCGCTGTACAAATGATCACTTGCAATTTTGGTGGCAAAGGATAAGATATTTGTATTTTGGACACATAACCAACCAATTTGATGTTGCAAATACGATGAAGGGGTAGTCTTAGGAATGTTGTCGAGGGTTCCCATTGCAACATTTAATCCAGGGAGGAACACTTTTTAGGGAGACCAACTACTAGACTGTTGCAATGGGTCAATGTGCTTAGGATGAGTACACAAATACTGTTTTTGGCTTTATGAAAGGGATATTATGTGAAGAAGGTTTAGCCTGTCTAAGTACCATCGCTCCAAATACTTCCTTAACTTAAGAGATAATAATCCCTCTTTCAAGGTCTGCGAAATAGCAGTCCTCTCCATGTACTCTATTTTAAGTCGCAATAAATGTCCCATTAACATTCCTCTTGCCTTTACTGTTCAATGTTGTTTTGTTGTGAAAATATGGAAAGTGAGGCATAGCAGTACCCAGTAGAATAACCTCTTTTTGGAAGGGTCATTGAAGGGTTTTTGTTGGGACTGGACGGAGCTTGCTGAGTGTCACTCCGCGGAATCCAGGGAGTGACCAAAAAACTCCACAGAATTCAGGCGGAGTATTGCATGTTGTGCTTTTATTTTGCAAAGTAGTGTTTCTAGTTGTGCAATTACACCTATAAAAGTCAAATTAAATGTCCCTAAATGCAAAAAAAGGCTAGGTTAGGAAGGGACCAGTTTTACAACTTACTTCCTCTCCTCTCCTGTTGTATGGCGTTTTAGGATCCGAAAGTGAAATTTTCCCGATTCATGCCCTTATATTGGTACAATTCACATTATCCTAATATAGGCGTAGAAATCATTCCCTTATTTAGGCAGAGCTCATGCAGACCAGATACAGGCATTGCTTCTTCCACCCGTATCAAAACGTCACAACGATTTCTTGGAAAATTGGCTTAAGTAGTGAGGGACCTCCCTTGCTTGAATATTGATTTGTCCAAGAACTCATGTACTTTACAAAGAACTACTATTCCCTTGGGGGTTCTTTCCTGACGTTATTATGCCCGACTTTACGTCAAACTAGGCACCTTCAAGGTATAAATATGCCTTCACTTGCTCTAGCAAGACACGGTGGTTTGGAGCAGTTCGACTATCTACTTGCCCGCGCAGCTCGCTATAGAAAGTGCGGAAGGAAGCCGACCCTCCAGCCGACGCACTTATCGAGAGGCTGCATTTCTCCCGGCGAGAATACAGCTCCAGTGTTTCCAAGCTCCCCTTGCGGGGTGTTGGGAAATCGAGTCCCAAGACTTAGATACCAGACCTCCTTCATTCTAAACTAAGGTATGGAGCTGATTAGAACCTAGATAAACCTTGGATAGATTCTTGGCAAAGAAAAACTAAACCTATGCTACACCACACTTACTCCCTCCCGCGTACTAGACTTAGGTTAGGTACATTGGGGTAGGCGTATTTTAGAAGCACCAGTTGAGTACTTTTTGCCATTGTTCTTTATGTATGTATTTATATATGGTTTAGAAACCATACAATGCTCTTACAGTATTATTGTATAATATTGTTCTTGCTGTACGCATTATACTTTGCAGTCTGAATTACGATTGTAGCAGTTCACTTTACTTGCATGAGAAAGAAGACTGTTCAATAAAACCTTTTATTGAAAACGCCCGTCTCTCTATTTCTCTGCATCTCTGTAGCAATGAAGCATGCACGAGTGACTGAGTGAAATACTTATCTATTGTTTCCATGACTCTAGAGATATGTTTCTTATTCTTGGGAAATAAAGTGGTCATGTTTATGTGGTGGTCAGAAACTAATCCCTTCTTGTGAATTCGAGAAAGTTTCTAGTGACCTCTGAGCTAGCTGGCATTCACTATTAAGTTTAGTATATTCGATAGAGACCTAGTCAACCTCGGTCCTACGTCTAAACTATAAGATATACTATTCCAATGCGCAGAGCCTATTGGGAATATAGGAACTACACTCCACTCCTCGTACTGATGCTGGGACTCTGCCGCACCCACCTGTCTGTACTTTTCGTAGATCCGGGTTCCACCCCACTTACAGAGAGGGCAGCAGGTTGCAGAGGCGGGAGTCTGGCTCGTGAGCCCTGAAGTGCAACAGAGAGCTGGCCATGGAACCAGTACACCACGGAGCTAAAGCAGCTGACAGACGGATGGACAGTCAGTCTGTTGCACTGCCCCCCTACAAGATACTTGTCTGGTTTGTAGAATCATGAGAGAGCACCCTTTGGTGTTCCCACGCTCACTGGCTAAGGATCAACCCTCAGTCCGCCATTGGCCAATGATCAACCTTCGGGAGGCTCTATAGCTAAACCATACAGCAGAAAACGGAAAAGACAAGAGAATGAGACTCGAGAAGGGGCCATCTTGGAAGTGTAGAAGAGTAAGACTAGAGCTCTTCTGGAGCAGTGATCACATATATATTATTTTATAGGGTATTTTATATTTCATTTTGAAGCAGAAAGTTCTTCAGATTTGTAGTGATATATGATTCTTTGGACTTAAGCTGGAATTGTTGTCCAAACATCTACGTATCTGTGCTTACTGTTTGTGACCATTGTTTAGTGTAACTGGTGCTCATATAAAGCACCAGTGATTTTTCCTGATGTATGTTGTTGTGCCCCAGTCTGCAGCTAGCACCACAGCCTATGCATCGGTGCACGGCACCGTTTCCCTATTACTGTCTGAGTCTTCTAACCCTGGGCGCAGTGCTTCACTCCGTCCACGGAGTGTGCGTACTGTTGCCTACTTCGCGATTCACAAAGTAGGCGTAGTAGGCAACACTACGCGCACACTGTGGACGGAGCGAAGTTGCCCGCCACCCGCCTCCCTCCCGCCCTCTTCTACATGCCTAATTTAATGTTAAATAGAGTAAAAGTAAATTAAAAAGGACTTACCTGATATGCGGCGTCCCGGAGCTCCCTCTTCTGCTGTCACGCCGACTTCTTCCAGCCAAATGCGCATTTGGCTGGAAGATATATAAAGAGCATTGTGACACAAAAAAATTCCAACCCAATAAAAGGTCAGAACATTAGTAACACTTCCTTCTTTTTTCAATCAAAATAAATTAAGTGAACATAAATAAACTTATTAAAACAAGAAAGAGAGATGATCCAATCCAAAGAATCCTCTTCGAGGGGAGAGAGATCTTGACAACTTTAGAGGAAAGCGAATAGTCCAAATTAATAATCCTTAATAACCCATCCGAATTATTGTCGAGCACGACCTAAAAGGTAAAGAAAAATAAGTGAATAGAGGGATGGAATTAGGGAGGGAATAATATTAGCCTCCGTGGCTTTAATAAAATCCAGATTTTCTGGTCAACAAAGTTGGGGAAAATCTACATTTTATGGCAAGACCGGAGGCTAATCTTATTGCAAGTTTAAAGCATTTTCAATAGACATGAAGCAGCATTTTCAATAGGTCTAAAATATAACATGCGAAAAACCTTATCATTTGACCAATCAGCACATTTAAGAATATCATTCAAAGAACCTCCTTGAGAAGCAGAGGCACCAAGGACAGAGTGTGCGCCAAACATGGTAACATATCAGACAATTTCATTTAACCAATCTTTCTAGAGTTGAAGGTGAAACACCTTTGTAAGGTTTCCTGAAAGAAATCAGTAACAGTTTGACGTTAGATCTTAATGAAGTTTTCTTTACATATTCTTTAACGCATCTGACAACACATAAATTGACATAATCATCAAGGATAGAAAATCGTTTGAGGATTAGTTTCGGTTCTGTTTAAAAACTCTGGGGAAAAAACTCTGTTAGAAATTTCTAAAGCTTTAACATCAGAGACTCTTCTAAAAGAGACTAAACGGAGAAGGTTGTGAGTTTGAAGGAAAGTAGTTTGAGAGATAATTAATTGTTTGAACCCAGGCTATCTATAAATTTCAAGACTTTGGAATTATACCTAGAAATGGGTGGTTTAGAAATCCTAATACTTCTTAACAATCTTTTAGTAAGTACATTTTGACCCACAGAAAAACCATTGACCAGAGATTCGAGGCAAAGATGGGGGATGCGATCGCATCCGAGTGAGTAGCAGAACCGTTCTCACTGATGGGTCGTCTCCCCCGTTTGAATAGCTTCTCTGAATGTGGATTAAGTGACCTGGAATTTGAGTAAACCGTCGTTGAGCTCTAAGATATTGCTGACACTACCCGCTGGCTCACCTGGGTATGAGGTTGGATATGAAGGGCTGCTACCGCCGGGTCTTGTTTGCAACTTGGCGTTCCTCGGCTGGGTTCCCAGTCGGTTTGGTGGATCGGTTTCAGGGGCGGTGTTGGGTTGCTGGTCTCAGCAACTCTAACGAGAGTCCACGGCTGGCGGCACAGCAGGATCAGCGCTTCACGTTGGTGGAAGGAAAGACGGCGAGCGAGGCATAATTTCGCAATGGCTCCTACGAATGCTAATCCTGCCTCGATGACTAAAACCACCAAACCGAAAACTCGAGCGACAACGGCAGATACGGCAGTTACAGCAACAGTGGCAGCAATGGTTACAGAAGAAGGCGAACAGGTAGAAGGGGCTTGCACTGGTGCCCCGAATATTTGCTGTATCTCGATGC
Source organism: Lissotriton helveticus (assembly GCF_964261635.1). Taxonomy (NCBI): domain Eukaryota; kingdom Metazoa; phylum Chordata; class Amphibia; order Caudata; family Salamandridae; genus Lissotriton; species Lissotriton helveticus. The sequence goes on along the minus strand of NC_136057.1, from coordinate 574,401,265 downwards.
TCTCTTCTGCCCCGGCTCCAGCTCCGGCCATTGATCAGACAGTGATGATGCATGCTGAGAGTTGTAGTTCCGGTGCTACTCCGAAAATTCCTGGTATGTTTAAGAAAAGGAATTTAACCACTCCAGATGAAAGACAAGGTACTGAAATTTCTCAAGTCTTAAACGCCACTCACACTTTCTTGTCTATTAACACTGTTGCTTCTAACGTCGCTAAAACTGGTGTCACAAATCCAGGAGTCTCTAAGGGCACAGCCCCCTTACCCCTCCCTGAACAGGGGGATCAGTCTACTGAAGTGCCCCCCTAAAAGCCTCAGAGTCCACAAAGGACTGTGATTGGCCGCGATATAGGGCAACTCCTCCCTGAGAATATGGCTTTACAGATTTCATCGAATATACTACCTTCTAATTGCTCTATGGAAGTAGCTGACCCAACAGGGGATAGAGAGTCAATTGACTCAGCAGGCAACTTCTATTCTATGTCAGATTTGTCTAATGCATTAGAATTAGAAAGTCTGGGGGGGGATGGTGAAGGGGAAGGAGAATGGAAAGATGATTTAAGCGCCACTAGTTCTGTGGAGAAGGGGCAGAACTCATTAACCGAGGAAGATGATGATAATGATACATCACCTGCCCCCAGAACCGAGTGGGGGCCGAGGAAAGTACTGTCCGTAAGGTCATGGGCGTAAATGACAAGACCATATATACAGATTCAGGAGCAGTGGAGCACCAAGGTTCACCAATATTAACGGATTCAACAACAGTGTCAGAAGATCAGCCTCAGCTCATTCAAATGCCTGAAATTACTATAGGCATGCTCTACCAAGTTATGCTGCAACACAGAGAGGAAACTAGATCTGAGAACCTGCGTACGCAAGGTGCGGTACGTAGACTGCAGAACAATCTGAGGCGAGTAGCTAAAGCTTGCAACGAAAGCATCAGCAAGGGTACTCGAGGCAGAGGGCAGGATCTCCGCAATTGAAGATGCAATGACATTGCAGAAATCACAGCTCTCGACACTTGAAACTGTAAGGGAAGACATTAACTGGAAGCTAGTTGACCTAGAAAATGGATTGAGGCGTAACAACCTACGCATCCTAGGTGTTCCTGAAGGAAGTGAGGGGTCTAATAGTAGGCAGTTCGTCATCGACCTCTTCAAAGAAGCCTTTCTAGATCTCCCTCAGTGGCAATGGACATTGAGCTTCAAAGAGTTCATAGATTCCCCTTTCAATTGAAAAAGGATCCTAGAGGTGTCTTGAATGTAAAACCAAGAGCCATACTAATCTCCCTGAATAATTTCCTGGCTCGAGAAGCACTCTATGACTTGGCTAGACCAGACTGGAAACGAAAGGGGAAAGGTGTGGAATTCTTCGTCCGTCCGGACTACTGCCATGCCACAGTCCAACAGCGCTGGCAGTTCCGGCAGCTCATCCCTTCCTTTCAAGCCAAGGGAGCCCAGGCTTTTCTTCTCAACCCCTCAAAGTTGAAAGAGATACACAAAGAGAGAACTTATTTTCTAACTTCGGAAAGTGCTGCAAAAGACTTACTAGCGACTCTTTAATTTTTTTTTTCTTTTCAGCAGCTATTGGACACTGATTACTGATCACTGAACACTGTATTGACTGTATATTTTTTGATAGACGGGCTCAGATGATAAACATATGATTCACTCCATCCTTTGGGTTGTCATAGCGGTGGGAGTCCATCTTTTTTCTGGGGGAGGGGTAGACGGGAGGTGGTTAACAGGAGGCGATCGGCGAAACGCCTTATGCTTCTCAGACCATCATTTTGGGGACTTTTTAGTCCCTTTGCCTTTTTTGTTTGTGTGGGGTGTGCGGGGCAGGGGGGCGGGTGTTACCAGGGGGTGGGTGAAGGGGCACTGTGGTGGAGCAAGCAAGAACAGAATCATTAGGTGCAGCATAGGTATTGCTTTTGAAATGTTTAATACATTTTTCTTTTTTCTCTGCCAGGTGACTATGTTAAATGCTATTTTCCTTAGATGGGACAGTCATGCTTTATTGTTTATCAACCAATTAAAAAAAGAAATTGCTCTGTAATGGCTAACATTCGAATCTGTTCATGGAATGTATGTGGGCTAAATAACAAGAAAAAACGAGGTATATGTTCCCATATTATACAGAGCATGAGGCTAGACATATTGTGTCTACAAGAGACACATTTGATATGGAATAATAGGCAATGGCTTAACGAGCTGGGCATGCAAGTACTGGGGTGTACCCGCCAAGGTACTACCACAAGGGGGGTGGCAATTCTTATGAGAAGAGGGCTGGGAAGCTGTAAACGTATTAAAGCGGACTCTTATGGCTGATGAGTCATAGCGGAAATCTCTATAGAAACTAACCTATGGACTATTTGCTTGATTTATGGTCCAAACTCAGATGATCCAGATACCATTAATTGTCTTAACATTGAACTAGCCGGTTGGCCTGCTCCACTATTACTTTGTGGAGATCTTAATATCCACATTGAGCGAGACTTTGATATCCGGTCTGATTCGCTATATGGGGGGTGGAAAAAAAAGACATACAAAGCTTTACGGGGATTAATAACAGAGTTTGGGTTATATGATGTGGGATTTGTAAAAAATATTACTTATCCGGGATTTACTTTTTTCTCAGTCCCGCATCAAAAATTTGTGCGTCTAGATTATTTTTTTGTAACTTTTACATTAATTGGCAGTATAAAGTTTCAAATTTATCCAAGAATATTTTCGGATCACAACCCTATTTTGATAGAGATAAAGGTAGAGAGAGCTAATGGACCTAAGACTACGTCATGGTCATTTGAGCGCAAGCTGCTGGCAGACCCTCAATATATTCAACATATGACTAATTGGATGAAAGAATTTTTCGAATTCAATTGGGGGTCAGCCTCAAATCAATCTGTTTGGGACGCGTTTAAATCCGCAGTTCGAGGGGAGACCCTATCTTTCTCTATTCATAAGCAGAAAAAAGCTAGGGATACTCCTGCTAATCATTACAAGGCTGTGCAGGACTGGGAAACCAAATTAATTGTAGCCATAAACGCTCTACAAGATACCGAGCATATTAAATCTACTCTTGCCATATATAAATCTAGATTGTGTGAAATTTTCGCCATGAAATTGGCTGAACAGGTTGCAACTTTCCGATCTAAGATCTATGAAGTTGGGGAAATGTCAGGACGGTATCTTGCTGAAAAAAATTAGGCAGAAGGCAGTGGTCAATTCTGTGGATGAGATCCAGGATGATAGAGGTCAAATTCATCAAAATCCCTGTGAAATTTTAGAGGTTTTTTGTATATTCTATAGCAAATTATATGCAGAGGAAATTTCTTCTTATTCATTCGAAAAGGTACTGAATTTTCTTGACTCGGATAACATCTCCAAATTAACGGGCGCACAAGTGGCGGCACTTGAATTGGAAATTACATGGGAAGAATTAGAGTCAGCTATTCTTTCTCTCGCGGTAGGAAAGGCTATGGGACCAGACGGCATCCCGTTAGAGCTTTACAGGGTCTTTAGAAATGTTCTGAAACAAGATCTGTTATTGATGTTTTTAGAAGCTCAGAAAGGAGCAGCTCCAGTATCCTGGAGGCAATCGATTATTATGGCCTTCTTAAAGAAGGAAAAACCTCCTCTTTCTCCTGCATCTTTTAGGCCCATATCGTTGATCAATGCTGATAGCAAGATCTTTTCAAAAATCCTGGCTTCCCGTCTTTCAGCTGTAATATCATCAATTGTTTCACCGTGGCAGCATGGTTTTATTCCGAATCGGGACACCTCTGATCATGTCAGGCGAGTAATCGCGTTGATGGTTTGGGCGCAGGCGACAAAAACTGAAATTGGTATTACCCTGTTGGATGCCGAGAAGGCATTCGACAGGGTAGCATGGCCATATTTATGGGACATGCTGACCCTGAAAGGTTTTGGACCCAAGATTATCCTAGCTCTAAAAACATTGTATGTTCTGCCAACATCTTGTATCAGAATCGGTATGAACAAATCGACTTCCTTTTCTATTTTTTTTTTTATTTCAAATCTTTTTTATTGAAGAAAAGGAAAACAAAGAAAATACAATAAGGCTTCAAATGCATAGATACACAAATGTGTTGTTCGACTACAGTACACAAACCTGAAAGAAAATCACATTACACTTGTTTGGTGATGCCTGTGAACAGGGCTACATGGTGTTAATTATACAGTACAGAAATAAATAATCGGGATAGAAAAAATGTACAGTTACAAGACAATACAAGCTACCAGAAAATCGGTTAGGCACTGCAACTCGCATTTGTCTGAGTATACAACATCAATTAGTACATCACGGAGGATCAAAATGGAAGGAAGATGCATCCAGTGCCTTCCAGAGTCTCCTATTGGAAGGTCGCCATGTGGCAGATTGCAGCGCCGGATTATCAGCACCTCTCAAGAATGTAAGCCAGTCCTGCCAGATTTTAAAGTTAACCTCTGACGTATTCTTCCATTTACACAAGATCACCTTACATGCTAGCGTTAGCATCAAATCCAATAGTTGGCGATCATGTGTGTTCGTTAGTTGTGGGTCAAGAGCTCCCAATATGATATACACAAATTCTCTCACAGGTTTCAGATCGAAAACGTGGTGAATGCAATCAAAGATCTTCCCCCAATAGGTCTGCAAGGAGGGGCAGTGAAAGAGCATATGGGCGAGATCGCCAGTCCCTGACTGACAATTCCAGCATGTGGGCGTGTCCCTCAAGTGGCACTTAAAGAGCCTATCCGGGGTCCAGAATGTCCTATTTAATAACATGTATTTTGTTTGAGAGGATGGGTGAAACCTTACTAGATAATGCGGTTCTATGTATCATGTCCCAATCGAACTCTATCCCAGTAGAGTTGGGTTCTGTTTCCCATTTGACTTCTACCTGTCTGTGAGATTTCCTGGGCAGAGGGAGCAGCAGCTTATATATTTTAGAGACGAAGTGTCCCGCGGACATGAGTCTTGGTAAATGGGACACTAGCCAAGGTGTGTGAGGGACAAGGCTACGGGGTGCTATAATGGCTTTTAATTTCAAGAACTCGTAAAAGTCCATTGGTGTGAGGTCATATGTTGCTTGTAAGCTCGAGAAAGGGAGGGGTTGCGTCCCTTAATAGAGGTCCGTCACCAAGTTAATGCCTTTCTTGGACCATGATTCCCAATAAAGGGTTTTGCCATTAGATTTAAAATAGGGATTTCTCCATAGGGCCATAAGTGTCTGATTGTGAAATTAGTTTTGTGGGGCTGGTCAAGCCGCAATAAGGCTCGCCTAGTATTCAGCATAATATATTTAGAGTGAGGTAGGTGAGAGAGATCCATGGTAAGCAGGGTCGGTAGAGGCGCGTGAGCGATGATAGATTTCTCAATATTTAACCACATTGGGACATAAGATGGGGAGTCTACCAGCCACTGCGCTCCTTGTTTGCATAGGAATGCTGTTTGGTAATTCCTGAATGAGGGAAGACCCAGGCCGCCTTTTTCTTTTGCCAGTTGCAGCTTTTTCAGTGATACCCTGGCTTTCTTACCCTGCCACAGGAATCCGCCAAACAGTTTATCCACCTTATTGATGAAGTCGTCAGTAAATGTCATGGGGAGCATGATGGCTAAATAGTTCACCAATGGTGTGGACATCATTTTACGGGTTTCAGCCCTGCCCCACCAAGAAAGGAACTTGGGTGACCATCCGTCCAGCAATGAGGAGATCTTTTTCAGGGTTAGTTCCTCATTTGTTTTTAAAGTGGTGATTAGGTCTTTATCGAAATAGAGTCCCAGATATTTAAAACAGTGTGGTTGCCAGGTTAGACCAGAGTTTCCAAGGATATCTTTATCACCTATATTATTAAGAAGTTTGACCTCCGTTTTGTCCTTGTTCAGTTTGTAACCCAGGAAAACTCATCAATATTCGCCATAAGTGCGGGTATGGCCTCATCCGCTCTTTCCGACATAATTAATACATCATCCGCGTAAGCGGTAAGCTTGATATTATAACCCTCAAATGGGATACCAGCAATCGCGTCATTATTTCTTATGTGGTAAAGGAATGGCTCGATTGCCAGCAAAAATAAGGAAGGAGATAGGGGGCACCCTTGTCTTGTGCCCTGTTGTAAGCGTATACAGGAGCAGAAAGAGCCACCTGCCCTAACCTTTGCCGAGGGACAAAAATAGAGGGACATTACTAGCTTCGTGAATGTTCTTGCCAGGTTAAACTTGTGTAAGACTGCTTCCAGGAAAGACCAGTCGACTTTGTCGAAAGCCTTTTCGGCGTCTAATGTTATTGCCGCCGTGGGTGTGTCTAGGAGTTTCGCTTTCTCCAGCACGTGTGCTAGTACCCTAGTATTGTCACTGGACAACCTGTTCTTTAGAAACCCGGCCTGAGAGGGATGGATCAGTTGAGGGAGTACCTTCTGAAGACGAGCAGAAAGGATCATGGCTAAAAGTTTGCAATCAAGGTTAATGAGGGAGATTGGCCTGTAGTTTTTCGGGAGAGAAGGGTCTTTACCATCTTTTGGGAGTACTGCAATTATAGCTTCGGACAGGGTGCCTTTAACTTCGCCTGAGTCATTTATTTCCCGAAAGAGGTGCAGAAGAGGATCTACCAGCAAGGAGGGAAAGGTTTTATAATATCTAGCTGTAAATCCATTGGGGCCTGGTGCCTTCCCGCACTTTAATGACTTAATCGCTTGTTCTATGTCAGAGGTCGTGATTGGTGCATTAAGACGTAGTTGCTCGTCAGATGAAAGCTTTGGGAGGTCACATTCATTTAAATATTCCTGAATCTTGTTTTCTTCTACAGACACATTCTTGGCATATAAGGTTTCATAAAAGTCTTTAAATACTTCCGCTGTCTTATCCGGTTCTGAGTGCATGACCCCTGAAGCATCCTTAATAACATTAATTGTGTTCTTCTGAACCTTGAATTTCAGATACGAGGCCAGGCTCTTACCCGCTTTATTTGAGTCACACAGTTTGAACCTCCGTTTCTTATCTAACCATACCCCCCGCTCTTTCGCTCACTATTTTATTATACTCATATTTCTAGTTGGCCAATGCATTCAGTGTCATACCATCTCTGCTCCTCTGATGTTTACTCTCTAGGGCCAATATTTCTTGCTCTAAGTTTTCCAATTTCATGTTATGGTCCCTGTTCATTGCTGATCTAATTTTAATGCACACCCCCCTAATAGTGCTTTTCAGGGCCTCCCATCGGACGAGATCGGTAGTGTCTCCCCTCTTATTATGTTCCAGGTATGAGCTAATAGCAGACTGGATAGCAACCCGGTGTTGCTGTTTGTTCAGTATTTCATCTTTCAAACACCACGACGTTTGACGGGAAGAGGGCTTCACGTTGACGATGGATAAGGAAATGCATGAGTGATCGGACAGAACTCTTAGCTCTATTGACGTGTCATCTATCCTAGGAACCCCATTCTGTGTTATAAAAATATAATCGATACGAGAGTAAGAGTCTTGTGGTGAGGAATAGAATGTATAGTCCCTGTCCGTGGGGTTTTGCATTCTCCACGCGTCTACTAGGTGAAAGCGTTTACATAAATTAAGAAACGCTTTGTGGGATTTGTTCAGCCTAAAGGGGCACCTAGAGTCTCTGTCCAGGGTGGGGTCCATGGGAAGATTAAAATCCCCAGCCAGCAGGTGCACAGCTGAGTCGGGGATGGTCTCGATTTGTTTAGAGAGGTCCTCCCAAAATTTGAGGTCGCTAGTGTTAGGGCCATAAATATTCGTGACATAGAATTCCGTATTGTCTCTGCTCAGTTTGGCTGTGACCCACCTCCCTTTGTCGTCTGCTGTGGATGAAAGAAGTTCAACCTTTGATTTTTTCGCTATCAAAATCAAAACACCATTCTTCTTCCCTACTGCTTCAGCCCCCACAACCTCGGTATAAAATGTATTCCTCAAGTGGTAGAATTGTTTAGCATCAATTTTAGTTTCCTGTAACAGGACAATATCCCCCCGCTGTCTGCCCAGATAGTCAAGTATCTTTTGCCTCTTGATGGGCTGGTTCAAACCTTTCACATTCAGGGACAGTATTTTCAGTTTGTCTATTGCGGTCACCCCAAGCGGTGTATCAACTGTGGAGTGTATCATCTGTAAACAGTACAATCATTACCCAATCCGCTTGGCCCATAACTGGGCATACCATATGTGAGCCACCTCGTGTATAAACGTTGACATACCTGAGAGTCTTGCCAAGTACAGTGACAACCCAACCTTGATTGCGAGTAATCGCATTAGCTTGTGAATGTGACATGCAACTGTTGATTAATATCTGTACAAAAACGAAAAAAAGAAAGAGACATACTACACATACCACCTCTGCCCCCTACACCCCCACCCCGCCCTCCCCAACAGTAAACAGTAAGCATGGTGACTTGAGAGAAATCGCTGCATTTTCTCCCGTGTTTACTAAGCAACATAGGAACCGTTTCAGCAAACCAAGAAACTATTGGAATCATAGCAAGGGATAAATACGAAATCCAAACTCCCCAGTCTCATAGCAAGACATAAATACAAATCTAAACTCCCCGGCACATAGAGGATGAGGCGAAGGCCTCTTCATACAACAATTTTGAAACTAACTTTGCGTCTAGGGTGAATTCGGTTAACAAGTTTATATTCTACTTCACACTTAGAATTCAGTGTAGCTCCAGGTTTAGAAAGATCAAGCAGAAAGAAAAACTCCCCACCCGCCAGACCATAGTAAGAACAACATCTCAAATCTAGGATGTCTCGTATACCACATTTGCACGGTCAATTATCAAAGTAGCTGTATGTGGATCGTAACACAGTAATGATGCAGATCAGCAAGATGCGCTGTGACCGCCATTGCACATGACAAAAATAAGCAACAACACAACTCCGCTACGGAGTCTAGTTCACCGTGTTGAATGGAAGAAGAAGGCAGTAAGGCACCAATAATCGTACAGCCACATGTCATTAGCATCAGGGTGGCACATAAAGATCATTACAACAGTCAATGCCCAGTCCATGGATAGTCTGTCAGTTACCACAACAGAACAAGGTAACAAGATATCGGCAAGAATGGCTTCGCATTGTTAGTGTACAGTCAAAGGATACTCATCTGTAGCCGGATGCCGAGGCTGCCGTGCCGCCTGATCCGTTAGTGTCCATATCCTGGTCATCGGGGCCATCCAGCATCCGCTTAAGCTTCATCGGATCCAAAAAGATATGTGGGGATCCCTGTATGATCACTCTGTATTTTGCTGGCCCTACGAAGCCATACTGATGCCCCATTGATTTAAGCTGCGGTCGAAGCGCTAAAAATGCCTTTCTTACATCAACTGTGTCCTTGCTGTAGTCTTGCGATATATATATTTTGGCGTTCTTCCATAAGATGTGGTTGTTTTTCCGGGCAAAGGCAAGGATCTGTTCCACATGTTGGTATCGCAATGGCTTGCAAACGATGGGTCTCGGCCCTTTTTGGGTTTTGGTGATCCGCCCTGGCACTCTATGCGCTCTATCAAATTCCAGGGGCTGGTGGAAGGTCATGTTGGTGGCTTGTGTAAACCATGATTCAAAGAATGGCACGCAGGAGCCCTGTGAATCCTCGGACCCCTCTGGCATGCCAAATATGCAGAGGTTCCCCCTCAGGTTTCTATCCTCCAACTCAGCCAGCTTCCTTGATGTTTGGTCTGAGGCTATGGTCAGGCGTTTGAGTGCTCCGCATGTCTTGATTTCTATGTCCTCCAGCCGACTAATCTGTTTCTCGGTCTCCGTAAGTCTCGCATTGGTGTCCCTTATATCCTGTAGTATTGCCACTCCCTCTTTGAGGTACCCGACAGGGATGTCTGGTATCACCACTTTTGTTTGCCCTCTACATCAATGTTTTTTTTAATAGACTCAATCAAGCAGAGGATATTGCACCAGTAGAAGTGGCCCAAACTAAATATAGAGCACTCGCTTATGCGGATGATATAATTTTGACCACAACCAACATCCGATCAGCATTGCCAATTATTGAGGACCTGGCCAAGCAGTCTGGAGCCTTTTCAGGCTACAAACTAAATATATCAAAAACTCAAACCGTCTTTATTGGCCAGAATCCTCCACCTCAAATTAAGACCGTGACTGGGTATCAAAATTACTTCATTAGTTTCTGACATTCCAGAGATAAATTTAAAAGCAGTCATTCAAAAAGCAAATACTACGCTAGAGCGTTTTGACCATTTTCATTTATCCTTATATGGCCGAAACAGTGTTTTAAAAATGATTATACTCCCAAAATGTATGTATATGTTTAGGACAATCCCCCTCGAATTTTCACCCAGCTACTTCAAACAATTAGAAAGAATGACAGCAAGATTTTTGTGGGGCTATAAACACCACCGAAGGTCGTATAAAAAGATGATATTACCAAAGTCTAGGGGGGGTGGGGAATTCCACATTTGTTGTATTATTATATAGCAGCAGTCCTACAATACATCAGTCCTCTGATTATCGGGGCAAGGGCTCGAATTCTGACTTCCCATTCTCCTTCAATATATGAATTCGCATTAGGAGAAGAATGCAGTGGCTGTCTCGTTAAAAATATAGAGCCAAGCTACTATAAAAAAACAAAATTTAAGACTCTGAAAGCTGCATATGGAAGATAATTAAACGCCATTTAGGGATCCAGAAAATGTTGTTATATACACCTCTATGCTCACCAACCATCTTTCCTTTGGTTTTTCGAGACCATGTCATGACTAGATGGTGTTACCATGGAATTTTTCTCGTAGAAGACCTCTGGCATAATAATCAATTATACACATTTTCAGAGCTTAGGGAGAAGTACAACTTGACTACACAGGACTTTTTAAAATATCTTCAGATTAATAGCTTTTTTTAATACTCTCCAACCACAAGTCTCCGCTGGGCTCTGTAGAATTACTCTCATTGACAATTTGTTTTATAAAAAATCAATAGGATATTACTATAATCTGCTTATTGCGGCACTCCCAGACGACTTAGAAGCTCAGTCCCTTAAATGGACAGAAAAATTGGGCTGTAACAATGTTCAAATACATGAATCTATAGCACTAGCGAATTCCATTCTGATTACTGAGAGGTTACGCACACAGCATTATATGGCTTTATGTGATCTATATTATTCGCCTTCAAAGATCTCTAAATGGGGGGGGACTGTTGGTACTGCTTGTAGTAGATGTGGCCTATTTGCGGCAGATGCTGTACATATATTCTTTTCCTGTCCTCAGTTGTCATCCTTTATGGCGGCAATTCAGTCATTCTTGGCAGGTCTGCTTGGCTCTACAGTTATTTTTTTTTTTTCAAAACAAATTTTATTAGGTTTTGGCAGTTGCAAGCACAATAGCAATAATCCACGCTCCCCTAGTAGCAGAGAGGCAGTGGGCATAGCAAAAACAGCATAATCAAATACAACCAGCTAATATTTCCCCAGTACCCACCCACCAGTATCCCACCCGGAACCCTCCCTCCACCCCGCACGGTGTCTGTAATTTACATCTAGAGAAGCTTAGCAATCGTAAACGGTGCATTTGAGCCACGTCGCCCCAAGCCAGTTCAGACGCAGTCCGCGTCGGCAGCCCGAGGCTCCGGAGGGTCCAGCAGAAGGCCTCTGTAGTCAGCCCATTTCTTCCAGATCTTATAATGTTTTGCAGGACACCCCCTCGCCTCAAATATCGGGCGTTCCAGTCCCATGTTAAAGTCCAAACCTCGTTTCCACACCTCCAGCAATGGGGCTCTAGTAGCCTTCCACTCTCTAGCTATGTCCCTCTTGGCCACTATGAGGCCCAATAGGAGCAAGTGCCGCTTGTACAAATTCCCCCCCACCTGTTCCATGACATGAAGAAGGCCCAACTTCGGCGAGCGGGGGAGCTCCCAGCCCAGCACCTCTTCCAGGCAGTCCCACACTCCTGACCAAAATCTCCGCAGTCTCACACACTCCCACACTGTATGAAGAAAGGATCCCACAGCACTGCCGCACCTCAGACATTCCGGGGAGGCAATCAATCCCGCTTTCCACAATCGTTTCCTCGTATAGTACGCCCTATGGAGGTACTTGAATTGGATGAAGCGCAGGCGCACAGCAATCGCAGCTCCCCTAGGGGCCTCCAGGGCCTCCCTCCAGTCCTCCTCCTCCAGACTCCCCAACTCTCCTTCCCACACCAACCGCAGTTTGTCTAGGGAGGGGGAACAATGGGTGACGAGCGTCTATCTACAGTTATTTTAACTGGGGAATTAGTTCTAATAGGTATTACGACCCAATCATTACCTGTAGCGGAAAAAAATGTCTTATTCATCTGCATGGCATTAATAAGGGCGTGCATCACGCAAGAATAGATTAATCCAAATCCTCCTTCATTCGATGCTTGGAGAGCACGTCTTCTAGCCTCCTATAATATTGAAACTGCCATATATAAAACAAAGGTTAGGAAGAAAAGGGTTTTGGGTCTGAACATCTGGGCACCTGTTCGCCAGTGGATTCTGGAGGAGTCGGATTAAATCTATACCTGTCCTTCTCTTCTCTTCTTATTTGTTTTCCTTGCATTTCCTTCTTCTGGGGAGAAGGGGAGGAGAGTCTAGGAGGAAGGGGAAAATATAGCACTATGTTATTATTATTCAGTGTACCCCTTTTTTTTTTCTCTTTTCTTAGTTTTTTTTTTATTTAACGATGACAAATGCTATAAATGCCTGTTCTCTTTTGTATGCTTAATTGGTGTATACTGCATGATGGGCGATTAATATTGTTTATTGCTTGCTGTAAAATGTTTTCTGTATTTGCTTGCACAAAAAAGGGAAAAAAGCCAATAAAAAATGTCAACAAAAAAAGAAAAACCATTAACCAAAACATTACCAGCGGCAATAGCAGAAGGATGAACATTGATAGTTCTGTAAGCTAGGCTTTTTGCAAACAATAATGAAAGGTAGTTGGCTACCTCCACTACATCCACTGAAATGCTATCAAAGTACCTTTCAACTCCAGCCAACCCATTTCTGCCAATCGATAGATTTTACGTGTTCCTGGTGCCCAAGATTCTTTAATGAGGATTGATGACTCTTAAAAACGTCCTGGCAGTTCCCAGAGATTCCTGAAATTTTCCAAGCCATAATTTTCAGATCCCCACCTAGAACTTGACCATGCAGCTCTCCTGAAGGACCTAGAAGGATTTGCGGGAATACCGATAGTAAAACTTGGTAATCCACCAGCATTTCTAACAACATAGGGTACCATACTTGAGACTTCCAAAGGGGGGATCACAAGAACCAGAGAAACCTTCCATTTGTGGACCATTGCAGCTACTCGAGTAATCATCAAAAAGGGGGGAAAGGTGTAACCTTTCAGAAACCTCCAATCTTGTCTGAAAGCATCCACGCCTGCAGACTCCGGATTTGGGTGCCAACTGAAATAAGTCAGTTCCTTTGTTTATCTGCAGATTTTTTACATCACAAACTATGGTAGAGTGAGCCCTCCCACACTGTCTGCCTATATGTCTTGACCTATGGGGGCCTGACAACAAAATCATGCTCCTAATACCTACCACCCTCTCCCTGACATTACAGGAAGTGATGTTAAAAAGCAGTGGACTTCCCTGGTTCATTGTAATGTCTTATTTAGCTATTATAAAACCGCAGCGTTACTAAAGCATGATTAAAGGAGGCACAAACACCCAGCCAGTAAAAATAAAAAATGTAAAATAATAATTAATTTTAAAATATCAGTTGCCACATTCTTTAACCACATCAATGCTACAGCAATTCCCCCTCTGTGCTGACCATCTTGGACTCACATTGTTCATGACAAACTGAGCTCGTCATGAGCGCACAAGCAGTGTACTGCATGACGAGCTGAGCTCGTCATGAGCATGGAATGGGTTAAATCATGAGGGTTGCTTAATGGTCCAGACAGTTTGCAGGCCGCAACTCTTTAGAAGAATTTATTACCCGTGGCTACATAGATTATGAAGCACTAAACCATTATTAAAACTGAACCCATAGTATTTGTCTGAGTAAATGCCGCATTTCTTCTCTGTGGCCCTAATCACTGTTATGAATGAGCTTTAGGACAGCGATTTAAGCGTGGTATTAATGTGCCGGACTTTGTTTCACAGCAGATGTCTCCTGAGGCGTCAGACGGTGAGAAGTCGGACAGTAGCGTTCAAGAAAACCACGAAGCTTCAGAAAAGTCTGTGAAGAAAGTGGAAGGAGAGCTAAAACGGCCTGCAAAAAAATGCAACTTTCATGCAAAGAAGAACAAGGTTGAAAACAAGGGTGCCGAAGCTGCTATGTTAATTGAGTGAGCCTTTTTAGAAACAGACATCGCTACTCATTGAGTTCAGTATACTTTGAGATATCTGTTAGCTCTCAATATATGCACTTTTAGCTACTGCACTTGGCTTTTCTTATTTTTCAAACTACCCTACAATAATGGGTTTTTTCACACCTTTTCATGCTCACAATAGGTTTCTATCAGTTGTACTTTAATTATATTTCTACTGTACTCTCTTGTCACCTCTACTGCTAGAACATCATTTGAATCACAACGTCATCTGAGGATTTTGATCCAGATCCTTCAAGAAACAGGATGGCAATTGATGGTGGACCAGAAGGTCCTGGCAAGACAACATATACTTCTCACTGTGATCAAGTTTAACTGCCCTGAAAAAAGGAGTACATGAAAATGTTGCCCTTCCTTCCAAATGTGCTCTCGAGTTTTTAAATCACACATTTTTATTACAATAAATTACCCTCAAACGAGTTGGTTGTTGACCATGGACCAAAAAAAATATGCCTTCCTTCTGAACAAACAAAAAAAAATACATTCCTTAAAGTAAACAATTTGGTTATAGAAACAATTGATATTTAGCACTTGAATAAGCTTTCTGGTGGCAGGCCCTAGTCCTTGGTAGAGTTTGTAATCTCATTTCAAAAGGAACTGGTTTTGTGAAACATGCCAAGGTGTTAGGTATTTGATAATCAGATCTGTGTTCAGTCTGTTAGGTGCTAGTTCTAATCCTGAAGACTCCTCTCAGACTCTCTTCAACTGAGTTTATTACATAGAGTGCCATTAAATCAAGGTACTAAAACAACTGTTGTATACTGCAATCTTTAGCTGCACACTCGTGTCAGTAAACAGTACGCAAAGTTTATTATATGGAAAACATTGTTTTCCGTTTAGTAACACTGTGTCTAGCTCACTCATTTTTGGTTCTGTTTCCTACCCACGGGTTTCTCCAAATGAGTATTTTTCTGTGCTGCTCCTTGCCTTTGAGTGCTGCTTTATGGATGGATGTGGTTTACATGCTACCTCCAATAAGGAATGTTAGCTACAGCATGGTATCGTAGCATCCTTTTGAAGCTTTCACATCTTGTGACTGATGACATCATAAAGTCATGACTTAATCAAGGTGGTCTTTAAACGTTTTTGCCTGTGAACCAAGCATATTGTTTAACATCATGAGCAAAGTCTCTTGGACTTACCAATTCTTGGTTTTTAGTCATGCCTAGCTCAGATATAATCCAGAATTATTAGCCCACTAGATTTTCGAAAAAATAGGTTGAATATCCACATTAACAGCAAGTAAGAGGTTTGTCAGTTTTCTTATATGCTATAGTTCTCTGCAGTGTCTATTTACTCTACCCTAATGTACGTTATCCTCCCAAACAACACTGCATTCTTAAACCTAACACACAAGAGCAAGGCAACAGTGGTACAGTATTGCAAACAGCCATCTCTCTACTGAATAATTACCACCGGAGATCATGAATCAAACAATTTGGGTGTGATCCACTAAAAACCCTGTTGCTACTAGGTGATTAAAGAGCTTAGTTGCTTGAATCACTACAGGCTACTATTTGGAATAATGCACACAGCATGTACAAGTCAATATGAGTCAAGTGGGAAATAAATGTAGGGCAAACATTTACTCAATCTTTGTCTTTTTATCAATTGTGATACTTCAGTTCCAAGTAAGAAGCATCATACACAGTTTGGCGTACATCTCGACTGTGGATTACTATATCAAGACTCACCTCTAGATTCAGAGTTTAAAGTCTAACTTATTGCTTGGGAAGTATAAACAGCACTAAACTTGTGACCTTTGGACTAGTAATTTCCCCAGTTATCTACAGCCTATACATTTCATTTACTTAAAGAAGCACTCCCTTGATAACATACATAGGAGCACTTTTCAAATTATTTGATCTACAACTACTACAAGATAGCCATGAGAAATTATTTCACAGACAAAGAGAAGCTTGTTGTTTTTGATGCTTCTTTCTTAAACCTGAAGAATCCCAATCAAGTGTCTGGTTTGGGACTTCTTCCTTTGCTTCTTGTTACTTTTAGTTAATTAAAATAAATAATGGTTTCACTTGAACCCTCTTTGTGAAACAATATCCTTTTGTATTCATGAGCACTTAAAACCAAAAGGTAATTTGACTTGCATGTCTGTCTAAAGAGATCCCAGCCTCCATAAGGTGCAAGATCGCCTGGACTATGTCACATGCATGTACCTATACAAATATAATTACTGTAGTATGGAATTCATTCTGTTGATGTGTTTTTTTATCATTGCTTTTTATTATTGAAATTCATATTTTGTTTAGTTTTTGCACTAAGCCCATGTGAAGTATGCTGCTACCATGTGATTTCTGAGCTATTTAAAAAATAAATGTTTGTTAATAATGTCTTTCATATGTGACATCAAGCAATTCAGATAATACACGCTTCACATAACAGACCCAAAGCCAAGTCTTGAGTATGCTGAATGTACTGTCAATTAGCTATCATTTTTTTCCCCCCAGTTTCGCACAATATCGACCATATAGATATTGAATAGATTTTGTACCAAAGTTTAATAAAGACTGCTATGAGAAGTTCTGTGTGATATTACTCTTTTTTTCTGTCCAGTGAGTATTATCTTTCAGATATTGAAACTGGAGAACAAAGTATGGATTTTTTCAAAATGACATGTTCAGGTAACATTAATCCACTATAGGGTGCATCTATGTGGGTTTCATGTGAGACAATGTGGATAATGGGTATTGTCCATTACTCCAAACACATTTGCATTTTGTAGATGTTTTAGACTCTGAAATTGTAGTGTTGCATTCCCCAACACTGTTTGCTACATAGTTTGATTTGTACAAATCTCACCATAAATGACTTTGCTTGAAACAATACCATATTCATTACAATACCATATTCATGAAATAAGCCTTTAAAATAACTAGTGCGATTGAGCAAGTGCTACTGCATCAGTCTCTAAAAAGTTAGAGACTTAACAAAGTAGTGATCACAGTGGGGTTTGGATTGTTTGCAGCTCAAAACTTTATCACTTGAAAAGTTGACATGTAGACAAAAAGAAATTGGAAGCCATTAAACTGAGAGCATCAGGGGAAGCAAAATTAATGGTAAGGAGATAACAAACAAAAGCGTTGCAAGGGTGGGCTGATGTATCAACAATACAGGCTTTTAACAGGACAGAAACGCTGTGCACAAGTGACTCATTCTTTTACTAGGTAACCAAGAAAATAGCCCATTGGAAGTGATAAGTGTAATTTCAGGTGGCATCAGGAATAATTCCAAACAGAGAGCTGGAACGTAGTTAAAAGCCTGATATTTAGCCCAGAAACAAGTGACCTGGTACTCCTGTACCAACAGTGCTGCCTGGGCACATGCTCATCATTGGATTGAGTGACACTGTCGTAGAGGTGATACCACTGAAGGTTGAACCTATAAAACATTATTAGGAAAACAATTGGTAGAATGAGGAGAAAACACTCTAATGTATGCATCTTATATTGATCAAATACTTAACCACTAATAAAATTAGGTGATGATTTTTGGAGAGATTTTTCTTTTTTGTGGTTGCTTCTACAGCTGGTTGCTGAGTTTGAACAGATTGAAATATTGTATCATTACACACTTCAACATTCAAATGCTTTTTTATCTTCATTTTAATGTTAATATACTTTATCTCAAAGTATGTAGAAAAAGATTCAATGTAACAATACATGTATGTGGCTTGGAGCTTCTGTTTAGTGTGAAGTTACTACTGAAGTGTGTAGCCAGCAAGTGTTTCACATTGGGTCAGAGTAGACCCACAGAATTAAAATCAAGTTTTTATAAAATACTCCTTCATGCACTTTGGGAATCTATTAACGGTTTTCCGGTTGTCCGAAAATCTGCGGAGTCCAAGACTAGAGCTTTCTCGCTGTACAGACAAGGCAATTCTGGGATGAATGTACAGACAAGGGAATTCTGGGACGAATGAGAGTAGTATATTTTAGGGAGTGCTTGTTGCTTGAAAAAGGAATGACTGGAATGATGATAAAGACTGAAGTAGGCTGGGCAGGAACTAGATGAGACCTAAAGCCTGGAGTGAACTAGAATCTGAAGGCAGTACAGGAACTAGACACTGCTGCACAGAGAAACTAGGAGAGGATATGTATATATTATACAACATTCAATGAAAAGGAGAACGCTAGACACGGTAGGGATGTATAATGCAGAGGAATAGTAGCCTACCTACTAGAAGTCATAGTTTGGATGCTCCGTAAACAAATATCTAACTCATGATAGATTGCACTGAGAGACATGCTTGTTATCAGTATGAAGACTTAGAAAATACCAAGCTCCTAGAATGAAGTAAGAATGCAAAATTTAGTCTCGCTGCATGAAGTACCAAGTCCTAGAATGCTGTGCAACCCCTTTATATCACAAATTTAAAAGGGGTCAAGTTCACTCCAGCGAGTGAAGCTAAATATGAAACTAGGGATCGGAGCAGGAAAAAACAGGAATGGATTATAAAAAAGAAAACATGAAAATGAGCGAAAGAAACTATACACAAATAGCTAAGGAAAAGCTAACGAGCAAGAGTGGCATAATATAGAAAGCACATTGGCCACACCCAGAACTAACTGGGATAGCATGACTTGCAAAGGAAATTAGGAAAGGCAGACATAAAATTGGAGCAATGATTGAAAGTACACAGAAGGGCAAGTTACCTTCCGTGACTCCTTATCTGATAGAGACATGATCTAGCCGCAGATTACTTACCTTAGAATTTCCCAGGCATCAGGCTGGATCCGGAGGACTTTTGCTTGAGCAATACGCTTGCACGTCAGTAGGTGGTATCGGCCGGCTACCCATGACGTCATCCGTGCCAGAAGTGACGTCCGCATCACCTATATGGGCACCACCTCGGAACACTGACATCAGTTACTTCTCACGACTTTCCATGGCAGGAGCGCAGAGCCAGGAAGTGCACTGACAGTGATGTGTTTAGAACAGCTGGGGCCAGAAGGGGATCAGCCCTGACCCTAAAAACCATTTTTGACGGATTAGGTAGGTATAGTTTGAAAAAAGATACAAGAAGCGAGGAAGCATAATCATTTTTAACAGGGCTGTATGTTCCAGAAGATTCAGGGGTAGAATGCCCAGGTATTGCAAGTCTTTATTTAATCTAGTGAGGAGGGGGCTCAGACTAAGGTTCCACGCCAGGGTGGGAAGACGAGAGATGTAAATGGCTAGGTATGTATGTATGTATGTATGTATGTTTGGATTTATATAGCGCTTATAACCCAGGGGTCTCTAAGCGCTTTGCCTTGGGAACCCGTCCTGGCTTTTCCCTGTGAGATAGCCCCTACAGGGCATCCCCAAGGTGAAAGCCAGGCATCCCGCCGCGGGGGGCCGTTGTGGAGATTAAGCAAGCTTAATGCCCAGAGTTGCAGAGTGTGAACCCATGATTAGGTCAGGCACCGAAGCGAGAATTATCGAGTCCGTGGACATTTGAGCTCGAGACCCTGCCGCGTCGGGAATTGAACCCTGGTCCCGGGTCTGACCTCTGCTTCAGGGTCTGCCTGCTCTAACCAGTGAGCCACACTTCTCCAGGTATTTGAAGGATAGGCAGCGTTTTGAAACTGTGGCACACCAGGACTTGGTGCCTAGGGGTTACCCTCAATAGGTACCAATAAGGACTTAGAATTATTGACCCAAAGGCAAGAGGCATCACTGTACAAGCGGAGGATCCTTGGACATCGGGGCATGAGGATTGTGGATCTGTGAGGAATAAGATTAAATCATTGGCGCACAGTGCTATATTCCTCCCCGCAACAAACCCGCACCCAAGTATTCCAATGGATGAGTCAGTCCAATGACTCAATTACCAGAGCAAACAGATGAGAGGAGGGGAACAACACTGATGGGTGCCCCTGCGGATGGGGAGAGGCAATGAAATGGTTCCATTGTCCTGAACCCGGGCGGTAGGATTAGCATAGGGAAGCCCCACAAGTTTCCAGATGTAAAGGCTTTGCCTGTGTAGCACTTCCTCAAAAAAGGACCAGCTTACAGTGTCAAAGGCCTTTTTCAAAGTCTATGAGGAGCAGAGCAGTAGGGTGGGGATGCGGTGGACATGAGAGAGGGCAACATGGACTCTGCAAATACAGTGTCAGGTGTTTCTATTTGGTATGAATCCACCGTGATCCGGGTGCATAAGATATGATGGCATCTGAGTGAGCCAAATAGCCAAGAGTTTTGCAGAGATCTTGACATCTGCATTAATAAGAGATGCAACGAGCACCTGTTCGGGGCTTGAACTGCCTAGGGGGTCACAACGATCGTGGCTGTGTCCAACTCTGGGGAGAAGGACCCTCAGTCTGCCGCCTCCGTGTACAAGGCCAGGAGATGTGGCAGCAGAAGGTATCAAAATTGTTTAACATCTGGACCCCGTGTCTTTCAAGACAACAGCCCAGCCATGGCCTTCCCAATTGCCTCAAGTGTGGAGGTTGGTCTAAAACCTGCATCAGAGAACTAGGGATAGAGGGCAGTGGGATGTCACAAAGGATTGGGTGATCCCGTTCTTGTGGAGGCCTGGGAACTGCCGCATAGAGTGTCCGGTAGGCATGTGCAACCACCACAGATTTTTTGTTTAGACAGTTTGACTCATCTCAAAATGAGGGCACTATCATTGAGGCCCCCTCCCTGAAAGCCAGCCAGTAAAGTAGCCTGTTGGACTTTTCTGTGTGCTCATAGATTTTGTGGGTTGAGGTCCTCCAGCACTGCCTAGCCTCTTCTAAGGAAGCCTTGATCTCACCAGTGTCAGCCCATGGTCTAACATATTAGATATGCAGCAAGGACAATGATCGAATGTTAAATGAAGTCCAGTTAAACAAAGAGTTTGTTATAATGTATCCATAAACTAATTTAATCACAATAGCAATACAACGTGTCTACCAAATACATGTGGACATGTGAATAAAATTCTGAGCCCAGGGCGTCAATAATGAGAGGACTACTTCACGAGCTAGTAGAAGGCACAGAGGTAAAGTCCATCTGATTAAGTCCATCTGAGGTATTTGAGCCACGAAAAACCTACAGCCATGTGATGCAATCATTGTCCTTGCTGTAAATCTTATTTGTTGGTTGCTCTTGAACTTCACGTGTTGTTCTGATGATGACCTAACGAATTGATAGGGTAGAAATGCGGTTGACATTCTCAGTTGGCAAATCTAGAGGCAGCATTTATGTATTTTTTGATCTTGTTATAAGATGGACAAATATTTGCAAACGTTTCCTTTGCCACTGTGTGTTTTCGGTTTACACTGATTCGTATGATTATATGTTTGCTATGTGTAACTCTGTGACTACCTATTATATATGTTTGTATTGGATTCCGTATTATTTATGCTTTATAAAAAATATTCGCAATAACAAACAGCTTTGTTATAAAAAAAAAGAATGTAACAACCGCAAAGGTGCACCACAACAAGCAAGATAATAAGTGCAAATGGTATTTAAGCACGATGAAGAAATATTTCACAAAGAAATGTTGATAGTCTTCTTTTAATCTTTAATTTTCAATTTGCAGTGAAACATATACAGCCGACGCGTTTCGTCCCAAGCTGGGACTTCTTCAGGGCTTTAAGTTTATGATACGTCGCTTTTGGAGACAATGTGAGTGGAACCGGGGTCCAAGAGGCGCCTTCCCAGATACTGTAATCCTGATGTAAATTAGTTCATTCCCATGTCGAATTAACAAATTTGGACCTGGGTGGTCTATAGATCTAGTGATGGACTGAAGGTCCTATTTGTCCAAGGGAGGAGGGTGTAGGCACTGTGTTCCAGCAGGCCGTTCCTGATAAAACGGCCGGCGCCCATCCACAGCCCTCGTCCCACCGAAACACCCACACCCACATGGACTCGACGTCGCTGTGGGTGTTTCGGTGGGACGAGGGCTGTGGATGGGCGCTGGCCGTTTGATCAGGAACGGCCTGCTGGAACCCAGTGCCTACACCCTCCTCCCTTGGACAAATAGGACCTTCAGTCCATCACTAGATCTATAGACCACCCAGGTCCAAATTTGTTAATTCGACATGGGAGTGAACTAATTTACATCAGGATTACAGTATCTGGGAAGGCGCCTCTTGGACCCCGGTTCCACTCACATTGTCTCCAAAAGCGACGTATCATAAACTTAAAGCCCTGAAGAAGTCCCAGCTTGGGACGAAACGCGTCGGCTGTATATGTTTCACTGCAAATTGAAAATTAAAGATTAAAAGAAGACTATCAACATTTCTTTGTGAAATATTTCTTCATCGTGCTTAAATACCATTTGCACTTATTATCTTGCTTGTTGTGGTGCACCTTTGCGGTTGTTTTATTTGCACTAAAATTCCCTAGGGAATAGGCACAGTGATGATGGGTGCCATCCAGTGTGCACACAATCCCCTTCATTAATTCAAGGGTTAACGAATATTACGGGGAGAAAGTTAGTCAGGTGCTGACTCTAGGAAGGGTCCATCATTATATTTTGTTGCTTAAAAAAAAAGAATGTGTGTGTACCGCATTATTTTACTAGTTTGTTTTCTGTTTCTGTCATTGTTTCACTGAGTAATAAGCTTTTCTTTATGGAGGTTGGTATATATGGTTTTATTAAGGATTGTTTTCCCTGAACCATTGTAGCAGTTACACTCCTGACAGCATTATAACAAGGCCCATCATATAGTAACAGAACAGGAAAATACATCAACCACCTGTGGCTGACTTGGACCACGGCCCACCGGAGACAGGAGTGTGGGCGATGAGGGTGCAGGACCTCTGCTATGTCCTCCTCGGCGTCTAATCATCATGACTGCAGCAAACCAGCAGCATGTGTTTCAAAGGGGATTGTCTACAGAGTCTTGCAGTGAGAAAAAAAGGTCTGAGTGTGAAACATCCGGGTCGGGGATGCCAGCCCCAACAGCACGGAGATCTGGGCTCAGCAAGTATTGTCCTTTGCACTGGCCAGGTCAAGCTTTCCTGGAATGCATATGTCGTATACGTGGTGGTTTAGGAGCAAGGAGTAGAACGGTGTTCCCCGGCCAGTTTATTTTTGATCTTCAGTACGATGGAGGGGACAGGTGTCACCCACTCCCATGACTGTTCCGGAGTGTCGATTAAGGAAGTGGAGGAGTTGAAAACAACTTGCAGTCTAACTGGGAAGAGGAGCATATACTGCAGGTGGAGTGAGCAGAGCTTTTGCTTGACCTCTTCAAAAGAGTGTCTGTTGCTGTTGGACCACATGGGAGTAATCTGGGAAGATCATGATCTTTGTATTTTGAAAGCTTAAAAATTTTGTATCCGGGCTTCATGGAGGATGGCATCACAGTCCAGGTAGTTCAGGATGTGGGTAATTAGTGAGCTCGGAGTTGTCCCAGGTGGTTGTTGCTTTCCCAAGGTTCCATGTGCCCACTCCACCACAAACCAGCGTTGTTGGCGGGGATCCAGGACCTCAGCCATTCGTCCAGGTCTGCTCCCTGTGGTTCCATGCACTCAGGGAAGCCAATAAATTGGAGATTGTTTCTCCATGTTCGATTCTCCGCATCTTCAATGCATTGCTCTAGAGATGTCATAGCAGTTTCAGGGTGGCCACCTTGTCCTCCAAGGAGGATACCTGGGTCTCAGCCTCTGTCATGTGACAAGCCATGTTGCTGATGTCCTTGCACAATAGGGAGACCTGGACCTACCCCACCTTGGTTTCAGCCGCCTCCTAGGTGTCCTGGATGGCCTGGAGAATGATGTCAAGATCAGTAGGTGTAGGAGGGGGGTTCTGAGCGGGGGGCCTACCCCTGCAGCCCCATGGGTGTAAAAGACCAGGGTAATAAAGTGGTGCATTTTTGTTTAGGCCACAGCTGGTGGGGTAGGCCTGTCGCTGCTCATCTTCCAGTGGAAGCCTAGCGACACCCCCATGTGGATATCCAGAAACAGTCCCAGTGATCCGCTTTCCCCCCGAGGGACGGCACGAGCCATCAGAAAGTTCAGGGGGTGCTGTTGAGGATCAATTTAGGGAATTGCGGTGAGGGCTCGGGGACACAATGAGTTTGTCTCCTCTGACTCCATCCACCATGTCACGCCCCGGCTGCTGGGTGGCCCAGCGTGCACAGACCAGGGTCTCGAGGTGGGGCACCAGTCAAGAAGAGCCAAGGGATAAGTGCTCCACTTTAGGTGTCCAGGTAAGCGGCCCGGTACCAAAAGAGTCAGGTGGGGGTCCACCACACACCAGGATGGAAAACTACTCTGCCGAGTCACCACTGATAGGTGGGAAAGGAATCACCCCAGAGATGCAGCCACAGCCCCAGTCAGCCAGCATGGGAACAAGGGGACACAGGGCAGGGGATTCCCCAGCAACAGTGATCAGAGGCAAGGGCCTCTGCTGGCGCCTCCCAGCAGGGGGTAAGCAGGGAAAGCTAAGAATCAAGTCCCCTAGGAGGGGCGCCACCAATCTGAGCAAGGCTGTAGTGAAAAACCACCTCTTCTCACTGCCTAATAGGTGTTAGGTACACCAAAGGTCAGGGCCGGCAAGGGGCCCAGCTGCAGTTTAGGGCTCCTAGCAGTGGACCGGAGGTTCTCCAAGTCTGCAGCCCCCACGTCTAAGGGGGTATCAGCAGAGAATCCTGCTGCCCCTAGCAGCAGGGATGCAGCTGCACTTGGCCGGACGTCTCCACCCATCTCCAGGTGTGATGAGTTGTGGACTGGGAGGGATGCACAACCTTCCCGGGCACCAGACTCTGTTACTCCTGGCAGCTCGGCCGCAGGTTAGGCCTCAGGCAGCAGGAACAGTACTAGCTTGGCGGTCTGATGCTTTTGCAGCACCATAACCACTAGGGCTCTGCCCTCTCACTGCAGTGTCGGCCAAAGCCCACATCCGGTGTGTTTTGTCTCAAATAATGGGGCACACGGGGGCTGCACGTCACCCACAGCAGCCCCTAACAGTTCAAATCATGCTTCTCATGCCCGTCAGATTAGGTGGCAGTGAGAGTTAGGAAAAGAAAATCACTGTCAGGTGAGGATGACGGCTATTCATGGGGTGCAGTGGGGGACCAATCAGAACACTGCTGCCATCTTGGTGGCTCAGGCCGCCCCATTACCTATAAGTTTTATTCTGGAAGATTGAAGGGAAAAAATGTTTTTAGTCCTGAAGAAGGGGGTGTCAAATTTCTAAACACACTGAAACTGGCGGAGTATAAATGCTCATTTCCAATTACGTTTTCCTTTTCAAATATGAAATAATATATGAGCTGGGATGATGAACAACACAATAATGTAATTCGATCCATGATAGGTGAACAGCATGCAACACTGAGAGAAAAACCAATGCACTGCAGGCATGATGACCAGTCTCCCTCTTTGGAATCTCTAAATAATTGCACATCCCCAGGCACAAGAACTAAAGCAATTGATGTAATTTCCTTTACCTATCCCCCCAGCCTGCAAGTACCCCAATTGAGTTCCCTGTTCTGCCCTTCTATCCAAGTGCAACTCCTGTCGTCTCTCCATTATAGTGAAAGAGATCCTGATGAACCATGAGTCTCTCTAATTCAACAATTTATATATGGCAACCTCACAGGTGTCAACCCTCAACATGGATTCCGACAAGTAGTCATGTGAGATGGCCACTCATGTGTGAAGAGTTGGTTTGGGCAAGATCTGCCTTCCAGGGGGGATATGTTCTGTAAAGAGCAGGACTCCTTACAGCATGAAAACCATGAAATAGGTGGGGACCTTGTGCACCATCTCCCCATTTCTGGGAAACATTGACACCTCTCTGCCTAACCACCCAAAGTGGCTAGAGAGGCACAACCATGGCAAAGAAAATGTAGAAAAAGGGTCTAATACCTCTGTGAGCTGCAGTGAGAACAGCTCTGGTTGCCGAGGGAGGATACTGCAAGGCAACTTACAGAAGTCATGTAGCTCATAAAGACCCAAGCTAACAGGTGCTCAGTGTGTCCTTGTACTTTTGTACCTGGGAACTGAAAGCATCTGCATCCCCCTTCAATCCCCTGCAGTGTAGAACTTGCTAATGTGCAAGTTACCGTGTGTTGCATACCAGGGACATGGATATCTCTCCATGCCCCCGTAAGTCCCCATGGACATGGGTGACATTAACTATCGAAACGCAAGGAGATGATGGATGGAGCACTGAAACTTTTCAGACACTCACCCCCAGTCACAGATCTGGGTTGAATCCATTATCGTTCTTTAGCTCACTTCACCACTACAGTTCAGACCCAGCCATATGCAAATCAGTCTTGACCCTGTTCCTTAAGGGATCAGTCCGGCCCGAACTGCAAAGCCAGGTCTTCCCTGAACCAGACACAAGCATCCTGCGACCGACTTTGGGGTAAAACTCCTCATCAACCAGGCTAGCTTGGAATTCAGAGACAAAGTGAGCATGGGACCCACATCTGGGCATACCCTGCCAACTTAGGGCAAACAAAGCAAATACAAGGAGATGATGGACGGAGTGCTAAAACTTTTCAGACATCCCCAGTCACAGATCTGGGTTGAATCGATCATCGTTCTTTAGCGCACTTCGCCACCCCAGTTCACACCCAGCCATATGTAAATCAATCTTGATCCTGTTCCCTATCAGAACATTCCAGCCCTTACTGCCAAGCTAGGTCTTCCCAGTAAGCTTGATTACGGTCCAGTGGGGTCAAAAAATGTGCATTCCCCATAGGGATTTTGAACACAACTACAGCCCCAACTGCTGGACAGAATTACACCACATTTGACAGAAAAGTAGCTCTTGGTCCAGAAAAAGCCCGTTTTGTGATTTGGTGTAAATCCGTTCAGTAGTGTTGTAACTTGGCACTTGGTACCACCCCTCCATCCTGTTACCCCCCTCCTGCTTCCTCCCCACTTGGTATGGCCCGTGCTGTCACTGGAAGGCAGCAGTAGAATGTTGATCAGTTACGATCCTGTCAAGCTGGGAGCACTTGTGTTGAATTTAACTTATTAAATGTTCTGGAACCTTACACCGTGTGGACCTCATTACCACATTTCTTGGCGACGAGGGAAACGGAGCTGAGCCAGGGTCAGTTAGGTGCTCTCCCCTGGATTTGAATGAGCTTGGACGAGGAAAAAGAAAATATGAAATTATAAACAGAGGATTTACCTTGGGCAGTCCGTGTGAAAAAGAAATGTTGAAAGGAGTAAGACCCAAGAATATGAGCTCTGGAACAGGTGGAAGTTCGTGAGGTGAGCAGTTTCAGCGTTGTGAGGAGAGCTGAGTGGAACGGTGAACGAATTTGGAATCGTCGACGCCGTGTTTGAACTTTATAAATTGAGCCTCGGTGACTGAGTTTAAAAGTGTGCGCGGCAAGAGTACCCAGTGTTCTCTGTTTCCGCAAGTAATAGAGAGGCAAATCAGTGCATTTTGAGTGCAGCCAAAAGTTCCGTCACATTTGACAAACCTCTCCTCAAATCTGCAGAGCAAACCTGATACCAATTTGGAGAGGGCACTGCCACCGTGTGGACATTTCAAGCATTGAAGCGTGAGAAAATATACAGTAAGAACAGTTCAGCGTATGACAAATCAACCGAGCTACGAGGAAGTGAAGCACAATTTAGTGGCGGTTTCCCTCGGTTGTGAAAAGTCGGAAGGAAAGAAGTGTAACTCTCCTCAGTGCTATGCGTAGGAATTGAACCACACCGGAGCAGAAAAGCAGCATCAGAGAGTGTTGACTGAAAGGAATAAGACGACACTGAGCTTACCAGTATCTACCAAAGGCAAATTGGTGAGTCATTGTGGATGGGAGGAGGAGAAGTGAGCGGGGCAGGGAGCGATCTATTCCCTGAAACTGCATTTTGATCTTTTGTGAGGCACCGCTGAGCGCGAGGGGAAGTCACCCTATGGAGAACTTTAAGGTTACAAATGCTGATTTAATTCAATAAAAAAAAAAAACGTGAGGAGGCAAAGAGACTTTGAGTATTCTGAGCTGAGTGAAGACATTTAAGCGGAAAAAGGGAACGAATTTAAATATCTGCCACCGCTGTTAGTAGTGGATAAATCTAGCATTGTGAGGAGAGTGGCCAGTGAATATAAGGTCTAGGACTTACCGGGAGCAAACCGGAAGAGATTAAATGAAATCTGGTCGCTTTATACTGGAATCTGCGCAGTCTTCAGCCTGACGGGTTGCCTTTAAGGAGCTTGGGGCTAAGAGCGAAGTTGTAGAAGTTAATGGGACGCAGCGAACGACTTATGGAGGCATTGTTATTGTTCCTGTCACTGAGTGGGCGCCCTGTAAGCACCTTGCTTTGTCCCCTCCGTGGTTTGTGAGGACTGGTGTGGGGCGTGGGAAGCAGTGAACACTCGTGAGGGAGAAGACGTAGCAGGTCTTGCTCCAAGGAACCCCCGAGTCCTCAACAGGAAGTTCCCGCCCTGTAATTGTGGAAAAGAAAGAGGACTTCACAGTCTTCGTCACTTTCTGTGTGAATATTTGAGATAGCCTCGTTCGATGCGAGGAGGAGATGTCAGCGGAGCTGAGAGCAAAGTCTATCCTTGATTACCGCTTTGGATATTGAGTTGAGCGCAGTGTTAAGTCTGTGAACGGCGTTGGAAGTGAGATTCCTCCTCAGATTTCCAGTGGGCAACAAAATAAAACGTTAAGGTTTGGGGCGTGTGAGTGAGGTTCCCGGCATACTGAATGGGCCTACACTCTAGCAAAAGTGATAACGCACTGCCATTTTGATGCCAGTTTAACCAGCAGACCACGTGAAGCTACTCCGGTAAGGTGGGGTAAAGCCGAATTTTGAATTTAAGGGCAAGCGGAGGAAGAGGATGTGGCAGTGATCACTAGATTTATATGAAAGTTGAAGTAAAAAGAAAAAAAAATAAGAGTGAGCAATTTATAATTATTGAGCAAAGTAAAAGAATCGCCGTGTCAGGAGGAGGAGATATCGGCATATGATGATAACAGCGTTACCTCGTTAGCACAGGATGAGGTACCTTAGCTAGTATTGAGAAATCCTTATGGTACGACAACGGGGCTCCGGAGCAAACACGCCATTGCGCTTGGTGAAATTTAGCTTATCTACTCTTTTCACCTACTGTGTGCTTCGCTAATAGCATAGAACCGAGAGAAACTTACTGTTGGTGTTCTGCTTATCTGGTCTTATAGCAAAATAACATGGAAATAAACAAAAGGTATAACGTATCTCCACCGGAGCCAATTTTTGAAAGGGATGGTATTACCACAAATACAAGGGAAGAATGGAAGGTATATTTTCGCAATTTGGAGGCTAAAATAGAGAATGAGGAAAAATCATTACTTCCCAATGATGAGGTGGAAATATTGTTGAATAGATTAGGTGCAGGAGGGGAAGAAGCCTACGTCAACATTGAAAAGATGGACAAAGAGGAAGCTGGTAGGAATGTAGGTGAAGTAGTTATGGAAGATACAATGGATCACTATTTGCAAGTTATGTCTGGTGATGTACAAAGGTACGAAGTTTTCAGGGATAAAAAGGATGATAAAGTGGGAATGAACATGAGTAAAGTTAACCCTGTGGGTACTATCAACTCTGGAGGAAGTGATATTGATACTGTCGCTGATTCTGTGTCACATTATTCCACGGTGAGCACGAGTTTGTGGAAAAGTAAATTAGCTGGAGCTTTTGGATTTGAACTCAAAGAGTCCAACATATCCCTTAAAACGTACATAGGTGATGACAATAACAACAGGGAGCAAAGAGTTGGAATGGAGATACAAGAAAAGAAGTACAAGGAAAACGTTTTACACCACAGAGATTGAACCCTTTGATCTGAGAGGAGTGGAACAAAAGAAATCTAGATGTATGATATACCTAGAAAGCAATGAACACAGGAGTAATCGGATGAGAATCAACAGCACACAATTAGCCAGGTTTGAGTGGTTAAAAGAAAGGAAACCACCATATAAGGGTGAGGTGGCATGGAAAGGAACTGCTTGTAGAGTGGAATGGAGAAAAAAAGTGGTTATGGACAATCTCAAAGTAAAATGTGGTACATATAAAGGACTTGAAAGGAGAAAGAATATGAGCAAGGAATCTGTGAAGGTAAAAAGTGAAGAAGTTAGGAAAAAAGAAAATGAGCTGATTAGTAAAGGTAAATGTAAGGTAACTCCAACTAAAGGAGTAAAGGAGGAAAAGTGTAATCCTACACGACGCAATTATTGGAGAGAGTGGCATGAAGCTTCATGGAATGAACCCATTTCCAGAGGATCAGGTGCTGAGTATGGAAAGAGATCCGAAGTGGGAGGATGGCCTAGACCAGACAACGAAGATGAAAAGGTGTATGAGGTCTGTGGTGTTACCAGGCGCAGGCGCAGTGCGGTCTGGTCCAGGAAACTACCAAAGGGAAAGATCTTAAAGTTAGTATCACTCACCTGGATGGTGGTGACGATACGAGGGAGAGGAGAATGGAGCACATTAGAAATAGAGTTCCCAGGTGTCCGGGAAGTATAAGAGAAGACCGTGGAAGAGGGTAAAGAGGCACACGATCAGGTGCTATGCTCACTCCTCGAACTAAGCTTGGAATTGACCGGTGGCTGACTGGCATAGCGGAATAGCTGATGTTCTAGGAATCTTTTACCCTGTAGCATCCGCCTGGGCAGTCCGGATTTCCACGTTGGATTAAGGCCAGGACATTTGGTTGGCCATCGCAGAACTAATAACTCCCGTTGTCAGTAACACTTCCTGTGTAATGTTGAACTGAGGATTACCAGAAGTTTGACTTGGGGTTGGTCATCACGGAACCAATAACACTGGTTTACAGTTATACCACAGGTGACATTTTGCGGAGTATAACTAGAAGTCTGAAGTGTAGGCCTCCTGGTCTACGACAATGTGGTAGTGATGTCTTACCAGTGTCTACATAATTTCCGTGAGCTCAGACACTAGTATTAAGAGCATTAGGTCTCACAGTCTCTTGTTAAGAATTTTGGGGTTAAGGGGAGACGGGTGGTTGGGACGTCCAGCCCATGTTTTACCCTTCCCCATCTTACATTACCGGGAGATTAAGGGGATTCCAAGTCACCTTATGGTTAGTATACACGGGGTGAAGAGTAGATATAGTTTCAGTCATCCACCCTCCCGTCCTGGGATTTCCCCATCCCGCCCTCTCAGAGACTGTTTATCTCGCTTAGAGGGGTCATCTGCCAGTTTTGATAGAGGCTTTGGGTTCACCCCTTTAGATTTTCCAGGTTCTTACAGGGGTTTAGGTCTTCTGTGAAGAACCTTCAGCTTTTCATGTTAGCGCATTTGCAGTCATCTCTTCTCCCTATGCTACTGTCTTTCTCTCTCTCATTGCTTCTCTCTCTTCTTTCCCCTATTCCTTCCTCCTCGCCTTTCCGCCTCCCCTTCTCAGCTGTCCCATTCATTTTCCCCTCTTTGTCTCCCTAGGGAGGATGATGTGTTGTAACTTGGCACCACCCCTCCCTCCTGTTACCCCCCTCCTGCTTCCTCCCCATTTGGTATGGCCCGTGCTGTCACTGGAAGGCAGCAGTAGAATGTTGATCAGTTACGATCCTGTCAAGCTGGGAGCACTTGTGTTGAATTTAACTTATTAAATGTTCTGGAACCTTACACCGTGTGGACCTCATTACCACAAGTAGTTAATGAGTTATTGTAGGAAAAACAAAATTGTATATCTAGGGGCGTGGACCCACTGAGAATCCCCCGCTGTGGATCCGCAAAGTCACGCGCCACCAGCAATGCCATGATTGGCTGACAACAACCTGACCAGGAGAAAGCGGCCACCATTTTAACTATCGGTAAACAGTCACAGGAACTTAAAATGTTTCTGGAAAAAGATGAAAGGAGTCAGGGTAAAGGTACCCTGCCCCATGGGTGTTTTAGAGGAGTGTGAGAGGGACCTATGTTGAGTAGGAAATGGAGTTATATTGGGGGGGGTTCTACTTTGGGAATCTGCAGATCTTCCGCAAGGCTTAACACAGCCCCTGTGTAAATCTGCGAAGGATCTACGATTCTTGATTCACTTTGAAGGAAAAAAAACACTTTCTGACCCATTTATACACCCACACAGGCATACTTTCTGACCCATTCATACACCCACACAAGCACCCTCAAAACCATTTACAGACTTGCACAGGCACCCATTTGTAGACCTATGCAGGCATTCACATACCCAGTCACAGAGCCTTGCAGGCACTCTCAGACCCACTCACATAGGTACTCACAGATCCACACAGGCCTTCACACTCCCACACAGACACTCCCATACCTGTTCACAGACCCACACATATACTTACAGACCCACACACCCACCCACCCACCCACCCACCCACTTACAGACCCACATAGGCCTTCACCCCCCCACAGACACTCACATGCCTATTCACATATCCACACAGATACTCACACGCCCACATAGACACAGACCCACTCAGGCACTCACATACCCACTCACAGACCCCACAGACACTCCCACACCCATTCACAGACCCCCACAGACACTTACAGATCCACACAGACACAAGCAGATAGACAGACACAGACCCACTCAGGCACTCACACACCCACTCACAGATCTATGCAGGCATTGGCACAGCCACTCACAGACCCATGCAGGTACTCACAGACCCACTCAGGCCCACAAAGGCAGTCACACACCAACGTACAGACCCATGCAGGCACTTACAGTCCTAATCACAGACCTATATACGCACTCACATACCTATTGATAGACCCACACCTCCACTCAGACATTCTTACACCCACCTATTTGCAGACCAAAACAGCCACTGACATGCACACTCACAGATCTACTCAGGCAGTCTCACACCCACTCAGACCTATGTAGGCATTGACAAACCCATTCACAGACCAACACAGGCACTCACATAACCAGTCACAGACTGATCCAGGTTCTCACAAACCCATTTACAGACTCATAAAGGTACTCCGAGAGCCATTCACAAATCCACATAGGCACTCACACACCACCCACTTATAGATCCACACAACCTCTCACTCACAGATCTACACATGCACTCATACCATATGAGAATATCACACAGACACTCACAGACCAACTAACAGAGCCACGCATGTACTCACACACCCACTCAGAAATCTATGCAGGCACTGACAGACCTGCTCACACACCCACACAGGTACTCACAGACCCACTCACCCACCTATGCAGGTACTCACATACCCGCTCACTGACCCATGCATCCACTTACAGACCAAGAGAGCCACATGCACACCCACTCAAACCCACACAGGTACCCACTCACAGCTCAATGATGGCACTGTCACCCACACACAGACCCATACTGGCACTCACAGACCCACTGACAGACCTATGCAGGCTCTTATAGACACTCATACCCATGCAGGTACTCTCAAACCTACTCACAGCCCCATGCATCCATTTACAGGACCACACAGGCACTGGCACACTCGCTCACAGAGCTATGCAGGCACAAATAGACCCACTCTCAGAACCATACAGAAACTCACACACCAATTCACAGTCCAAGACACTTATATGTCCACTCACAGACCCACTCAGACACTCACATACCTGCTCATAGACCCACACGGGCACTCACAGAGTCACACAGGCAGTCACAGACTCTTTGAGAGCCGTGCAGGTATTTATACATCCGCTCACATATCCATGAAAGCATTAACAAATCCATTCACAGACCCACAAAGGCACTCAGGGATCCACTGATAGATCCATTCAGGTACTCACACACCCACTCACAACCTTATGCCGGCACTTATATACCCACTCAAAGACCCATGCATCCACTTACAGACTTTCACAGGCACTTGAACACTCACTCGCGCACAGATTCATTTAGGCAAGCCCACATCCAACTACAGACCCACACAGGTACCTACAGACCCACTCACACACCCCAAGAGCCACTCACAGTCCCACACAGACACTCACACACCCACTTACAGACCCATACAATTACTCATACACCCACTCACCGATCTATACAGCCAATCACACACCAACTTTCAGAGCTTAAAGGTTACAGTTTGGAAATACAATAAAAAAACCTTGGAAATCCACAAAAAACACCTAAGGGTGACAGGGACGTTACCAATAGGAAAAACATTTAAAAAATATAGAAGTGCACTGAAAAAACAATGTTTACCGGGACATTAAAGTTAGGAAATGTAATTAATAAAACCATAGAAATTTACTGAAAAAGACAAAGGTTAGAGGGATGTTATAGTTAGGCTTAGAACAAAACCATAAAAATTCAGCAGTTAAAGTTACCAGGGCTAACTATAACTTATGCCCCCTCAATGCACTGCCTGCTTATGACCTCACATATTACATTTCTCATAACATTGTCAGTGACATCACTGATGGCATCTCAAATGACATAAGTTATTACATCATCCAGTGTTTGTGAGAGTTTTTTTCTAGACATTTATGAGTGTTAAACATATATATGTGGGCGTGGGAGGGGAGGAGGAGATGGGCGCGGTAACAGTAACAGGCTGAAGACCAGAGGATTTCTTCAAACTGGGTTTTATTTTTAAGGTTCGACGGGTTCGAAAGGTGAGTCTCTCTCTTGCAAAGTCTAGTTTGTCCGTGGTGGCGGTTTTGTCTGGCCGATGCAGCTCCTGGCGGATTTCTTCTCCTTCCGCTCGGGTACGCCGTCTCCGGACCGTAAGGTAAAGAGACCAACTGAGGGAAGCCGTTAGTTCGCCGTCTGATACCGGCTTGCCCGATTGGGGACCGAGTGGTTGTGAGGGAGCACCCGTGTTTTATACAAGAACGTGCTCAAGGGGGAGGAGGAGTGGCGTGAGGAACGTGGGAAGGGTAAGGTAGGGTGAAGGGTATGGGAAAGAACACAGGAAAGTCACACACAGGGGTATTTACAATAATTACAAAGGGGCGCTCTTTTTCCCCACCCAGGCTGCTCAACGCCACCATACCTGAGAAAGCCACACTCCTCCCTCGGGAGTGTGGCACGGCGGTTCACGGGGTCGTTGGCCTCCTGGCTCTCCTCCGCTCTCCTCCGCTCTCGTTTCTCCCGTCTTCTCCGTCGTCTCCTCGCTTTTCCTTCGGTTCCTCTTCTCCGCCTCCTTCTCCAACCTCCGGGGTGATGTCACACCTCGCATACAGGACTTCCTGCCCTTTCATCAATCTGGAGCCTCCGATGTCAGCAGGGGGCGGAGTCTCGTCTTGGTCGTCATACGCCCAGTTAAAGGCGCCGGAGTCATATTCATCGTCCTGTTCAAGAAGGCTTTCCCATTCTGCCCTCGGAAAGGAAAGGAGGGGGGTTAGGGTCAGGGGTCCACCAGTCCTCAAGACCTCCCGCCCCAACCCTGTTACAATATACTAAGGTACTACAAAAGGTAAATTAGTATACGTTGTACTACTAATGAGGGATACCATTTCTAACACATATGTGAGTGGCTGTGTGCATCAGTGGGTATGTGGGTGGCTGTATGTTGTGTGTATGTTAGAGACTGTATAGGTGAACAAGTGGGTGTGTGAGTAGTTGTATGGGTGAGTGGCTGTATTGGTAAGTGGGTGAATAAGTATCTATCAGTGAATGAGTGGCTATATTGGTGGGTGTGTGAGTGGCTGTGTGGGTGACTGAACAGCTGTGTAGCTGGGTGTATAATATAATAATATCCACATTTGTAAAGCGCACAATCACCCGTTAGGGTCTCTAGGCGCTGGGGGCCGTCGGGAAGATTAAGCAAGCTATTGCCCAGAGTCACATGATGCTGGGCTAATCTGCCGCCGGTGCCGGGGATCGAACCGTGATCCCCAGATTCCGGAGTCAGTTGCCCTGGCCGCGGCGCCACACCTCTTCCTGTATGGGTTTGTAACTGGGTATGTAAGTGGCTGTATGGTTGAGTGAGTGGCTGTTTGTATGCATGTTTGGTTAACTGAGTGGGTGTGTAAGTGGCTGTATTGGAGAGTGAGTGTCTGTGTGAGTAGCTTTTACAGTGAGTGAGTGGATGTGTGGGTGCTTGTATTGACATACAAGTGGTTGTGGAGTGTGTGAGTGGTGGTATGGTGAGTCAATGACTCTGTTGAGAGGCTGTATGGGTGTGTGAATGGCTGTATGGGTGAATAAGTAGGTGTGTGAATAGCTTTATAAGCAGGTGGCTGTATGTGTGACTGCATGGATGAGTGAGTGGCTATGTGAGTAAGTTTATGGGTGTGTGGCTGCATGGGTGGATATGGGGATGTATGGGTGGCTCTATGGAAGGGTGGAGGATGAGTGGTTGCACGGGTTTGTGAGTGTGTGTACGAGTGATTGTGTGGGTATATGAGTGGGCCTATGGATGATGTCATGTGATGTCATCAGTGATGCCAAAGACCAAGTCATAAGTGATGTAATATGAGAGGTCATAAGCAGTGCATTGCGGGAGCATATGTTATAGGTAGCTCTGGTTAAATATAACTGCTGAATTTCTATGGTTTTGTGTATTTATCATCTGAGCCTAACTATAACGTCCCTGTTAACTTTGTTTTTTTCCAGCGAATTCTGATATGCATCACACAGAGGTCTAAATCGATCCTAAATCACTGCTTGGCAGGGGACTTCATACTACACAAGTCATGCAGAGCTTGGTTTTTAAAAACAGCATCCAATACCAGCAGTTGCATTACTCTAACAAGAGCTGCCCATTACAAGGGAGAGAGGGAGAGGGAGAGGGAGAGGGAGAGAGGGAGAGAGAGAGAGAGAGAGAGAGAGAGAGAGAGAGAGAGAGAGAGAGAGAGAGAGAGAGAGAGAGAGAGAGAGAGAGAGAGAGAGAGAGAGAGGGAGAGGGAGAGAATGAATACCACCAAACAGTTGATGAAACCCCACATTAACCAGGAGCCTGTACAACACATACCATGTCACAATAGGGTGTCTTTCCTTACTTTACGAGTCTGGAATGGCCAGAAAGTAAGGAAATGTAGAATGGGAAATGGGATTATGTGGTTTGTCAGCAATTACCTGTTAATCCTTGGGATAAGGTTCCCTGCAGAGCGTAAGTCACCTGTGGCGTATGGAGAATCTTTTAGAGAGTCTTGCGGTTCTGCACACCCCCTTTTGGTGGTACAATAAAGGGAATCCTTATTTTGTTACACTGTTTTTGCACCTTGAACGAGGTGAGATTAATGATTACTGTGCGCCTTGAGAATCCTGACTATTCCTCTACTCTTCGCTGTTGTGCATGAACAGTAGTGTCGGGTGATCTCTCAGGGCCGGAAGTGCTGGTTGTGTTTTGGCAGAGGTGATTCATATTCATCAATACCAGGAAACACAGTCACTACTCCCTTGTCTCACTTGATGTCAGACTGGATCTCAGCAGCATTACAATGGCAGTGAATCTTGTAATTGTGTATAATTTGTTCCAACAAAGCCATGTAAACAGTCGGGTGACAAATGGTATTCCATACCTAATGTTTGTGTACAGGGA
Organism: Lissotriton helveticus; assembly: GCF_964261635.1. Taxonomy (NCBI): domain Eukaryota; kingdom Metazoa; phylum Chordata; class Amphibia; order Caudata; family Salamandridae; genus Lissotriton; species Lissotriton helveticus. Next base: position 574,363,525 of record NC_136057.1, on the reverse strand, counting down.
AGTAAAGGATGCATGTTTCACTTGGTGGGAACTAGGCTGTCCTTTTTACTGGACAAAAGAGTACAGATGATCTTACTTGGAAATTACATTTTGAGAACTTGGCTAGAATCAATGAGCAGAGATTTGCATATTTTTTAGGTTGAATACAGCATATAGATTGGTTCACAGAAAGCAACATAAATGCGTCCATTTGAAAATAAACATTGTCTGATATATTATATATATATATATATATATATATATATATATATCTCAAGCAGAAAACTTCAGAAAAAGCTTTATTTTAAAATTCAGTTGTTTCTAGTAAAAGCTAACCTGCCAAAAAAGCGGTTAGGTTCATTAGGGTTGGTTTTGCAGCTCTATCGAATAGTTATGTAACTACACCTCGATTTTCCTTTTTTCATTCATGCTCTTTGATTTGTTTGAGCTCTTTTGGTTTGAAAAAAGGCTACTGTAGAAGTCAAAAATCTATCCTTCCCTGAAATAAAATAAAAGAAAAACTATTTGAGAACACCCGAGACATGTAATTAAAATTGCTTGACTGGTGTAATTATCTAAACCAATCTTAACTGCTTACGGATACGTACATGTTCATTATGGATCTTACTGTGTGCACCACTGTATTTTGCTTTGCGTATGCTTAGCTTTTCACAAAAATAAACTCCTCAAAACCCATTAAAAAAACAAGTAGAGGAGATGCGGCCTAACACATTTGGTACTTGAATTTTGGTTAAATCACTTAGCGCCCGATTATGATGTCAGCATTAATAGGAATGGGGTAACCCAAATAGTCAATAGGACCTGGGTAGCAATTGGTACAGGAAACAAGTGGTTCTAGACAAATATTTTCAAACATCAATAAATATGACCTTTCTATTTAATCATACCTGTGCGGTTATGACCTGATAAATAGGATGAGAAAACAAAACAGGCCTAATGCATGTATAAACATAACGCAGTACCCACAGATTGAATTTCAAGCCAAACAACTAATGGCAGTTTATTCTTGGTTATAACAATACATGTGATAATCACAGAGGAAATATTTATAGGTTACTCACCAGTAGTGATTTTAGAAAAGACGTGCAAAGACATGGTGCTCGTGTGGTGAGGCGAAAGAAGGGTAGAAGGAATGAACTAAATACAGGTATTTTCAAATTATTTAGCATGCCAAGGTTGATGATCCTTAGCTATGAATGTGGCCTGCCCCGGATATTATTTCAACAAAACCATAGTTACTACTTCATCACAAAACAGTGATTACATCAACTGTAAGGTTTTCCAAAAATCACAAGGGGGGGGGGGATGGGGGACTGGAAGGTGCAGGCCCCAGAATATGGGGGGGCGGGTATTTTTCTCGACGTTTCGACCCTGACGCTGCGAGGGTGGTTTATCTCCTCATCTACAGGTCTTCCTCAGGACAGGGGAAGGGTTGAGGACCTAGTTAAAATTCAGATAAGCCCCCATCAGATCGGTGGACAACCAATGAGTGGTGCGCCATGGACATAAATTAGTTCCAGAGGAAATCCAAAAACAGCCGTAATGAAGACGTCCGTTTTGTTTGATGGAAATAAATCTGCAATTCAACCACTAGGATTGTGAGAGAATGTTCAGCAATGGGCTTTAAACAACGCTATTGTCACTGCTTCCTGCGTGTGTCAATAGCGCAGGCCATATCAGGGGCTCAGTCGAAGTGACAGAATGATGTCAGGCAGACCGCCACCGACAGGCAGTCGGTGGAGCTCCACCCGACATCTAGGGCAGCGGTCCGACGGGCGGATCACAATACCGGTGGTTGGAGTGATTTGGGCGGAGGAAGGACCACTGCCTTCGACAAGCTCAAGGAGCCCGTTGGGCGGCATTCGGGCCTAATCCCTACTATGGAGGTGGGGCCTGAGGAGGTACTGTCATAGGGATTAGGATGTCAGTTTCTGACAGCCTTTTCATGGTGGTCCGAACGAACTTTGGGGGCTCCTAGCAGGGACCCCGTAGGCCTCTGCGATGTGGCCTGGGAGTCACATTTGGTGCCCCCCAAACATCTATGCACTGTATGCCAGGCACCATATGGCCTGTGGTACACAGTGCACGGATTTTTGAAAAATGCTTTTTACTATTACAGCTTGCGCAGCAGCTCTTTCCCTGGGCTGCTGCAGACGCGGCAATTGTAAAAATCAGTTTACGACTGCCTGCATGGTGGTCATATCATAATTGGGCTGTTGGGACCGCTGACTCCTTGTCGGAAGGTCTCATGCACGAAATGATGTCGGTCGGACGCTCGTCCACCTGCCAACGTAAGAAGGCCCTTAATGTCCAGTCAATTAAAAAAAATGTGTAACACAATCTAGTACTGGTGCAAAGTTATCTAATGTCCTCGGGCCAAGTTCTCACTATACTGCAAAAAACACATTTCATACAATGGCATAACCAGGATATAAGCCCAGAGACTACTGTGAAGCCAGGTCTAACTAATTACCAGCTACTAACCAGTACAACAAAGAAGCACAACATATTAAAATTAAAATCCCCCATATGTAATCTGCCACAAACTGAATGTATTCAAGATCATCATAGCCCTAAAGAAACTACTCAGATGACAAATAGTATTTAGAGAGAGTTCAGGGGTTGATTAAGCAAAGTGCCCCAGGAGCACTGCAGACCAGTGTGTATGCGTTTGGCAACCCCACGGCACTTATGCATTAAAGAAGGGGCCAAAGACTCTTGGACAGTCCCTTTTTGTAACTGTAGGAAAATGCCTATTTTTGCATGAACACCCCCATTTTGTCTAGACTGATGCTGCTGTTTTTTTACTCTGTGCAGTGGGACTCTGAAAGCCAGGCCCCAATGCATGTGCTCTGACCCCTAAAACATGTAGAAATTGGTTATACCCCACCTTGGCATATTTAACTTACCTATAAGTCCCTCGTACATGATACAAAGTGTTCCCGGACCAGTAAGTTAAATATCACTAGAGGACTGTAGCACACATTGTGCGACCATTAGATCGACAGGGCAAAATATGACTGTGGATCCACGCACTTTTCAAACTGCAATTGTGTTATATCCTGACTTCAATGTTATTCATGCCCTGCCTGTAGAATCTTACAGTGATGACATGCCTTGTAATGTTGTGAAAGCAAATCCAAAGGGGATGATGGACGAAGTGTTGAACAAAGCAAGCAGTCATCCACAGTCAACTTATCTGGGTTTAGTCCATCATCTTTCTTTGGCTCACTCCACCACCCCAGTTCAGACATGGCCATGTGCAATTCAGTTTGACCCTGTGCCTCATGGGAACAGCCCAGCCCGAATTGCCAAGCCATATCTTCCCTGGACCGCAAACAAGCATCCTAGGACCGGTTTCTGACTAATCAGCCGTCATCAGTCAGGCTAGCTTGAATCCAGTGGCAAAGTGAGCAAGGGACCCACATCTGGGCATACCCTGCCAACTTAGGGCGAACAAAGCAAAACCAAAGGGGATGATGGACGGAGTGTTGAACAATGCAAGCACTCATCCCCAGTCAAATGATCTGGGTTTAATACATCATCTTTCATTAGCTCACTCCGCCACCCCAGTTCAGACATGGCCATGGTATGCTCAGAAGTGAGTCCTGTGCTCTTCATGCCACTGGAATCAAGCTATCCTGGCCGATGAGGGCTGAAAGCCCGAAACCGGTCCTAGGATGCTTGTTTCCAGTACAATGAGGACCTGGCTTGGCAGTTCGGGCTGGACTGTTGACCTGGGGCACAGGGTCAAGACTGATTTGCATATGGCTGGGTTCAAACTGGAATGGCATGGTGAGCAAAAAAAACCAATGGAAATATTCCCAGATCTCTGTACTGGGGTGAATGTATGACATTGTTCTGCATTCTGTCCATTAACTGTTGTTTTTGCATTGGAATGTTGTGAGTCAAATAGTCACAGTTGACTGGGCTGAGCTGCTTGGTGGGGTCTCCCTGTGATCTTGTATCATCTTCAATAAAACCTCTTTGAATCACCTGAACCTGTGTGGACCTGATCACTACAATTTTTGGCGACGATCTTCAAAAGAACCTGCATCTTTCACCTCTTCAAACTTCAAGTAACTCCAAGTACAGATTCTACAATAACTCAAGCTAATCATCTACCTTCAACTGGCATCTTTGACTCTACCAGTGACCTCCCATTGGTCGCCCACATCAGTTTGCCAGTTGTTCCTGTGCTTCTGGGGAAGTGCTTCTCCTGGAGCAGCCCATTCAGATCTGGGCGTCTACTCCCCAATATCTTTGCGTCTTGTGCTGTGCCTTCAGTGAGGGTAAGCCTGCCAACGTCTGCGTCTCGTGCTGTGCCTTCAGTGAGGGTAAGCCCACTAATGTCTGTGTTCTGTGCTGTGCCTTCAGTGAGGGTAAGCCTGACACTCTTCAAGCCTTCCATTTATCTTCGTTTGCACACTACTCATTATCTCTGCACTGTCTGGTGAAGAACTGTGTTTTTTTTTGTTTTTGTGTGCCCCAGTCAAGGCGTCTTTGAAGGAGCCCGGTCTACTGCCTGCCTCAGCTGTCTTGAGAGCGTCTTCCTGGGGAGTGCCTGGGCAGTCACCAAGAAAGATTTCTGTTACTTGAACTGGTCTGCTGTCCCTAGAGCGTCTCAACTATTTCTACTAGAGCCTAAAGCACTGCGTGCTGTGACTGCAGTGTCACCAAGAAAGATCTCTACTGTTTGAACTCAACTGCTGTCTCCCCAACGTCTTAACTATTTTGCTACAGTCCAGGGGACTGCGTGCTGTTCCTACAGCCCCTCCCCATGCAAGCGGCAAGGTATTTGGGCAAGCTCGTTTGTGTGTCACAAGCTAGTCATCTCATCGCAACGCTGTGGTTATTTCTTCAACTTCTTTGTACCAGTGAAAATGCGCTTGGAATGCATTTTGCGTGTTCCTTACGATTGGCAATGTTAGATGAGGTGAGGCATTTCTTTGTCTCTGATTGTTTGTCAAAAAGTCGAGGCCTTCATTTTTTTTTTATCAACCACACAGTTGTTTTTCAAAAGAGTGCCTCGCGTGCCTGGTGCAGAGCGCACGCTTACCTCCACCTTCGCTTATGTGATGTCTCCATGGTGCCTGCCTCAACGCGCGTGAAGAGACACGCGCGACCTTACCTTCAGCTCTTCAGTCGCCTCGAGCCCTGTAGTGCTGTCTTTGTCGCATCAGCAGCCTTTGATGCTTTGGCGTGCCGATAACCACCCGGCATACACGTCTGTGAGCGTGGCGCCATCTTGTGGCTGGTGGACATTTCTTCGTTATACTCTGGGTATTCCTGCATGTCCTGCCAACCACACTGTTTCACATTTTTTTCAGTCAAGCTCTAACTATGCCTCAGGGACTTCCTGATGTTGCACGACGCTACCTTTCTATCACCCGTTGTGAAAGTGAAACCATCGCCGTCGAGGGAAGGCATTCTTCTGGTGAGGCTTTTCCTTTGTGCATGTCTAAGGTAATGTTGCGTTTGCTTTCACCATTTGTAGCTGTGTCCTCCACAGATGAGCCAACCACTGTTTACGCTCGTCATGAAAGCTCCGTGATCTCACAGGTACTCTCTCCTAGTCGTGCTTGTGCCTGCTTGTCAATGCGGTTCACAACTGGAAGTTCTTCCCTGTTTCACCCTTACTTACCTTACTTCTGGGGTGCCATGACCTGTGTTTCAAGCTAACTGTTTCTGACTGGAAGTACTGTATAATTAACTATCCACCGACAGCACCCTCATCTACTACCTTTTGGTCACAAAGTGCACATTGTCTGTTTGGTTTTCTTCAGGGATTGTTGACAATGCTGTTGAGCAACAGGATGGATGTCCTAATTTATGTGAAAATGCATTTTCATGTTCTTGAGTCTTCCTAGTTCATGAAACACGGATGGTAACTGATTCACTATCTCATGATAGTGATTGCCACTGTAGTTGTACAAAAAAACAACCTCATGCCAGCAGCCGTACTAAAAGTGAGTAAACATGCACTCGAAGTGCCTTGCAGGACATGAATTGGCACCTGTACGTTTGTCTGTCTATGTTTCATATGAATGAACCTTGACTTTGCAGTGGCTTCAAAGCGGCCCACATATACACTTTGGCTTTTGACTGGGTTAAACGGAGCACTGAAGACAGTACATTGTACTTTTCCGCTGGCATAATGTTGATTGACGCACCACGGTCTATGATAACAAGCATTTGCGATGCAATAGGTCTCGCATTTGCGAGAGTTTGAGCCGTTGGCATTGTAAACGACAATGCCTTTTATTTATGTGTTGGTTTTTAAAACATAAATAAAAGGCATTGCCATTTACAATGGCAATAGCTTAAACTCGCAAATGCGCGACCTATTGCATTGCAAATGCTTGTTTGTAGGTGTTATGTTGTATTAATTTGCATTTAGTTGATCTGTCCTAATAGGGATCTTGTTGGACTTCTTTGCATAATTGTGTTTCTTTCTTGCAGGGCCCTGTCAAACTCATTTGCATATTGTTGATGCTTTCCAGTAGGGGTCTGGTATGACTCATTTGCATATTTTTTATATTCCTTTAGGGGCCTGGTCGGACTCATTTACATATTCTCTAGAGTCTCTTGTAATGAGACGACTGAGCTCAAAATTAGGGAAAGCCCCTGAAGGTATCCCCAGCATTTGAGAAGCACACACACCTTCGCATCTCCATCAGGTGCAGAATTGGGCAGCAACTAACAGAACATCTGACATAAATCATCACACCTGATGGTGTGCCAGATGAGCAGTCATCACCCCAGCGCTCAGACTGTGTGTGGTATGAATCAGTCCCCTGCTATGCAAATGCCTTAACCTCGAAGTGAGGGAGTTTTACAACATTTCATACAAAGCAGAGTGACATTAATGCAAGTTACACAAAGAGCTGCAGCAGTGAGAATGAAAACACTTGGAGGTCTGCTTATCGGATAGATGGGAGGATCAGTCTAAAGCTGGGACTGAGGCAAACTTTTAATGAAGATAATAAAAAGGCAACATGCAGGAATTACTGAAAACCGTGACTTGAAGAAACGATTCACAACTTCTCTTTCTTTCTTTCATTTAGTTGCATCCCTGTGAAATGGATCAAAAAAAGAACAAGCACGCGAGTGGTGCGCGCACGGCCGCCACAGCGAGACATCTGGTTTCAATTATCGCGCAGTGTCTGGGCACGATAATTATAACCAAATGGCAGCCGTGCGGGTAACCGACACCAATAGGCCATGGGCGGATCAATGCACCCGCCATTGGCCAACTGCGTGCTGTCTTTGTTAAAAACCAAATGCAAAAAACAACAATTGATGGACAGAATGCAGAACAATGTCATACATTCACCCCAGTACAGAGATGTGGGCCTAAATCCATCGTTTCAGCCTTGACCCTGTGCCTCATGGGAACAGTCCAGCCCGAACTGCCAAGCCATGTCTTTCCTAGACCGGAATCATGCATCCAAGGACCGGTTTCTGGCTATCAGCCGTCATCAGCCTGGATAGCTTGACTCCAGTGGTGTGGAGAGCATGGGACTCACGTCTGAGCATACCCATCCCACTCCGGGTGACAAATGCAAAAAACAACAGTTGATGGACAGAATGCAGAACAATGTCATACATTCACCCCAGTACAGAGATCTGGACCTAAATCCATCTTTTTTTGCACTCCACACCATCCCAGGTCAGACATGGCCATATGCAAATCAGCCTTGACCCTGTGCCTCATGGGAACAGTCCACCCTGAACTGCCAAGCCATGTCTTTCCTGGCCCGGAATCAAGCATCCAAGGACCGGTTTCTGGCTATCAGCCGTCATCAGCCTGGATAGCTTGACTCCAGTGGTGTGGAGAGCATGGGACTCACGTCTGAGCATACCCATCCCACCTGGGGTGACAAATGCAAAAAAACAACAATTGACGCACGCAAAGGCCAATAGCGTGGGCCAAAACAAAAAGCACACGCACGAGCGTGTGAGATTCCTAGGTTAGTTTTTACATGAAGTCTTCGCCAGAACAGCGCATCAGCGCATGCGCGCTGTTCCAGGCTCGACTTAAAAAGGTATGGAGCACTCAGTCACTTTCAGTGTGATTTTGGGACAGTGTCCAAATTAATTTTCCACTTTCACTTGTCGACCTAGCTTCGACTGGCATACTACTTGCAAGAAGCTAATTCTAATGCACGTCGTCCTGCAGTCAAAATTGACATTGCACACCCATCTTCCTCATTGTCGCCTGACAATGACGGTGACAAACTTTTGGATGAGGAATTTGACAATCGATGTTTTTCGGCTTCTGCTTGGCTCAATTGATATTGCCGCTTGGCCTTGTGGGCATTGTTGGAACGTCTTTGGAATATTTTGGCCTCCTTTTTGTTTTCTTGACGTGATGTACTAGATCTTTCCTCCATTTTGTTTTCTTAACGTGACACACTTGATCTTTCCCTCGCTTTGCAAACCAGTACAAAATGCTTCTCTTTCCCGCAGTCTTTACATATCTGTCCAATGGTGGGACATTTACCTTTATGTGGAAAGGAAAATCCATATCAAAACTTAACTTCTTTTACTTTGGAAACATAACTTTATGGCCTTCGCTCTTGTGTTTAGACTTACTTTTCACATTCAGCGCCAATTCATTTTGGGCCATTCCGGTCTCCAATTTAGCAGCTTGTCTGCCAGCTCTTTCCTCCGCTCTGGCAGCCATGAATACTTGCTCAAAGCTGAGTGTCTCAGCATTCGTCGTCTGAAGGAATCAGAGAGACACCCATCTATTACTCTGAGACACATGGCCTCTTCATCATTGAACAAACTGAATTGCAATGCTTAATGAGCAAATCAAGTCTTTCTATAAACTCAACCATTGTTTCACCACCTTTCTAATTTTCTTGGTTGAATATGTACCATTAGTAGTCGAGATTTCGCATTGAATTTAACTTGGTGTTCAGCACATCTTTGATTTGACGGTTTAGTTCACCACAGGTGGTATTTTCTTTATCAGTTCTTTTACTCCTTTTTGTGATTTATTTCTTCAAGCGCATCAATGAAATCATCGAAAAGTTCGACCCAAGCTGTCCAGCGATCACCAATATTCTTCTTTTTAGTAGTATCTAAGGGAGGCGGTGGTTTTATGAATGCAGCAGCATCATAATGAATGAAAATATCTGCGGTCAGTTGAAGAGCTCACTCGAGCAGTGTCTGTTGCCCGATTGGTAGAAACCACCGCAATGGAGCGCACACCGCTAGCCCCTCCTCCGGATCGCCCCTCGGGACTATGGCACTTGTAGTTCAATAGTGGATCACCCAGGTGGGTGCAAGTCGGTACTTGTTGGACTGATGAATCTCTAGACCCGATACATGTCCCGGGTTTTTGGGTATCGCCCGAGACATGACTCGGGTTTCGGGATAACTTCCGTCATCAGTAGAGAAATGGTTAGGGGTGGAGGAGAAGGCCGCCAAACAACCGTCAATGGCCTCGATGCCCGAACCGGCACGCAGGGCAGCATCCAGGAGCCCGTCGGCTCAAAGCTCAAGGGAGCCAATTAGTAGAAACCACCGCAATGGAGCGCACACCGCTAGCCCCTCCTCCGGATCGCCCCTCGGGACTCTGGCACTTGTAGTTCAATAGTGGATCACCCAGGTGGGTGCAAGTCGGTACTTGTTGGACTGATGAATCTCTAGACCCGATACATGTCCCGGGTTTTTGGGTATCGCCCGAGACATGGCTCGGGTTTCGGGATAACTTCCCTCATCAGTAGAGAAATGGTTAGGGGTGGAGGAGAAGGCCGCCAAACAACCGTCAATGGCCTCGATGCCCGAACCGGCACGCAGGGCAGCATCCAGGAGCCCGTCGGCTCAAAGCTCAAGGGAGCCAATTAGTAGAAACCACCGCAATGGGTGATCCACTATTGAACTACAAGTACCAGAGTCCCGAGGGGCGATCCGGAGGAGGGGCTAGCGGTGTGCGCTCCATTGCGGGTGTTTTCTGTTGCCCGATTGGACCTACAGCTTCATCAAGCACTAGCAGTGTGCTAACATTTGGGTCGTCGCACCCGCTCCCTGGTTGTGAGGCGCGGTCTTTTTTTTTTGCGGTGAGTAGCAGCTTTGTTTCTTGTACGGGTTCTTCACCCTTCTCTTCTCTTTGCATTTTATCTAGTTGTTGCTGCCTTTGGTGTTGTCGCACTCTATGAATGACGACTTTGATTTAGGCTGTGGTGCAGTATCTTTTATCTTGACTTTACCAGCAAGTTTCTAGTCGATGACATACAAACTTTATGTAAGGTCTTCACTTTCTTCACAGTCTAGAGAAGTGCTTGGACTCCACAAACGGAAACCATTGATTTTCACTACGACTGTGGCACACGTGAGACGCACAAGCACTTTGCTGGACCACGGCAAACTCCCTGGGAGAGCACGCTCAGTTCTTTAGGTTGGGGGTTTATGTAATCCCTATTTCATCACCAGTTGAGGTTTTCTCCCTAGCCTGGGTACATGCAAATGATCATGCCACATATAGAGATTGGTATTACACCTCTTTATTCATCAGCGTGTAATCGTTCATTGAACATTCTACATCACGAATTCTATAACCCACACCCAAGCACTTACGTCACTGTTCTATGGAGTCCATCAGGGACCAAAAAGGGTCCCACCATCTCTAACTCATAAGACAGAATAGTACTTTTAAAAGTCACCTTTTACTTGTCTAAAGCATCTAGAAGCCTATCTGTATTAGCTGCCAACTGTCAACCAGGAGCTGAATAGTCACTCTGATGAGGTGTGAATTTTTTTCCAGAGCTGGGACAAAGGCCTTGGGTGTGGGGTGGTGTTCTGTTCCTCTGACAGGATGACCATCTGGGCAGTGTCCACACATTAAATTAACTTCAAAGAGCCCCACCATGTTACAGGCAGATGGAGCCAACATCAGAGCCTGCCCCTCCTATGTCCTTCTAGTCAGTCATCAATCCCAGTGGGAGAGGAGCTGCCCCTAAAACCGGTTTTAAGTGACCGCGGAGGAGGGATTGCTCATTTCCTTGGCCACACCATTTAGGATGGACACACAAGCTCAGCACAGGGTAGGAAAAATTTCAACCATGTTGGATTTAGTTGGAGAGGGGCACTGTGATCTTGTTTGCTTCAGGGCACACAGATAATACTGAAAAGGTGGGTAGGCTTACCATGGGAACCTTTTCTCCATTGGTTAGGGAGGGGCCTGGAGTCACCCCCAACCACAGGCTAGTGCCAGGCATAAATGCACCACCCGTGGGCACCCTCTTCAGAACATTACTTGACCTGTGGAAGACAGAAGAAAAACGACCTGTGGGGAGACCTAAACGTCTAAACATGTGCCCACTTGTACCCAGAACAAAGGAGTGGACTCCAAAGGTCAGCTGACTAAACTTACTGTTAAGCTATAGAGACATGACATTTCTTGAACAGCCCAGCTGACCAGTTTTAATTGGACCTGCCCTGGACCCTACTGGTGGCTTCAGCTGGAGCCAGTCTTAAACCCCCCCCCCCCCCCCCAAGGGGGGGACTCTTGGACTTGGACTCTGAGACTCTTGGTTGTGTCAAACTGTACTCCTCCAAAACATCCGGAAAAACCTGAGACTTAGAAACTTTTTGGCTTCAAACACCTCCGGAGTATCAGGACAAACCTGTAACACCAATCCAACAAAAGTGCGTTGTCACTGGGCTAACAATTCAGGTTGCTCCTGTTTGAAATGGCCCTTTCCAGGCTGCTTTCCCTCGTCTTTTTGCTTTGGATATATGTGCTAGCCTTAAGACTTTGAGCGATTTTGACACTGCGATTCAGTATCAAGGCACTATGATTGTCATACACATACTGATGATTGATGTATACATGATTGCTAATTTGAGTTGGATGCAAGTCCCTTGTCAAGGGGTAAGACATATACCTAGGGCATGTAACTGAAATGCTCCTCTGTGGGCCTGAAGCACTGGTTATGCAACCAGCGGAGGTAGCTCTTCAAACATGCCACAGGTTTGCATTGGTGGGGCCTGTATTTTCAGGTTACTGTTACTTGGCTTTGCATTTAAAAAGCTACTTGCCAAGGTTCTGCATGTCTCTCGCTACAACGGAGTACTCCCTGGGTGCTGGATGAGGTGTCGGGAAGAGGTGCATATGCACTAAATGCTCTGGTAGTGAATGCACTGGATGGTGTGCTTGATATGGTAGGCCCAGCTTCTCACATTTGATTGACATGAGAGGTCTGTGGAAAGGCTATTGAGCTGTATATCCTATGTGCAGACGAGTGGCAGTATAGTGTTGGATATCAATGAGTTAGTAATGGAAAATCCTCTCAGGTAGTGCAAGTGAATTCAACATTACTAATGTGGAAATATCACTTTGGAAAAGTGGGCATTTCTATGCTCGAGGCTCCGTGTGCCTGTCAGCCTGTCTCCAATACACATCTGGGTGCTGGCGGACAGCTACATCTGTGCATTCCTGATGAGATAGCCATAAACTAGGGGCTCAAGGGAAACAGCAGACTGACTCTACGGGGGGTTTCCATGATAGATAAGAGGGGGTGGAATTGGCACCTGCATTCCAAGGGGCAGGGTCTTGGCCCCACTAAAGTTATTGCTCAAGCCTCCCAGACTAGCATGGCAGAAAGGACAAAATTTGGAGAGGGCCTGTACATTTCAAAAGTGAACATTTGAAGTGATCTCATGTCAAAGGCTATTGTGGGTATTACTACTGGGGCTCGGTCCTCAGGAGTTAGAGACACTTTGGGGATTGGAACCACCCTATGCTGGTTTCACACTGGGACATGGACAAGAGTTTACCATTTGGGGCAGGAGGGACTGCAACTGGATTATCCGCAGACTTGTGATGGCCTGCGGCTTGTGCTCTAGGAAGGGGACTATTATTTGGTGGATTTTGCTGGCCTTCTCCTAATTTTGCCAACTGTTGTGGCCCGGGTCCCTAAGCACTCTCCAAGGGCAGGTTGGCTGGTCTCCTGTCCACGAGATCCCAGGGACAAAAAGGATCTCCCTGTTTCCATGAGATCATAAGGACTATGCAGAGTGCGGCAGAAATAGCTGAAAGTGATTGTCGGGTGGGGCTAGCCAACATATGCAGTAATCAGTGTGCCGAGGAGTGTGCTCGTAATGATCAGTGACCCACCTAGGTGAGCCATAGTGTGAGGAGTACGAGTAGTGCAGGGGAAGTTTGCTGAGTCCGAGGAACCCAAACTTACAACCGGAAAACTGTGGTAGCTTGCATTCTGTAGCGTGTGGTGTCAGAGGGCTGTTGGGGGAATTCTGCTGAATCCGCGGGACCCGAGCTGGAAGCCTAGACCGTCTCCGACCTCCAGATCGGCAGAACGACAGTGCCTGACATAGCAGCCTTAATCCGAGGTCGCCGGCTCCCTCCCCCTGGCCGAGGCCACAAGGTACTCTATTGTTGAGAATATCATGACTGGACCAGAGGGGTCTCGTTGTGATTTGTGTGCACCAACAGCTGGCTGTCTGGAGCAACTGCAGCTTGCACCTCTGCTTGAGGGGAAAGAGTTCTCCAAATTGGAAGTGCACTAGCTTCCGGCATCGCAGTGTTTTGCTTACAGTTGGGATAGTGAGCATACAGTCGTGAAAGTGCCGCTGGGTGCCTGAGGACCTAATCTGGATGGACGAAACCCAGTAACTGTGTGGTTCCGGCCATCTGATCAAAGTGTCGTCAGCTGGGGCAATGTGTATCATTGGCTGATGTAGTTTGAGTGGCTGAGGTGCGGAGTCATGAGGCAGTGTAAAAACCTGTGATTTCTTGGCCATTACAACTGTACGGGCCAGGCGATATTGGGAATGTCATGTTTTATGTCAATGTGATAGCAGGAAAGTGGAATACTTCTGAACAGCCTGCATATGTGTTTCTGTAATTACTGATGTGGGAGGGATCGCTTTGCTCATGAACACCTTGGGGAAGTACACACATGGGTTTATTTTGATTACGAGGCTGAGGGGTTAACGGGACCAGTGAATACCTATGACTAGTACATATATGTTCATGCCATTCTGCTGCTAATGGGAAAGTTTGACAATTGCATATAACTGTAAAGTATACATCCAATGTGTATGTCATTTTGATTTCAATGTGTGTGCAATAAAAAGACCAGTGTTTTATATATACACAGTGTGCAGTATTTTGTAGTGTGCTCAGGGTGTTGCGAGGGTGGTATTGTACTAATACTTTACACTGACCCTGAGGATAAGCCTCACTGCTCTGTGCCAGGCCACCCAAGGGTAAGCACTTCTGTGCCAAGCCACCCAAGGGTAAGCACAGGTTATCGGACAAGTGTATTGTACTTATCGTATCTAGGATGGTGGATGCTGTCTGGCTTCGATACATTCCAGCCAGCTAGAAACCGCTGGGTCTAACACTCCCGCTCTGAGCTTTCCCACCAAATGGCAATAGCTTCACCGGGACTTCTTACAATGGCAATCTATCCTTGTGGAGCCCACCTCAGTCACAGCCAGCTGCCTTGCCCTGCTGAGGATTTTGACTTACATTTCAGAGACTAAGGGGGTCATTAGGATCGCGGACGGACTTGAGTCCGTCCGCGACCCCAGAGTAGGAGGGAACGTCCGCATGGGCTGCGGCGTTCCCTCCGTGCAGATTAGGATGTGACCGCCAGGGTGGCGGTCACATCCTCTATCTTTAACATTGCGGCGGGTGCAGCTTCAAGCTGCACCCATCGCAATGTTTAAAATGCATGCACCGCATTTGCGTGCACAAAGCGGCAGGCACGCGCGGTGCCTGCTACTTTGTTCACGCAAATGCAGGGGGGTACCATAGGTACCCCCCCATGTGCACCCCCCAAAAAGCCGGAAAAGCTGCCGCGGAAAAGCATACATTTTACACCATCCTAATATGGCTGGCGGTGTCTGATAGACACCGCCAGCCATGTTGGATCTTTTCCGCCGCGGTTGTAAGCCAACCGCGGCGGAAAAGCGGCAGACTAAAACCAGGACCCCCCAGCCATCCTAATGTGGCGGTGGGTCCGCAGAGGATTTTCCGCATCCGCCGGGCCGGCGGTGGCTTCCGCCGGCCAGGAGGATGCGGAAAATCCTCCATCATAATGTGCCCCTAAGTCGGAAGGTAAACATCTGTATCCAACCGTGCTCCATTGCAGTCAGTCTAAACTCAGGCGTCAGTACCCATATTGAGCAACCAGAGGGCTGTGACTGGAGCGTAATGCTTTTTGGCAATATTTTCATTTAAAACTTAGGAAATTCACATCTCGGGAATCCCTTGTTGGACTTTTGTCATTTTGGTGCTACACTGTTCAATAAGTCGTCTCTATTTTTATGATTGAAGTGGGATTTTTGTTGTGTTGTTTTTTTGACTGTTTTTGTACTTCTAAATGCCTTACACATTCTCCTAAGTAAAGCTTGTCCACTCTGTGCCATAACTACTAAGGATTGAGCTTAGGTTTAAATTACTAAAACTTTAACTGGACCTAACATGGAGAGTGACATCATTACTTGTAGTGGACTACCATCAACCCCAACTAATAATACACTTTCTCACAGTAATATACATTGTGTCAGCACTAAATATGCTCAGGTGAGATCTAAAGGGAGTTTTCTCTCATTCACATGGGGTTGTGGCCTCATGCAAATTAGGAATAACTCTGTCCTGCCTACCTCTCACTATAGATCTTCAGCAGGCACACTGTCTGTACGACACAAAGGGATACACAGTTGGAGTTTCCCAGAGGGAATACACTGGGTGCTGGTCACAGGGGTCCCATGCTCATTACCAGGCAACGTCCTGCAGGCAGTTGCAATAACTCACTACCCCCGCCTGCAAGGGTACCTGCTACACCTTAAATAGGGAGACTGCTCTCAGTGTGATGTGAAAGGGAGACAGGCCGCTTTAAGGAGCTACTCCGCCTTTCACTAATGCACTGTTAGCAATTATGGAGCATGTTTGTGCCTGCAATGTGAACAGCACACAGAGTAACATGGCTCAGTGTCCCAGTCTGCGAACAGCCCACTCAGTCAAGGATGCCCTACAGTGCAGAATGGCTCAATGTACCCTTTGTGTAATACAGACCCAGGAAGCTGCAAATTAAAAGAAACAGTGGTGATACACACGGAGCCTTTAAAACATACCATGATCACATGCCACTTCCAATGTAACATACTAACACACTAAACTACTATGGGGCAACCCAGTAACCCAGGGAACTCAGCCTACTCAAATAAAAAAATGTAATAATGGTCCCCTCGGGGAGGATATAAGCCTAAACCTCCTAGGCTAAATATAGTCATCCAAACCATTTGGCTAAAGTTGCCAAGTATGTTTAACTCAACATATCGTATAACATGGCAGGTGCTCCAAAAAGATGCATTGAACGTGAGTAGTGACAATAGTGAAAAGTAGCGTGGAGGTGCTGTACAAACATATATACAACATATTGGGTTATACACAACATATATACAGACTAACTAGGTGCTGACAGAATGCTGATTCTTCAACATGACTAAAAGTAGGAGTACAGAGTGTGAATGCTAATAATCACAGGAGTCCACTAGATTCTTTTGTTGACATAATAGACGGGGTAATCATCAGGACAACAAAAATTGGTAGCAACAAGTATAGATGGAAAGACTCAAGCTGAATAAATCAGTACAACACATAAATGGAGATTCTATACTTCAAGATGAGACTGCCCTCAAAACTGTCGTACCGCCTATGAACTGTGCATGTGCAGGTATGACAGCGTTGAGGTTTCTAGTGTCTACCAAACGCAACACATCTGTTTTCTCAAACTGCATGACGGTGCCCAATTCCAGCCCCTCAGGGCGGTCTCATTTTGACTATTGTTATTTTTTTCTCTACCACTGTAACAGCTGCGGTTTGAGCTTAGATAGCTCACTGGTTTTGATACCCATAGTAGACAGTCAAAATCTACTTTAAAGCCTAATGAACTGGAAAAGCTGGTCATTCTTTTTCTATGCAATGTTTTGAATATCCAGCTACTATTGAAACGCTGGAAAGTCCTGTAAGGTTCTTAGTCAGTAGAAAGGTTTACCACGCTACTGATGTTGCTTATGAAAAATTATGCGATGATGTATATTAAGCAATCATGCCCTAACTTAAAACCTTGAAGATAAAAAAAAAGCCAATGTCCCTACCCTCCCATTACGAAAACTAATATCCCACTAAACACCTTATCTTGCTGGGAAAGATATGTGGTTAAGGTTTCCTGCTGGCCGCAAGATAATAAAATATTGTTGGAATGGTGAAGGTCTCAGGGAAGGGGAGTTTTTAGATTGTGGTTTCATCTTATCATTTCTAAATCTAAGAATACATTTTCCCTGGAGACTCCACGGATGCCACGTGCTACCTCATATGCCCAGTCACGTAGAGTGTCATCATCAGACTCATGGACTTCTTGATTTGAGCAGAAATGGAATATAAGGTAGGTTTTTTTCTGTAGACCTCTTTGCCAAGTAAAACTTGGTGGAATATTTCTGCGGAAAACTACCTGGAGTGTGAGGATTACATATGGAAATCATCCTAATTTCCACAGAAGAAAACTTTCCTCAGGAGAAAACAGTGAATAGTCAGGTAAATCCACATTCATAATTACAAAACAAAGTGCTCCGGGTATAATAAGGTATTCAATTCTGCATTTAGAAGTATGTACATTTCATTCTCAAATAATAGTGCCATAAAGCCTCCTGCTGCACTTTCTTCAATTAATAAAATATTGATAACTAATCTTTACATTTTAAACACAGGAATCCTGTAACCTAGACAGCAAATACTCTTAGGGAGCAATGATAAATAAAACTAATCACTTCTTCATCCAGCATCTCAGATAGTTGGCATAAGATGTAAAACACAGCCTTCTTCCTATCCCAGAGATTGTCTTTCCCTACTTACCACAAAAAGACATGGTCTTTTTATGTTGTTCAAGAATTGGTAATCCACTTTGCTACCTGCTTGGAAGTGGCTCTCTCTGTGAAATGCAGGTAACACTAATGGCTACAATGAATCTCCACCAGCCATGTGTGGTGAAACCTACTGCTAAAACACTGAAACTGTGGGTCTAAGTAGATTATACAGGCTTTAATTCACCACCGGGGTACTACACTGTATACACGGGTTAATCACTGCTCAGCACACCATTAGTTTCTCAAATTCAAAAAACATTTTCACTTATGTTTTTTTCTGTAACCATGCTTACAATTTCTTCTTGCCACGGAAGTTACCAGAATCCATGTATTTCAGTCATTTTAATCAAAATAGTCTTCAATATCTACATTTGGATCCAAAAGATTTTCTCCATACATTGAGAGGTCCATTTGATTTAATATCAAGTTTTCAAAGGTTTCATCTAAATCTGTTTCACCAATGAGTACAGCACCCATCATTCGTCCATTTTGCATCACCGTTTTCACATATTCGTGTCCTTTGGTGCACCGCAACAATAACTCATGGTCAGAACCAAGTCCCTGTGCGTTGTATTTTCCTAATAGCACAACCTGAAAAAGAAGTAAAAAAGCTGAGTAAACCTGCAAATACAGTTCCATTATGAGGTAATGTAGAGCATAGTGAAACTAGGGCATAATTAACAAAAGGTTATTCTGTACCATCTAAAAGGGCCTAATAGTAATATCACCATTTGAATACCAGAATGCTAAATATTTACTAAATAATATACTGCAGCCATGCAACTCAGGACATTTTGCCTAACAAAGCATTCTGGACAAGATGTACGACTGTTTTTAGTGGTCGCAAATGGAGAATTGGGCTTTTGCAACCACTAAAACGTCTTGTGCAATGTACCAACCCTACTTTGTGAGTTGGTAGCCTATTACTGATTCGCATAGTAGGGTTTGCGAGTCGCTATTAGGAAAGGGCGTACCAAGGGCGTCCCTTCCTAATAGCGAGTTGCAAGGGCATGTACAATTGTTTTGCAACAGGAATGCGGTCGCAAAACAATCGCAGTTTACTGGCTACGTCAAGTAGGTGGTAAGTCAACGGGAAGGGGGTGTCCAGGGGACCCCTTCCCATTTGTGATAGGCAGCGAAAATGTTTAAGAGCACAGCACTTATTTATTGACACAAACGGTTTCTCGAGTGACGAGTTGTGGCCGGAGGATCGGCCTTTTTCAAACTTGGCGAGCGCCATTAAAAACCACACCTTTTATACACTGAGGTAGTGCACGGGATACACAAGTATAAAATAAATACTTTCCATTTATCTTGTTCTCCATACAAATTGTAAAATTAGCTTTAAAATTAGGTTTAACATTTGGCTTATGAACTGCATTGCTGCTATGTTTCAAGCACAACATCTTGCAAGTAAAATGGAACCCATTACTTTCATGTCGACATTTTGTTTCAGCAGCGTGAAGATATATACATATATATATATATATATATATATATATATATATATATATATATATATATATATATATGTATATAAAAGACACTCGTTTTTGTTCAGGCAGCTTTGTCCCTTCTCGTTCTTTACTGGAAGTGAGTTTTGCTTCATGTTTCTTGCGTCTCCACTGCGCAAGTTAAAGGGACCCGCCCTGACGAACCAAGCACAACCAGTGGAAATCGGTGGTGTTTCGTGGAAGCGAATGGTGCTTGGTACGCTGCGGCCACGGGAGGGCTGAAGTTCGGCTACGGACTGTGACTGCACGGTGAAGCACACCGCATTGTCGTGTGTTTCCTGGACTCTGCCCATAACGGAGGCTGCAGAAGGCGTTGGGCAGCAGAGGCCCAGGCTTATTTGTGAAAAGACACTCGTTTTGGTTCAGGCAGCTTCCATGCATTCCGTCCAGAGGAATGCTGGTCCGTGTAGTCCTTCCATGTTCCATCCAAATGGGGGAGAAGTACTTACCATAAAGTAAAGGAAGGACTACCGTTTGCACCTGCACAATAGGAGTGGCATCTGATGAAGGAAAAGAAACCGAAACGCGTCATGCCACTCACAAATAAACCGGCCATAATCTGACCCGCTGTGTCCCTTCTCGTTCTTTACATATATATATATATATATTATTTATATATATACGTTTCCCTTCCTCCAACGAAACCGGGACACATCGACTGCGGTGCCAAACAGGGTCAGAGGGTTTCCTGCCAATAGTACTCCGTTTCACAAAAACGCTTCAAAAAGCGAATAATGCACTCTTTATCCAGTTTCAAACACCACTTCTTCAGACCAAAAGATCGTATTTCATATTCTCCATATTTTCATTCCAGCATGACAACAGTGCATGGAACCAACCCAACGCGTTTCACCGAACACTCGGCTTGATCACGGGTGAATTGTATTCCTCAGTAACATATTTAAATAAAGTTTCACATACCACTTCCTGGTGAAAACATAAACAAAGGACTATGATTCGTATCAACAAAGGAGCAGCCACATTGGAACAGTGTCCTACTAATGAAATTGACAGCAGTTTTTACATTCATATCTCTGTTGTTTAAATGGGAGTAATAAACATTTTGTAATTAACCCATACCAGTTGCTAATATTATCAATTAACTGTCCTTCATAATCATAAATGAAAAAGTTTAAGTTGGTGAGTCCCAAGTGGAAATTTCAGCAAAATTCACATACCACTTCCTGGTGTAAACATAAACAAAGAACTATAATACATATCAAAGGAGCAGCCATATTGGAACAGTGTCCTACTACTAAAATTGTCAGCAGTTCTTGGATTCATGTCTCTGTTGTCAAAAAGGGGAGTAATAAACATTTACCCATACAGGTTACTTATATTATCAATTAACTGTCCTTCTCAAACATAAATGAAAAAGTTTAAGTTGGTGAGTCCCAAGAAGGAATTTAGGCAAAATTCAATATAATACCCAAGTGGGGTAATTGTAAATTCATGTCTGTATACGTTGCCCATTAATACATTCCATCTTGCACATTCAATCTTCCTCAGCGGATAATACCTGTATAGAAAGAAACAAGTTCTTCAATTTTCTAAAGGGCCTCAATGATTCGAATCAAAAACAGTGCATCACAAACAATAAAACGTGAAAAAGTGATAAACATAAGAAGTTAGTTAAAAACATGAGGAGCACAAGCTGGAGACTGTGTCACATGTATATACAATTACAGCTCTAATTACAGTTATACTAGTTTACTCGCCCAAGTGCCATTTCAATTCCTCCTCAGAGTTCAGCCCCCCAGGTATGCGGGTATCTAAGTCCAGAATGTATTTGCTCTCTAACTGTCGTAGCCTACGTATTTTATCCCCACCTCTTTTCATGGAGGGTATCTTATCAATCACAAAGAACTTGAGCAAATTGTGATTGCTACGATGTAGTTCTTCAAAGTGCCTGGCTACAGGTGAGTTCTGATCTTTATTTTTAATTGCCCGCATATGTTCCAAGATACGTTTCTTCGCAGGAAACATCGTGCTCCCAACATATTTTTTGGAACATGGGCACACCAGAATATACACAACATATTCGGATAGACAAGTAAGGTGTTGTTTGATAGATTTTTCTCTACCTTCAATAGGATAATATACTGTTTTGACATTCTGGCTAAACTTACACGCCTTGCATGT
Organism: Lissotriton helveticus; assembly: GCF_964261635.1. Lineage (NCBI taxonomy): Eukaryota > Metazoa > Chordata > Amphibia > Caudata > Salamandridae > Lissotriton > Lissotriton helveticus. Next base: position 574,341,959 of record NC_136057.1, on the reverse strand, counting down.
CATGCACGTGAAGAAGCCTTGTATATCAGATGTTTTCCCGTGTTTGGTAGTTATTTCGTTTTTACACAGTCTGTCTTTCAGAGAATCTGCTTTCCGATATGTAATGCTCGGATTGCAGCCAACCACACTCGTTAACGTAGGTTCTGTTTTTAAAACATTCAAGTGTTTTTTTAGGCTGCTCTGTACCTGCCAAGATTTGGCATGGTAGGTGGAGATATACCTAACCACCTCCTGTGTCTCCCTTTCTCTTTGTTCTTTGGGGATCAACAGTATGTCATGACTTAAGCCAGTTGCCTTCAGAAAGGCTTCTTCAATTACTTGTGGATGATATCCACGTTCTTTGAAGCGATCCTTCATACATTCTCCCTCCAAAACAAAGTCCTCATCCTTGCTACAATCCCTCCGAGCCCGGAGGAATTCACCAAACGGGATACTGCGTATCAGGGATCTGGGGTGGCTACTTTCTGCATGAAGCAGTGTGTTACCCGCCGTACTCTTGCGGAATAACTTTGTCACCAGTTTGTTACCAGCAACTTCAACTTTAAGATCTAAAAACTCCATGTATTGGCTGTTGATTTTGCCTTCCAGACCCAAATTCAAATCATTCTGGTTTAGATCTTGAATGAAACTCTCTGCCAGTGTTTGAGGACCATCCCAGACAATAAACAGGTCATCTATATATCGCAGCCAGGTTTTCACATGGCTGCAATATAATACATGGGTTTCGGCCACCTGCTGCTCCCAGCCTGCCATGAACAAATTGGCAAAACTGGGAGCAAAACAAGTTCCCATCGCTGTCCCTTGTCGTTGTCTATAATAGACCTCATTAAAGATGAAAAAATTGTTCTGGAGACAGAACAGCATCATGTCTAAAATCATTGTAGTATGATCTTTAAAGGAGATGGAACGCTTTTTCAGGAATTGACAACAAGCATCTATACCATCTTTGTGTCGAATTGAAGTGTAGAGGCTACAAACATCAAGGGAAATGAGTAAAAAACTGTCCTGCCAAACAAAATTCTTGATTTTGTTAATAAAGTCCCTGCTGTCCTTGAGGTATGATGGTATAGCTTCCACAAAGGGACGAAGAAAGAAATCAATGTATTTGGACGTGTTCTCCAACAAAGAACCCATGGAGGAGACTATTGGTCTACCTGGTGGTTTTTCGGCGTTCTTGTGGAGCTTAGGTAGCAGGTTGAGTACTGCCACTTTGGGATTCCGATTGAGTAAAAAGGAATATTCATTCCATTCTAACAAGCCTTTTTGTTGCCAATCCTTCAACATCTTAAAATAAGTTGTGTTAGTTTTTTCAACCATCTGGCTTGAAGAAACCTCATAGCAGTCTGTAGAACTCAATTGTCGCATCCCCTCCTCAATGTACTTATTTACATCCATCACAACAACATTACCCTCTTTATCCGATTGACGGATAACAATGGAGGTATCACTCTCTAACGATTTGATGGCAAGACGTTCATTCTTGCTTAAATTGTCTTTGGACCAACCCTTCTTTCTGGCCAACTGTTTCAAATCACTAATAACCAAAGATTCGAAAATGTCAATTCCACACGTTGGTAACATGGGATTAAAGTTCGACTTGGGTTCAAAGTTGTTCGGGTAATTTAAGTTAGTGCTGAAACCCAATAATTCAGCATCAATTGGTATATCAGATTCCAATTCTTTAGTAGCAATGATAGCCTCTACTTCACAAATAGATTCAGGTGCAGGGGGAAAAATGTCAACAGATTTGGTAACATTCTTTACCTTCAATTTATTCCATTTTTGTGGACGTAGCATACGTGTAAACTTAAATAAGTCAATACGTTCCTGGGAATAAATGAAATTTGATGTTGGGCAGAAAGAAAGGCCATATTGTAATACTTCATGTTCGTTCTTAGAAAGTAAGCGTGAAGATAAATTTACCACATTCTTCTGGTTCATTTTCCTCTCTTGTTTTTCTGACCCCGTGTTTCCACTCCCACTGGGGTTACGCTTGCTTTTCCACCAGCCGCCCCTCCTTGTTTGGCGTTGGATGTGGTGATTCCTTCTCTAGCTTTGCCTCTTCCTCGTCCTCGAGATCCCCTTCCTTTCCCTCTGCCCCGGTCTATCTGCCAGTTTTGTTGTTGAGCCACTCAGGACATTGTGCGAAATTCCTCCCAAAAATTTGATGGTTTGGCTGGGTTCGCCTGTACCGATGTACTGCCATCTTCTGAAGCGTCACTTTCAATCGGTTCGTCTTCAGACACCCCTTCAGTTTGAACTTTGTCTATAGTTGCCTGTATTCCTTTTCTTTTCGCATTGTCATACTTGCGGCTAAATGTAAAAATACGACCCATTTGGTAATCAATTTTGTCTCTAAGGAATTTTCTCTCCTTTTTAGCCACAATCTCGTCTTCGTGTTTAGCAATTCTTTTCATTATTTCTTCCAACTTTTTGGTTAGGTTTTCAGGCGTATCTTCTTTGGTTATTTCCTCTTTTAATTCAGCGATTTCTTTAAGTAATGTCGCTCTATCTTTCCAGGCATGCTTAATCAGTATGGATAGCATCCTGTTGGAACAGTCCATTAGGTTCTCAGCCCATTCCTCAGCTGACATCTCAAATGAGATGTCATCAGTGATGTCACTGACCATGTCATGAATGATCTAATATGTGACATCATCAGCAGTGGATTGCGGGTGCGCGATATATACTTAGTACAACTAACTATATAGGAGCAATTTCAATGGTTTTGTATGAGTAAAATGTCCAGCTAACTATAACACCACTTTTTTGAGTGAATTTCAAAGGTTTTGTAAAAGCTAATTCCTAACTATATAACTCCTGAAACCTATGTTTTTTTCAGTGAATATATATATATATGTGACGGGGTGGGTCCGGGGTGGCCTGAGTCACCTGTCTCCCCTCTCTTTGTGCAGCATGCCGACGCCTGGAGGAGCGCAGAAGACTCCGACGGTCTGGATCCCGAGGAGGCCGGAGAGTCCTGCTTCTTTAATTGGGCGGAGCTGGACAGGGAAGACGTCACCACTCACGCCCCCTTTGTGCAGGTAAATGCCGCCCACGACGCCACACAGGTGTGTTACACACCCGGAGGTGAAGACGGAGAGGCGGACGGTTGGAGAGAGGAGGACGAAGGCGAGAGGAGCACGGAGGCGGAGGAGGGACGAGAACAACGGAGCGAGGGAGGCATCGGAGCAGAGCGGAGCCGGGAAACCCAAGAACATCTGAGACCCGAGGCCGAGGCAAGAGCGGGAGAACGGAGGAGAAGCGAAGAGGCGGACCCAGTCGAGGAGAAGGCAGGAAGCACGTAGGGTCGACGTCGGAGGGGAGAAACCGACAAGCCAGGAGGCCACCAGGAAGGCGCTTCGCCCAGCCACACTTCAACCAGGGAAGTGTGGCTCCCAGAGGTACGTGCACGGCTTCCAGGCTGGGCGGGCTTAAAGTGGTTTAAACCACGAAAGTAGTTACACACGCACATCCTGCTGCACTACCCCTCCCTCACCTTTCACCACCGTAGTCCTTAGGAGTTGTGCACGTGTGAGCCCTCACCCCCTTACCCGTGATAGCGACACCTGCAGTCAGCTGACTCGCTGTTCTTCTTTTCTCCCTTGGGCGGCGGACGACTTGTCATCGTGGAGGACGACTCCAGGACTCCCAGTCCCAGAACCCACCGGGACGTGCGAAGAGCTGCGGCGGAGAAACGCCTACAGAGACTGACAGAGGAGGCGGAGACCGCTCTGCCCTACTACAGGAAGACTGCACCTCGCAAACAAACATTCAAAACAATAAAACCTGCGTTACCCCGCATACCGGTCTCTGTGAGTCTGTTTGAGGGGGCGGTAGACCCGACCCCGACCCCCCTAGCCCTTCACCCCGACCCCGAGGCGCCACAAGTGGTGGAGAATGCGGGCACTATAGCCATCTGGGACACAAAGATGGAGGAGCTACTACAGCGACTGGTGAAAGGGCAGGAGCAGCTGGGCTGGGCCGTGGAACAACAGCTCGTCACCGCCCAGGCCGACAGGGTCGCCCTCCGGGAAAGCGTGGTGAAGACCCTCGAGGAACTGCAACCACTGAGGACCGACCCAGCCGGGAACCCCGTGAGGGAAGTAGTAAGACAACACCCCCCCACCCCCTCCGGCATCTCCTTGCAAAAATATGTGGCGGGGGAAGACCCGGACGCCTTCCTGATTAACTTTGAGAGAGTCGCCCTGGCGTGTGGTTGGCCATTGGAGAAGTGGCCGTTCTTCCTTGCCCCGCTCTTGACAGGAGAGGCCCAGGCCGCGTATCAAGTGGCCAACGGAACGGGACAGACCCCCTATGCACAGATAAAGACTATCATCCTGGATCACTTAGGGCTGGATGCAGAGGCATATCGCGCCTGCTTCCGCAAGGAGAGGGGAACCCCGGGCGAAAACCCCAAAACACTGTTTTTCCGGCTGAAAGCGGCGGCGGACAAGTGGTTGACCCCCGCCCTGAGTACTAAAGAGGCCATAATGGACAAGATCTACCTAGAGCAATACCTGGAAGCTCTGCCGTTTGGGACACAGCGCTGGCTACGACAACACTCCAACTTGACCACAGCTCAAGCGATGGAGATGGCCTCCACCTATTCAAGGGCTCAACCCCGCTTCCACCCGATGGAACCGGAAAAACCCACAAGACCACCGGTTCGAGTAGACCGGAAACCCAGACCTCCTCCCGGGTTGTTTGCACCCAGACCAGTGAACCCCGACGTGCCCTCTATGAGAGGCCCTCAATGTTTCGATTGTGGCCACATAGCCCGGTTTTGCCCAAAGAAGAGAACATCAGAAGAACCCATGGAGGTCGGCTACTTGCCTCGGGCTGTTCTGTTTTCCGCAGAGCTGGGTGGCGCTTATCACGTGAGTGTCCTGGTAAATGGCAGGACGGTCAAAGCCCTGTTGGACTCTGGCTGCAAGCAATCAGTGATACAGGATAAGTTTGTGTGTGACTCCCAGGTAATGCCCGGCTCCTTGGTACACATTAAGTGTGTGCATGGGGATGTAAGGAGCTACCAGGTCGCCAGCATCCCTATAGAGTTGGAGGGGGGGCGGCAGGTGGTGGTTAAGGTGGGGGTTATGGACAACCTTCCAGAAGAACTCCTCCTAGGGACTGATAACCCCCACTTCCTGGACCTCATTGCGGAAAAGCTGAAGAGCGGGAGGGGGGACCCAAAAACTGTGCTAGTGGCCCCTGACCCATGGGAGGGCGACCGGAGTTTCCAATTCGCCCAAGCCAACGATTCAACGTTGTTCAACGCCTGGGAACAGGCCCATGCGGAACAGGACAACCCGAGACCCCGCTACCCTCGGTTTTTGATTCAGGAGGACCTGTTATACAGACAGGCGAAGGAAAACGAACCAAAACAACTATTGGTCCCGGTGTGTTTCAGGGAGCAGATACTGTTCTACGCTCACACCCATCTCCTTGCCGGGCACATCGGGAGCGAAAAAACCACCCAGAACCTCCTGAGGAATTTCTACTGGCCAGGGGTCTACCAAGACATCAAGACTCACTGCCAGGTCTGTGACGTGTGTCAACGCAAAAACGTACACAGACCCCCAGCAGCCCCCCTACAGCCGCTACCGATCATCGGCACCCCCTTCGAGAGGGTGGCAATGGATCTCATCGGCCCGCTTCCGAAAACGAACAGGGGAAACCAATACGCCCTGGTCATTGTGGACTACGCCACCAGATATCCCGAGGCCTTTCCCCTGAAGTCACCCACCTCCAAAAACATAGCCGAGAAGTTCCTAGAATTGTTCTCCCGAGTCGGCTTTCCGAAGGAGGTGCTTACCGACCAAGGCACCCCCTTCATGTCCCGAGTCATGAAAGAGGTGTGCCACCTGTTGAACATGCACCAGATCAAGACGTCCATATACCACCCACAGACGGACGGTCTGGTGGAGCGGTATAACGGAACCCTCAAATCCATCCTGAAGAAAATGCTGACGGCCAACCAAAAAGACTGGGACCGGCTGCTTCCTCTTGCTCTCTATGTCATCAGAGGGCAAACCCAGAGCAGCCTGGGATGTTCTTCCTTTGAAATGCTGTACGGAAGGCAGCCACGAAGCCTGTTGGATATGACAAAGGAGTACTGGGAGGCTGAGCCTACAAGAGACACGAAAACGCTCCTGGAGTACAGCCAAACCCTTAAAAACCAAATCGGGAAAATACGGGAGCTGGCTTATTCACAACTAGAGAAAAGTCAAACCAAACAAAAACACCACTACGACAAAGGAAAGAAATGGCGAAAGCTAGAAGTAAACGACTGGGCACTAGTGTTGCTGCCATCCACCTCGAAGAGGTTCCAAACGGAGTGGCAGGGACCCTATCAGGTCATCGACAGCATCGGTAACACAACCTACCGACTGCGGTTATCAGGGAGGAGAAGCCAGGTGTTTCATATCAACGTCCTAAAAAAATGGCTAGGAGCCCCTCCCGTCGTGGCCTACACTCACCCTGCGAAAGACACCCAGAAGGAAAACACCCTTCAACATCTTGTCATCAATGAGGAACTATTCCCAGAGCAGAGAGAAGGGCTACTCCATGTTCTTATTCGACGGGCGACCATCTTTTCCGACCTCCCGGGCTCTACGAACCTGGCCGAACACCGAATCGAGACACCAAGGGGGACCATAGTCAAGCAGCGTCCGTACAGAATACCGGCCGCCAAAAGGGAAGCCATAAGCAAAGAGGTGAAGGAAATGCTACGCCTGGGAGTTATCCGGCCCTCGCGGAGTGAATGGTCCTCCCCGATCGTGATGGTACCCAAACCGGATGGGAGCAGCAGGTTCTGCATGGACTTCCGGGCCTTGAATGCTGTGTCGTCATTTGACGCCTATCCTATCCCAAGGATAGACGAGTTAATCGAAAAACTGGGCAAAGCCCGATTCATCAGCACCCTAGACCTCACCAAGGGATACTGGCAGGTGCCACTACGGGAAGAGGATCGCAAGAAAACGGCATTCTCAACCCCGGACGGGTTATACGAGTTCACTGTCCTCCCGTTCGGGCTACATGGCGCTCCCGCTACCTTCCAGCGGTTAATGAACGAGGTACTACGAGAACACCAGGCCTACAGTTCAGCTTACTTGGACGACATCATCATTTTTAGCCCGGATTGGGAAACACACCTCCGACAACTGGAAACCGTCCTGCTGCGATTAACCGAAGCCGGGCTCCACATCAATGCTAAGAAATCGAGGATCGGCTTCCAGAAGGTGAAATACCTGGGCTACGTGTTGGGGCGGGGGCTCATCGAACCCCAGAACGAAAAAGTGCGTGCCATCGCAGACACCCCCTTCCCCACCAACCTCCGCGAGATGAGGGCCTTCCTGGGGTTGGTGGGATACTACCGGAGATTCATCTCCGCCTTTTCCGACATAGCAGCCCCCCTCACAGACACCCTGAAGAAGACCCCGAAGGCGGACTTCCGGAGACCCACACCGGAGATGAGTAGAGCGTTTAACACCCTCAAAAAGACCATCACCTCCCGACCGGTTCTCATATCCCCCGATTTCTCCCGTCCCTTCGTGCTGCACACTGATGCCTCCGACTTCGGGATCGGGGCGGTCCTGTCACAAGCGACTGAGGACGGACATGAGCACCCTATCCTCTTCATCAGCCGGAAACTGTTCCCCAGGGAGGTGAGGTACCCAACCATAGAAAAGGAATGTCTAGCGATCAAATGGGCTGTAGACAAGCTGAGGTATTACCTGGAGGGTCACACATTCACTCTGTACACTGATCACGCCCCGCTCCTATGGATGAGCCGCAACGCCTCCAACAACCCGAGGGTCATGAGGTGGTTCCTATCCTTGCAGCCCTTTTCCTTCCAAGTACTGCACCGCAGGGGGAAGGACAATGCCAATGCTGACTTTCTCTCCCGGTTTCCTCTCCCCGATCGGGAGAATCTAAGGGGGGAGGGGTGTGACGGGGTGGGTCCGGGGTGGCCTGAGTCACCTGTCTCCCCTCTCTTTGTGCAGCATGCCGACGCCTGGAGGAGCGCAGAAGACTCCGACGGTCTGGATCCCGATGAGGCCAGAGAGTCCTGCTTCTTTAATTGGGCGGAGCTGGACAGGGAAGACGTCACCACTCACGCCCCCTTTGTGCAAGTAAATGCCGCCCACGACGCCACACAGGTGTGTTACACACCCGGAGGTGAAGACGGAGAGGCGGACGGTTGGAGAGAGGAGGACGAAGGCGAGAGGAGCACGGAGGCGGAGGAGGGACGAGAACAACGGAGCGAGGGAGGCATCGGAGCAGAGCGGAGCCGGGAAACCCAAGAACATCTGAGACCCGAGGCCGAGGCAAGAGCGGGAGAACGGAGGAGAAGCGAAGAGGCGGACCCAGTCGAGGAGAAGGCAGGAAGCACGGAGGGTCGACGTCGGAGGGGAGAAACCGACAAGCCAGGAGGCCACCAGGAAGGCGCTTCGCCCAGCCACACTTCAACCAGGGAAGTGTGGCTCCCAGAGGTACGTGCACGGCTTCCAGGCTGGGCGGGCTTAAAGTGGTTTAAACCACGAAAGTAGTTACACACGCACATCCTGCTGCACTACCCCTCCCTCACCTTTCACCACCGTAGTCCTTAGGAGTTGTGCACGTGTGAGCCCTCACCCCCTTACCCGTGATAGCGACACCTGCAGTCAGCTGACTCGCTGTTCTTCTTTTCTCCCTTGGGCGGCAGACGACTTGTCATCGTGGAGGACGACTCCAGGACTCCCAGTCCCAGAACCCACCGGGACGTGCGAAGAGCTGCGGCGGAGAAACGCCTACAGAGACTGACAGAGGAGGCGGAGACCGCTCTGCCCTACTACAGGAAGACTGCACCTCGCAAACGAACATTCAAAACAATAAAACCTGCGTTACCCCGCATACCGGTCTCTGTGAGTCTGTTTGAGGGGGCGGTAGACCCGACCACGACCCCACTAGCCCTTCACCCCGACCCCGAGGCGCCACAATATATATATATATATATATATATATACATACACACAATCATTACAAATTCAAAAGTTATACCTTAAATGCATAATGTACGCACCACCTTTAAGCTAATATAACTATTTATTTTGTCCCTACTTAAGCCACAGATACATTTAAAAGCCTAAACGTATACTTATATCATTAATTTATAAGTCACACAACACCTTCACATTATTATAACTTGCAGACCTCTAGACACAGTGCTTTGAACTTGATAGCCACACTACATAAACTATAACTCTCACCTTCTCCATGCACTACTAATATCTTTTAAGACTGGAAGAGCATTGAGCAGTGTACGGAGGAGTGGCATAGTCAAATAGCAGAGTTGAGTGGCGCAGAGTGGAGTTGCGTATAGTGGAATAGCGCAGAGTGGAGTGGCATACATTAGAATAGCGTCAAGTGGAATACCGTAGAGTGGAGTGGCCTAGCGTAGCGTGGAATAGCATACTGTGGAGTTGCATGGAGTGTAGTAAAGTGCAATAGAGTAGAGTGGAGGAGTATAGAGCCATCGAGTAGAAATCTATTTTTGTTGTTTTCAAACTACGTGCGATATAAAAGTCTGCATTGGTGGAAAAATGTGTCTTGGGGCCCCCTTGACCAATCATGGGGAATTGGAGGTGTGAAAGACAAGTGTGTAGGTAGTTAGAGGACTGCATGTACAGTGGATAGGGGTTTGAAGCAGTCCATGTGCTAAGGCCTGGCTCACTGCATGAGTACTTGGGTACTGACTGAATGATTAGAGTACTGCAAGGAGAGTGTCTGGGTGAATTTAAAAGTGGTTGGGTTTTGGCGCAGTAAATTGATTAGTACATGGTGCTGAATGGATCAGTAGAGGAGTGCAAGGGGAGTGACAGGGTGTTTGCCGGAAGTGTATGGATACTGGCTGGGGAATTGAATGTGTGAAAGACAAGTGTGTAGGTGGTTAGAAGACTGCATACATAGTGGATAGGGGTTTGAAGCAGTCCATGTGCTAAGGCCTGGCTCACTGCATGAGTACTTGGGTACTGACTGAATGATTAGAGTACTGCAAGGAGAGGGCCTGGGTGAATTTATAAGTGTTTGGGTTTTGTCGCAGTGAATGGATTAGTACATGGTGCTGAATTGGTCACTGGAGGAGTGCAAGAGTGACAGGGTGTTTGCTGGAGTGTATGTATACTGGCTGGGGAATTGAATGTGTGAAAGACAAGTGTGTAGGTGGTTAGAAGACTGCATGCATAGTGGATAGGAGTTTGAAGCAGTTCATGTGCTAAGGCCTGAGTCAGTGCATGAGTACTTGGGTACTGACTGAATGATTAGAGTACTGTAAGGAGAGTGCCTGGGTGAATTTATATGTGTTTGGGTTTTGGTGCAGTTTAAAAAAAAATTCCAGATGGGTATTGGTGGTAATGGACTCTGACTAACCAGTCATAAAGCCAGTGCTATGCTAAAAGACACTTGGAATACAGTTAAAACACCTACATACACTAGGGAACAGTATGCGTTGGGGTACCCCTGTGATTAGAATGACCTCCTCTGTAAGTCCCTAGTACATAATAGGGCAGGGGGATTAAAATTACCTCTTAAAACGCGCCACAAGGCCACCTCTCTGAAACACAACGCAGTGGCGCTGACTGGAAGCACCTGGTGAGCTAGTTGGCCCCCTGGGGCTCTCAGGATTGAAGGCAAATTATTTCCCCGTCTTAAAATGCGCCACATGGCGTGCTTTCACACGTCACCTCAGGCCCCATCCGCTCCCTTCACCACTGTGTAAACGCGCACTGTGGCCGTTTTAATTTGGGAGATAGTCCCCTTGAATCCTGAGTGTCCCTTCCTCTCCCTTCACCACTGTTTAAACGAGCCCTGTGGCCATTTTAATTTGGGAGATTAAGTCCCCTTGGGTCCAACTAGCCCACTAGGTACCTCCAGTAAGGGCCACAGAGCTGCGTTGCAGAGAGGTGTAAAAATGGGCACGGCCTGGGCCACCTCTCTGAAACACTGCGCAGTGGCGCTTCTGGAAGCAACAGGTGGGCTAGTTGGCCTCCTGGGGCTCTCAGGACTGAAGGTGAATTATTTCCCCAACTTAAAACACGCCGCAGGGCGTGTTTGCACACATTATCTCAGGCCCCATCCCCTCACTTCACCACTGTGTAAACGTCCCCTGTGGCCATTTTATGTTGGGAAAGTAAGACCCCTTGAATCCTGAGGGTCCCTAGGGTCAAACTAGCCCACTAGGTACCTCCAGTAAGCGCCGTTGCAGAGAGGTGTAAAAAGGGGCACGGCCTGCACCACCTCTCTGCACCGCAGCGCAGTGTCACTTACTGGAAGCACCTGGTGGGCTAGTTGGCCCCCAGGGGCCCTCAGGATTGAAGGGGAATTAATTCCCCATCTTAAAACACGCCACAGGGCGTGTTTGCACACGTCACCTCTGGCCCCGTCCCCTCCCTTCACCACTGTGTAAACGCGCCCTGTGTCCGTTCTAAGTTGGGAATTTAAGTCCCCTTGAATCCTAAGGGTCCCAAACTAGCCCACTAGGTACCTCCAGTAAGCGCCACAGAGCTGCATTGCAGAGAGATGTAAAAAGGGGCGTGGTCTCTGAACACCTGTCTGCAACGCAGCACTGTGGTGCATACTGGCGGTACCTGGTGGGCTAGTTTGTCCTCAGGGACCCTCAGTATTGAAAGATAATTAATTCCCTAATTTACAACTCACCACAGGGCGTGTTTGCACAACGTTGAAGGAAGGGGGCGTGTCCTGAGGTGACATGTCTGCAAACAAGCCCTGTGGCGCGTTTTAAGTTGGAGAATTAATTCCTCCTCAATCCTGAGGGTCCCTGGGGGCCAACTAGCCCACCAGGTACCTTCAGTATGCGCCAGAGAGCTGCGTTGCAGAGAGGTGTTCAGAGGCCACACCCCTTTTTACAATACTCTGCAACGCAGCTCCGTGGCGCTTACTGAAGGTACCTGGTGGGCTAGTTGTCCCCCTCAGGATTGAAGAGGTATTAATTGCTCAACTTAAAACGCGCCACAGGGCGTGTTTGCACACATGACACCTCAGGCCATGCCCCCTCCCTTCACCACTTAGCTTTTTGCACAATAATGTTTTTTTGAAAGGGCTGAAGACAATGTATGGTTTGACGAGAAGGGTAACGAATGTGCTTCTGAGAAGCGCAATGTTTGTGTTCCTCCTCAAAGTTCCGATGGGGGTAGAACTATTACCAATTCTGACACGCACCAGATTGAATCTACTGTAGAAGAGATTGCGGACTGTTCTACTGTTGATAATTGTGTGTTACAAAAAAGGAGTACCAGGGTACGTAAGAAGTTTGATGATGACATTTTTACATATTTTTTATTTCTTTCTTTTTCTTAAAGGATACATGTGGTAATCGTATCCTACCTCTATTTTCATTATAGAATTTAGAGTCATTCATGTCTAATAGGTATTGTTAATGTCACATGGAACTGTAACATGTAATGTGGAATTCACTGATGCAGGAGCTTACGTTTGAATACAGCAGAAGCGGTTGGAGTTTGCCTCAGCTGGATGCCTTAGCTCTTACACCAGTAGGTCCATTCATGGCACTTAAATAAAGAGTCTTCATATAACTTCCAGACTCCATCGCTTTATTACACACAGCCACTTTCTTAGACACACCTGATTTCACCATTTCTCTTCTGTGGCATTGCAACATTCTGCACTATATTCTTCACGATTATTTCTTTATTCCTGCTTGCTAAAACACTGCATTTGTGTTTTCAGACCGGTAGAGGTGAGTAGTTCGCTTCCCACTCCCGCTATAGCCTACGCGCATACTAACACCACCTGCACAGCTATGCTACAGCGGCCAGTATGCTACAGCACCCAGAGCACATCAGTTTACAGCACTCAGCTCACGGTTTAGGTGCACGCTTTCATCCCCAAGTGTACCGGCACCTCACCTCACCTCATCACCATCTCACTGTGGGCAAAACAGCACTTGCACACCGGTAGGGGTAAATACTTTGCTTCACACTCCCTGTATAGCACACCCTAACCACCCCACAAAGCTCACAGCGCTCCTACCCTCCTCTTTCCTACTTTTTTCGCCCTTTTTTTCCCCTTACTCGCTTCAACAGAATCACAAAACGGCTGCCAACACTTCCTAGTTGCAACCATCCGCAGCCAATAAGCAGCAAGCTACAGTGGATAGGGGTTTGAAGCAGTCCATGTGCTAAGGCCTGGCTCACTGCATGAGTACTTGGGTACTGACTGAATGATTAGAGTACTGCAAGGAGAGTGTCTGGGTGAATTTAAAAGTGGTTGGCTTTTGGCACAGTACATGGTGCTGAATGGGTCACTGGAGGAGTGCAAGGGGAGTGACACGGTGTTTGCTGGAGTGTATGTATATTGACTGGGGAATTGAAGCTGTAAAAGACAAGTGTGTAGGTGGTGAGAGGACTGCATGCATAGTGGATAGGAGTTTGAAGCAGTCCATGTGCTAAGGCCTGGCTCACTACATAAGTACCTAGGCACTGACTGAATGATTAGAGTACTGCAAGGAGAGTGCCTGGATGAATTTATAAGTGGTTGGGTTTTGGCGCAGTAAATGGATTAGTACATGGTGCTGAATGGATCAGTAGAGGAGTGCAAGGGGAGTGACAGGGTGTTTGCCGGAAGTGTATGGATACTGGCTGGGGAATTGAATGTGTGAAAGACAAGTGTGTAGGTGGTTAGAAGACTGCATACATAGTGGATAGGGGTTTGAAGCAGTCCATGTGCTAAGGCCTGGCTCACTGCATGAGTACTTGGGTACTGACTGAATGATTAGAGTACTGCAAGGAGAGGGCCTGGGTGAATTTATAAGTGTTTGGGTTTTGTCGCAGTGAATGGATTAGTACATGGTGCTGAATTGGTCACTGGAGGAGTGCAAGAGTGACAGGGTGTTTGCTGGAGTGTATGTATACTGACTTGGGAATTGAAGGTGTGAAAGACAAGTGTGTAGGTGGTTAGAGGACTGCATGCATAGTGGATAGGAGTTTGAAGCAGTTCATGTGCTAAGGCCTGAGTCAGTGCATGAGTACTTGGGTACTGACTGAATGATTAGAGTACTGTAAGGAGAGTGCCTGGGTGAATTTATATGTGTTTGGGTTTTGGTGCAGTTTAAAAAAAAATTCCAGATGGGTATTAGTGGTAACGGACTCTGACTAACCAGTCCTAAAGCCAGTGCTATGCTAAAAGACACTTGGAATACAGTTAAAACACCTACATACACTAGGGAACACTATGCGTTGGGGTACCCCTGTGATTAGAATGACCTCCTCTGTAAGTCCCTAGTACATAATAGGGCAGGGGGATTAAAACTACCTCTTAAAACGCGCCACAAGGCCACCTCTCTGAAACACAACGCTGTGGCGCTGACTGGAAGCACCTGGTGAGCTAGTTGGCCCCCTGGGGCTCTCAGGATTGAAGGCAAATTATTTCCCCGTCTTAAAATGCACCACATGGCGTGTTTGCACACGTCACCTCAGGCCCCATCCTCTCCCTTCACCACTGTTTAAACGAGCCCTGTGACCATATTAATTTGGGAGATTAAGTCCCCTTGGGTCCAACTGGCAAACTAGCCCACTAGGTACCTCCAGTAAGGGCCACAGAGCTGCGTTGCAGAGAGGTGTAAAAAGGGACACGGCCTGGGCCACCTCTCTGAAACACAGCGCAGTGGTGCTTACTGGAAGCAACTGGTGAGCTAGCTGGCCCCCTGGGGCTCTCAGGATTGAAGGCAAATTATTTCTCCAACTTAAAACGCGCCACAGGGCGTGTTTTCCCACGTCACCTCAGGCCCCATCCGCTCCCTTCACCACTGTGTAAACGCGCACTGTGGCCGTTTTAATTTGGGAGATAGTCCCCTTGAATCCTGAGTGTCCCTTTCTCTCCCTTCACCACTGTTTAAACGAGCCCTGTGGCCATTTTAATTTGGGAGATTAAGTCCCCTTGGGTCCAACTAGCCCACTAGGTACCTCCAGTAAGGGCCACAGAGCTGCGTTGCAGAGAGGTGTAAAAATGGGCACGGCCTGGGCCACCTCTCTGAAACACTGCGCAGTGGCGCTTCTGGAAGCACCAGGTGGGCTAGTTGGCCTCCTGGGGCTCTCAGGACTGAAGGTGAATTATTTCCCCAACTTAAAACACGCCGCAGGGCGTGTTTGCACACATTATCTCAGGCCCCATCCCCTCCCTTCACCACTGTGTAAACGTGCCCTGTGGCCATTTTATGTTGGGAAAGTAAGACCCCTTGAATCCTGAGTGTCCCCAGGGTCAAACTAGCCCACTAGGTACCTCCAGTAAGCGCCGTTGCAGAGAGGTGTAAAAAGGGGCACGGCCTGCACCACCTCTCTGCACCGCAGCGCAGTGTCACTTACTGGAAGCACCTGGTGGGCTAGTTGGCCCCCAGGGGCCCTCAGGATTGAAGGGGAATTAATTCCCCATCTTAAAACACGCCACAGGGCGTGTTTGCACACGTCACCTCTGGCCCCGTCCCCTCCCTTCACCACTGTGTAAACGCGCCCTGTGTCCGTTCTAAGTTGGGAATTTAAGTCCCCTTGAATCCTAAGGGTCCCAAACTAGCCCACTAGGTACCTCCAGTAAGCGCCACAGAGCTGCATTGCAGAGAGATGTAAAAAGGGGCGTGGTCTCTGAACACCTGTCTGCAACGCAGCTCTGTGGTGCATACTGGCGGTACCTGGTGGGCTAGTTTGTCCTCAGGGACCCTCAGTATTGAAAGATAATTAATTCCCTAATTTACAACTCACCACAGGGCGTGTTTGCACAACGTTGAAGGAAGGGGGCGTGTCCTGAGGTGACATGTCTGCAAACAAGCCCTGTGGCGCGTTTTAAGTTGGAGAATTAATTCCTCCTCAATCCTGAGGGTCCCTGGGGGCCAACTAGCCCACCAGGTACCTTCAGTATGCGCCAGAGAGCTGCGTTGCAGACAGGTGTTCAGAGACCACGCCCCTTTTTACATCTCTCTGCAATGCAGCTCCGTGGCGCTTACTGAAGGTACCTGGTGGGCTAGTTGTCCCCCTCAGGATTGAAGAGGTATTAATTGCTCAACTTAAAACGCGCCACAGGGCGTGTTTGCACACATGACACCTCAGGCCATGCCCCCTCCCTTCACCACTTAGCTTTTTGCACAATAATGTTTTTTTGAAAGGGCTGAAGACAATAATGTATGGTTTGACGAGAAGGGTAACGAATGTGCTTCTGAGAAGCGCAATGTTTGTGTTCCTCCTCAAAGTTCCGATGGGGGTAGAACTATTACCAATTCTGACACGCACCAGATTGAATCTACTGTAGAAGAGATTGCTGACTGTTCTACTGTTGATAATTGTGTGTTACAAAAAAGGAGTACCAGGGTACGTAAGAAGTTTGATGATGACATTTTTACATATTTTTTATTTCTTTCTTTTTCTTAAAGGATACATGTGGTAATCGTATCCTACCTCTATTTTCATTATAGAATTTAGAGTCATTCATGTCTAATAGGTATTGTTAATGTCACATGGAACTGTAACATGTAATGTGGAATTCACTGATGCAGGAGCTTACGTTTGAATACAGCAGAAGCGGTTGGAGTTTGCCTCAGCTGGATGCCTTAGCTCTTACACCAGTAGGTCCATTCATGGCACTTAAATAAAGAGTCTTCATATAACTTCCAGACTCCATCGCTTTATTACACACAGCCACTTTCTTAGACACACCTGATTTCACCATTTCTCTTCTGTGGCATTGCAACATTCTGCACTATATTCTTCACGATTATTTCTTTATTCCTGCTTGCTAAAACACTGCATTTGTGTTTTCAGACCGGTAGGGGTGAGTAGTTCGCTTCCCACTCCCGCTATAGCCTACGCGCATACTAACACCACCTGCACAGCTATGCTACAGCGGCCAGTATGCTACAGCGCCCAGAGCACATCAGTTTACAGCACTCAGCTCACGGTTTAGGTGCACGCTTTCATCCCCGAGTGTACCGGCACCTCACCTCACCTCATCACCATCTCACTGTGGGCAAAACAGCACTTGCACACCGGTAGGGGTAAATACTTTGCTTCACACTCCCTGTATAGCACACCCTAACCACCCCACAAAGCTCACAGCGCTCCTACCCTCCTCTTTCCTACTTTTTTCGCCCTTTTTTTCCCCTTACTCGCTTCAACAGAATCACAAAACGGCTGCCAACACTTCCTAGTTGCAACCATCCGCAGCCAATAAGCAGCAAGCTTGTGCTTGTAACGCCTCCGCCAATCAGATGGCAGAATTCCCAAATATCGATATCTGTAAATTTCGATATTTTTCCAAAACTGCTGAACGGATTTACACCAAGTAAGGAAAAAGCGTGCTTTCTAGACCAAGACCCTTCTCCTTCCCAAATTTGGGGTAATTCCGTTCACCAGTTCGACCTGTAGCCTTGTCTAAGGTTTCCTATGCAAATTGCATGGAGAAAACAAATTTTGGGACCCCCCTTTTTTCTCGGCCCCCCCTTGATAAATCACTCCCAAACTTTCGACATAGGAGCTGATATGAACAGAGAATTTGTTTGGAATATGTCATGAAGATTCATCAAACAACGCCAAATTTATAAGCAAAACAAAAAATGCTCTTCCTATGGAAACTTGGTCCTAACTATAGCTACCTACTGGCGATTATATAAATATACATATATATATATATATATATATATATATATATATATATATATATATATATATATATATATATACATATATATATAGACATTGAGGAAAACAAAGGTTACAGGGATGTTTATAGTTAGGCTCCGGTTTCACTCGTACAAAACCAGTGAAATTCAGCAGTTATAGTTAGGTGAGCTAACTCGCATCCCCCGTAATGCATTGCTTATGACCTGACATATTACATCACTCATAACATGGTCAGTGAAATCACTGATGACATCATCCAGTGACTGAGTGTTTTTAAAATGTTTATGAGTGCTAAGGAAAATGCTACTTACCCAGTATGCATCTGTTCTTGGCATGTAGAGCTATAGATTCACATGCTTTGCATAAGTCTGCCATCTAGTCGGATGTTTGCGCTTTGTTTTTCTTCAAATAAGTATTTTTCAGTCACAAGTTAGGTGACTCCTCCTTTCGGTGATAGTGCACATGGGCATCAACTTCACTGTTAGACTGAGTATTGAATCAGTGGGTGTATAAGTGCCTGTATGGATGATTCAGAGGGTGCGTATGTGACTGTATAAGAGTGTCTCAGTGAATGTATGGGTGAGTGACGTGTTGTGTGAATGTCTATATCAGTCTGTCAGTTGGTGTCTAAGTGGCTGTATAGGGATGTGAGTGGGTATGTGAGTAGCTGTATTGGAGAGAGATTGGTTGTCCGAGTACCTATAGGGTTATCTGAGTGTCTGGAGAAGGGTGCGTGTGACTGCCTGTATGGATGAATGAGTGAGTGGGTGAGTCAGTGCATGTATGGGTTAGTGAGTGCATGTGTGAGGGGCTGTATGGGTGAGTGAGTGTGTGTATGGCTGTGTGGGTGAGTAAGTGGATGTGTCAGTGGTATATAGGTGAGTGGGTATGTGAAAGGCAGTATACACGAGTGATGGGGTATATGAGTGACTGTATGGATGAGTGAGTGTTTGTGAGTGACTGTATGGATGAGTGAGTGTTTGTGAGTGTTTGAGTGAGTGACTGTATATGTGAGTGAGTACATGTCAGTATCTTTATGAGCAAGTCAGTGTGTGTGTATCTGTATGGCTAAGTGGCTATGTGATTGACTGTATGGATGAGTGACTAGGGGTGTGAGTAGCTCTATGGGTGACTGACAGTGTGTATGTGGGTGTATGAGTGGATATGTCAGTGGCTGTAGTAGTGACTGATTGGGTGTATGAGTGGCTGTATGGGTGAGTGCGTAAATGTGTGTGTAGATCTATATATCAGTGAGAGGGTGTGTATGTACTGGTATGGGTCTGTGAATAGGTTTGTGAATGGTTGTGTGGGAGTGGGTGTATGAAAGGTTCTAAGGGGGTGTGAGTGATTCTATGGATGATGTGATCAGTGATGAAATTTAAGATGTCATGAGTGAAGTCACTGACCATGTCATGAGTGATGCAATATGTGAGGTCATAAGCAGTGCATTGTGGAGGAGCAAGTAATAGTTAGCTCAGCTAACTAGAACTGCTTAATTTCACTGGTTTTGTACCAGTGAAACCTGAGCCTAATGATAACACCCCTGTAACCTTTGTTTTTTTCAATGACTTTTTAAGGTATTCTATTAGCTAACTATAATGACCCTGTAACATTTGTTTTTTTTAGGTGAATTTCTAAAGTGTGTCAAAATCTATTTCCTAACTATAATGTCCCTGTAACCTTTGATTTATAAATTGAATTTCTATGTTTTTTTAACTAGAAGTCGTGTTTGCATAGTGGTGGACAAAAGGGGCGGGCCTCTGAATCCTGCTGTGTCAGACTTACTGGAGGTAAAAGGAGGGCTTGTAGGCCCTCAAGAACCCTCAGCATCAAAGGGGACTTCATACCTCCACCAGCAGTGTGTCGAGAGGTGCGTTTAAAAGTGGTGAAGAAAGTGGGCATGGGCTCTGGCCACCTCTTATCAATCCTGCTGTGTGGGACTTACTGGAAGTAACAGAAGGTCTTGGTGGCCTTCATGGACCCTCAGCAGTCAAGGGGACCTCAGCACCCAACCAGCAGGTGCAAATGCAGAGTGGTGCAGAAAGAGGCCGGGCCTCCGGGTTCGTGCCGGTAGCTTTTTCTTAGTTTTTTTTTTTATTAGAAAGGAAGGGGGGTCCCGCATTTTTCCAATTAAAGCCCTGGGGAGGTGGTGGCCCCTGGGGCTGCTACGGGGGTGTCCATCAGGCCCTCCACATCGTTTCAGCATAAAGCCCCGGGAGGTGGCGGTCCCAGGGGCTGGGGGGGTCTAAGAGGCCCCTCCTATTTAAAAAGAAATAAGCCCAGGGGAGGTGGTGGTCCCAATTGTAGCGGGGGAAGACATTTATACATATAATAACTTTGGCCCGTTTGATAAATCTTCACAAAACTTTCCCCAAAATAATGCCATCCACCTCAGCTCTTTCCCTGAAAGTTTTAGGGTGATGCGTCAAGCTGGGGCTGAGAAAAAAGGGGGAGTCCAAAAACATAAACTATCCATGCATTTTCCATTGACTTCTTTAGGCAGGGCTACAGCAAATACTGCAGAACAGAATTACACCCAATGCGCAGGAACCGAGATGTTGGTCTGCAAATTGTGCATTTGGGTAAATCCATTCAGTAGTTGTTGAGAAATTAAGATGAAAAAATAACTGTATATTTTGGCAGTTTCGCTCACAAGAGTCTCAGAGACTCTTGTGAGAGTGCCAATTTAAAAATAGACCGCTCTGAATGACCCAGGGGGGGGGGCTTTATGTCCCTTGGGCTATCTCACGCCAGCCGGAGTCAGCCTCCTGTGACAGTGAGCACTCTGATTGGTTGCCAGCAATTACAGGACTCTGGGACTTAGTCCTCTATGCTGAATTTGTAAACAAATAAAGGTATATGGTGAAAGGGTAGGTGGCCAAAATAGAAACAGCAAAACATGCTGCTATCCCGGGATTTGAAGAAATATATATATATATATATATATATATATATCAGCTTCAAGGTATAGGAAATACCAGCACTCACAGGAGCATTTTAGCCAGATATAATAGAAGTGCACACAATAAGCGTTTCGGCAACCGCCTTTTTCAATATCGGATACTGAAAAAGACGGTTGCCCAAACGTGTCTTGTGTGCACTTAAACCCTATTAAATCTGGTGAAAATGATCCAGTGATATTCAGCGCGTTTCCACCTAGGCGTCAAAGCGGAGTTCTTGGAGATATATATATATATATCTTTGCTGTCACTTTGCTTACATTGGAAATTGCAGTGCTTGATTATTATTGGCATACTTTATATGATTTTTGCAATTGGATATGGATTACGAGTCCTGGCTTGTTAGGCAATAAGCAGTTTTTATATATATATGTATTACCTACTGGCGGTCGCCAGTAGGCAGTTATAGTTAGGACCTATTTTCCGTAGAAAATCCGCAACATTCTATTCGCAATGACTTTGGTGCCGGTTGACGAATCTTCGCAAAAGTTTTGAAAATTATGGTGGCTCCGGTCCGCTCCTATCTTGAAAGTTTGGGGGGTACTTCGTCAAGCAGGGGCAGAGAAAAAAGGAGTGTTCCAAAACGCGTTTTCCCCATGTTATTTTCCATAACAAATTTTAGACACGGCTACAGCCCGAACTGCTGAACGGAATTAAAACAAATTTTGCAAAAAGGGTTCAGAAAGCACCCTTTTTTTAAATGGTGTAAATCCGTTCAGTAGTTCCTGAGAAATTCAACAAATAGTGGTGAAAAAATAATTTTCCCATAGAAAACTTTAGACACTGATATAGCAAAAACTGCTGAGCGGAATTACACCAAATTTGGCAAAAAGGTACTGCTTGAGGAGGAGCCAAGATGGCCACCGGAGCAGACGTATAGGCTCCCGGCTCCACTAACTTTGAGCCCCGCTGTTAATCCTGATTACTATCCTGAGGTCGCGCTGCAGCGGGGTGCCGGTGATTGCGCGCTGCCTTCATTCGTGTTTTTCCGGAGTTTCCACCAGCCCGGTAACCGGAGTTACTCGAGAGGTTCTTTTGTGGCCTCCGCCGCCCTGAAGCCGGGACCTCGTCCGCTCCATGTGGCCGGGTCCTAACTGATCAACACCGGCCCTTTGGTCCTGGTCGGAGCCGGCCCATTGTGACATCCTGGCTGCTGACTGAGAGCGGGAACGGAATTTCTCGGCTGGAGCGCTGCTCCTCCCGCAGCGCGCCTGATGAGCGTTTGCGAGGTGTCAGCCCCTTGGGAGTGCTATTTTATTGAGGAAAGCTGGAGGTGAGCGACGTCGACCCCATTTTCGGAGTTTCCCGATTTTGGCGGGCCGCCCCTGAATCTACCCCGGACTTGCATTGATGTGGGGATGGCTGTTCCGGAGGGTGATTTTTTCGAGGTATGCCTTGCTGGCGTAGATACCTTGGACTGCTGTCTGCCGGTGCCATCCTCGCCCCCATCTTATTGCTATTCTCCCTCCATGGACACGTTTGATGGTGCCCTGCGTGAGTTGGTCTGCAGTGCCCTGCCTATCGAGGTGAAGTATGATGGGATATGCGGGTCTTCTAGAAACACGGAGGTGTGGAGTCACCGATCTGTGCTATCCTGTGGCACCATTCTCGCTGCTCTTGGGGACCTACACTGTGTGTGGAGGGATGGTTATCGAGAGCTGGGTGATAAGCTTGATGGCGTGCATTACACTCTGAGGCGGACACGGAGGTCCTGCTCCCAGTGGGATGTCGACTTGCCTTCTCCGTTTCCCGAGGGGGCTACTATGTTTCCGCGCGACTGCGAGGCGGAGCGTATTCTCCTGGATGTTGGGGGTACCCGCGGACGGCCGTCTGCTAGCTCCTGCGACACAGCTGTGTATCTCTCCCACCTGGGGGATGAGACTTCGTTGGCGATATCGTCGTTACCACTCTGGACAATGCCTTTTCAACTGTTCGCTCCTTTGACAGCTTCTTCCTTCCGAGCCCCACTTTCTTTGCTCTGGATTGAGTGTCGTCGGGCGACCTTGGGGGCGATACTTGTCGAGGAAGATGGCCATCTTGGTGACTGGCGGCGTCCATTTTGTGTCTACAGCCCGCTCCGCCGTACGTGGACATTTAGTTCCTTTGTGGTGGATGGAACGGGCTCCCCTCGGGAGCCATGTTTAGGGGGGCTTGCACGAACAGGCCAGGGCTAGGTGTTCCCTTTTCTACTTGCTGGATGCTTGGCTGGCGGAGGATCGGACTGACATGTTTTAATGTAACGTTCAGCTGCGCTGTTTTTGCTGTCTCTCCCCATTCGTTACGGTAATTGTTGTTCATCACGGTTGACATGTATTCTTGGGGTGGAGATTGAACCTGAGGCTTGGGAGACCGGGAGCGCATGTGTATGGCCCTCCTCCGATTAATTAATTAATATCGTTTCCTTTTTCTTTTCTGTCTTTCTTTTCTCTGTCTGCATTTCGGGTACTCTTTATTGGGCGACAGACGCACTGCTAGGGGGGGGGGTAGGCCGTAGCCTCTGCATGTGTGTTGGGTGGGGGGTGTGGAGGGGGGGTTTTCTTTTTGTCAGTTTTCTGTTTCTATGGGCCTGATTTTTTCTTTTCTTTTTTATTCCTTTTCTCTTCTCCTTTTTCTTGGGTCAGTAGGGTTCCTTGATGTGGGGTGGGTACGGACGGGCACGAAATATTCTGATGGTTATTTATCCTTTCATTGCTGTTTAAGTGCCGTTCTTTGCTTATGTTTCCCTGTTCGTTAGATATCCTTTGTGGACATTGCTCACTCTTGCTCTTGGTGATTGTATGGTTACTGATCCTTCTTTGTCCCTACCCTTTTCTGTATGTTGCTTATATAATTTCAAAAGTTGAACCTTAATTTTCCTGTTTCTCGGCAGTCTGAGGCTTCTAGTGTAATTCTGAATACTTGCTAATTATTCTTATCGTGCTGCCGAGTTGCCGTATCGTTTGTGTAAGTGCTTGGACATTGTTGAGGCCGGCCAGGTGGTTGTAGGCCCGTAACTGTTTACTGATATTGCACAATAAAGGTTTAAAAAAAAAAAGGTACTGCTTCGCTCAAAAAGCTTTGTTTTTAAAAATGGTGTAAATCCGTTCAGTAGTTTTTGAGAAATTAAAGAATAAATATAGTGATATCTATGGCCGCGGTGGTTCCACGGACCCTCCCGAGCACGAGCTTTATGCTAATTGGCTGTCAACACTCCAAACCAGGAAGTGTTGGCAGCCATCTTGTGCCTCAGTAGAACCGAGGCACAAGGAATCACTCAAAAAAGTGTGCAAAACGGAAAAAGGGGACAGGCTAGAAACACCCTGACCCCCTCGGCCTGCGTAGGGGGTCCCACAAGGACCCAAAAAATCATTTTTTTTTTTAAATAACGGGATGCGGGTAGGACCGCGCATCCAGCTGTGGAAAAAAAAACCATGTGTGGGGGGGGGGCTTGAGCCCCCACACAGGCCCCGGTGACCGCCACCTCCACGGGGCACTACGTTTTTAAATTTGGGGGTCTGTTATGGACCACCACCCACTGGGGCTTTGAAAATGTTGGGAGGGGGGCCACGCGGTCCCCTCCTCGAGTCCTTGATGGCACTAGGGACCGCCACCCCCCAGGGCCGGCTCCTCCAGTGTCCCGGGGTCCCCATCCCAGGGACACTGTAATTTGCTATGGCAGGGCGGGAGCCTCGCGGCTCCCGCCCTGCCATAGCAAACTTGGTTTGGATTTGAAAGAGAGCAGGGAAACTTGCTCTCTTTCAAAATGCAAATCAAATTGCTTTTCCACACGGGGAGCTGCATCTTAGCAGCTCCCCATGTGGAAAAGCAATGCCGGCTCCCGAGGGACGCGGGGAGCAGGCGGGATAGTGGAGGGTTTGGGGACCCCCCCACGGTCCCCAACGGAGAGGGCCAGCCCTGGGGAATGGGGTCCCCGGGGTTACAAGTGGCCTGGGAGGTTTCATTGGAAATCGGAGCATTTTCCTGGAGCCCACTGGAGAGCTATAAACATTGAGGAAAACATTTGGGGATTTTAAAAATGATGACAACTACACGGACCCCACGGGAGAGCAGCAATACCCAGCATACCACACACTGGAGGGTGGTTGCATTTGAAAAGGGTAAAAGCTATTGCAGAACCTAATCAAGGTAACGCTATTGTGCTAATCCTCTGCGATGTTGGAAGAGATTCGAAGCAGGGTGACCCCGGCTTTGATCGTACCAGATGACAAGGCTGCATTGCAGTTGCCTGAAAATACGGAGCACTGAGCATGAGAAACCCACCATGGGACAGTTTGAACATTATTCCCACTAAGTTTGATGCTATGGAGAATGTTAAACTTTTAATATGAAGGCAGATGTTTGTTACAGATTCCCTGCAGTAATTGCCTTCTTTCCATTAAAGAGATGCAACAAGGAAACTTACCCGTGAGTGGTCTTCTCGTCTGACAGGCAACTTTGTTGGAATGGTTTGCGGCCCGCCTGTGCCGTGAGAGGAACCCCGCTGTGCTCAGCGCAGCCCTGCTGGGACGTCACATGACGTACTAGCGCTGGGGCGGGTGAGTGCGATTGAAAGAAGCAAGTGGCACTCCGGGGTACAGAACTGCTTTTGCCAACCCACTTGGGCAATATTTGACGGAGTAAGGAAGTGAAACTCGGCGACTCACTGCAGGAATACACGAGTACTACATGTCCCAGCAGGCCACAGGGATGGCCACGCCTTATGGGCGGGGAAGTATCGAATTGAAATAGTAGTACTGGAACACTGCCTGGTTTCACCTTCTGTCAGTCCAAAGCCCCATGAAGAAGTGCGATGTCACGAAACGCGTCGGGAGAAATGGACAGTTATTTGAGCCAAAGCATTATGACACTGTGAGTGCCTTCTTTCCATTAAAGAGATGCAACAAGGAAACTTACCCGTGAGTGGTCTTCTCGTCTGACAGGCAACTTTGTTGGAATATATATATATATATATCACTTTCCTCATACCAAAATGAAGCTTGCACTCGAATCCTTGGGAAGTATCCATTTTATTTGCTGACAGCAATTGCCACAGATGTAGGAACGTAAGCAGCAAAGTAATTAAAAATTATTCTAAAATACATTTTGAAATTAGACAAGTATATTTTCTATACACTCTTTACATTGGGTGGTACACTATAGAGGCTTCCTCTGGAAACCATTCCTAAGTACAGTTGCTCACTGATTCAGCACAACCTCTATCCACATTATGTTTCTATGGTGGTACAACAGGAGGGGTGTGGAGAGAGGCAATTTGGTACATTGTTCACTACAATTTACTTACAGTGCTTTAGTTACACAGAGTAGTTAGAAATGAGGGGCAGTAAGATTGAACCACTTTCTCGCATCACCAGAGGCACTTCATACTTGTAAATGACTCAAATAACAACATTGAGTATGCCACCTAAGCTGTCAGCTAGAACTGAATTTGAATAGTCAAAAGCATTTCATTGAAATGGCCTCACTGTTCAGATCTTCAGTTGTATGACACCTCAAACACTGAAGGTTCAACTGCAATAGACACCCTTTTTCACAATAACATCAACTGATACTTCTGTTTTTTCTAAACATACCTTGACTAACCACAGTAAACATAGCCATATTCCTTGGAATTGATTAATTTACCTTGTAGTTAAAAAATCGAGTGACGTGAGCAAATAGTTCAAAGCAGAAGTCCATTTCAATGGCTTCTCCAAGAAGATCAGCTGCTATGCACTTGCCTGCATACCATCCCATCTGTCTTGCTTGGGTCCAGAGCCTCATCTGAAAAACAGTTACATATTTCATGCTATAGGTGGTAATATCATTTTAGCATCCAAAATTGTGAACTTAGGGATCGTCGGTGGTAAAGGATGCCCCATTTGCAGCAAACTGAAAGAAAATAGGCCATTAACAGTTACTGAAGGGCTATTGCCTTCCTAATCTCTGATAAACATAACATGCCATACTGTTCCTCAGTATAAAAATTGTTCATATCTATATATTAAACTGCCTAAGAAAATAGCACAACACCTGCCAAATCTTTTAAGGACCTGTAGGAATTCCCAATTGCACCTGAAGAGAAAGTGGAGTGAAGGGGTGTGCCTGAGTGGCAAACATGACAAATGCTTTAAGTATTGGTTCGAATCTTTATCCAGGAATATTCTGTTGAATACATGTATTGTGTACAATTCCAATCTCGTAGGTTGAGCTGCGACCTGCGAGAGGAGGATCATGTTTCTTTAGGATTCACCGAATAAAGTATTGGGTACTACTACAGTGAGTCCTGGCTTTCTTCACCACACTTTTCGGTTACCAGCGCCAATCACAGCTGTGGTGAAAACCTGAAGAGTGATCAGGACCTCCTGTGTGCGAATCACAAGTTGCACCTAACAGCGAGCAAGGTGGGACCCCCCTCATTTTTGAGGAACAGGAATGGAGTGAGATTGGCAAGCTTGCCGGATGATGAGCTTAACTACTGGAAAGGGGAAGAAGACACTAGCGGTGAGTCATAATATTAAAAGGCGAACTGTAAGTAAAAATTATTGTATGTCAACAGCATAACCATTGCCCCTTGTGTGCCATCTGTTGCTGTGATACCGCAAAGCCTGCACATGAGCCTGTCTGTGAGCGTCCCTTATCTCTATAACCACTCCAAGCTGCCCGCGGGCCGTCTTCAGAGCAGAACAGGCTTTGTGACTTGCATCAAGCCTTCCGTCAGCTTGGACTGCCTTTGTGACGTGCATCAATTGTACAACTGTGTTGACGTTTCATGCGCTGAGTGAACTAACCTGGTGATTGAGTGCCCCACAGGCAATGTGGTTAGTCATTGGTGTGGCCTTTACTTTAATTAGCGCGTTGGCTTCAAGCGCTTACTAGCAGCACACTCCACTTCCCTGTTGTGTACAGTGTTCTGCCTGGACGCCACGTGACACTGGCAATAATCCGCTGAATTTAGAGGAAAGTAACTTGGGAGTGACTCTCCATTTGGTGTTTATGAAATAAAAAAGGTGAATCCAGACACTGTTGGCTACAAAGTTCCCTACTGTTTACTGCATCTTCACAATGGCCTCATCCTCCATAGTTATACGACCTTCGTTCCTTCAGCACCATGACCACTAGAGGGTGGCATAATAGGGGGTGTACCCACTCCAAGGAAGAGACCCATTAGTCCAGACCTGCACACCCCTTTTTACGCCCCTAAATGTAGTATTTTGGGGCAACCCTGAACATTGCCTCCTCAGATTAGAGGAAGAAAGGAGGACCCAATAGCTGTGCTGACCCAGGAAGAAGACAACACCAACTGTTTGGCCCCAGCCCTACCGGCCTGTCCCGACTCTGACCTGTCTACAGAGGAACCCCCGGCTTGTCCAGCAGCCCCCCAGATGATAGAGGACCTGCCCTGCACCCAGCTTACAGACTCTGTCTCCCGTGAGCACCCGATTTGCTCAAGCAAAGACTTCCAAAATAGAACCGAGATCCAGGAGGCTCCGAGATTCTGCACCACCCTACACCCGACGCCCACGGCCCTAGTCAGAGTCGCCCAACACCACAAGGAGGTCTCTCCAGCGATCCTGACCTGGGATCTGGTGATTACTGACCTCCCTCAAACTTCAAGCAGGACGCCTGTAGCCTCAACCTGAATGGTCCCCCCGACCGCGCCAGGAGCTGGTAAGATTACCCGAAGCCAACAGAGACTCCTGCACATGATGCCCCACGGCCTTGGGCAGCCCAGTCGACGGTGTACAGGCATCCCTCAAGAATCCAACTTACCTCTCCAGTTGGTGGTCACCTCCAGGATGCCTCCCTGACCGTGCCTGCAACATCTTTACCAAACCGAAATCTGCATTGAAATCCATAGGACGCCCGATGTCTCCTTGGCGCACTGAATCTGGCCACCTCCGTGCCGCTGGTGGTGCAGCGCATCTGCTGATTGTTGGCTCCTGCAGGGCTGATCCCTACCCCAGAAGCTTTGCTCCCTGCTGGAAAGCAGTCCCTGACCGAAGGCCCCCTTAGCCCAATTGGCTAACATTGGGCCCCTGTACTTTGCACCCGGCTGTCTCAGTGCCACTGGTGGCGCAATTTGAATGCCAACCTGGACCTTGGGGAACCTTGGTCCTAACTCCCAAAACTCAAAATTGTAAGTCGTTTACTTACCAGTAAATCGTTAACACTCTTTTCCTCATAGGAACAAATGTTACGATTTTTGCTCCTAAAAAATGCATTGACCTACTATTTTGTATGAAAAGAAAGTAACTATGCTTTGACTTAAGAATTGCCGTACTAATCTTTAAGTGACAAACTGCAGTGTATGTTATATCGGCATAGCACCTAAAGTACTTAAAGTAACTGAAAAGTTATCCAAAGTAACCTTACTGTAATTTGATCTGTTCTAAAAGTAATACCAACCTGTAATCAATTCCAATACATTCCACAATTGCATTTCGGTGTATAGTCTTGAATTTGAATGTATTTCTTGCTTGTCTGTGTCAAGTCCTGCTTGGTTCTACAAAATAAAATATAATTATACCTTTTTATACTGACCTAATTGGTATGGATTTTGTCTCTGAATGTGTGCCATAAGCCTTGATTGAGTGAATAGAATAAATGCTTAACACAACCTCCTAATAAGCCTAACTGCTCGACCACACTTCCACAAAGACAGCGGTTTGTGATTATCTAATTTAGCCTCTGCTATGCCTCTAGGGTCTCCCTGGACTCTGTGGACACTATACCTTACTTTGGTATAGTGTATACAGAGCCAGGTTCCTACAATCAGGTGTTGATGGTGCACCCTGGAATATTTCAAGCAGGGAGAAAATCAAGGGCAAGAGATTAATTTGTTGTCCCAGGCAAAACAGAGGATCTAATGGTGAATGTGTCCTTCTTATTCACTATTGTACCAAAAGTGACGTGGGAAAGGGAATGGCCTCAAAGGTCACCTTCACCTAGAGATATCAATCCTAGGGGGGTTTCAGGGTAAAAAAATACATGATTGAATTTGAGTTGAGTTGCTTTTAAGGGAAGGTGTATGTGCCCGAAAATGTACCAACCAAGTCATGTCTGTGGATGATAAATGGGATGGAGGAGATAAAAAGTGAGATGAAAGAGATGAAAGATGTGTTTAAAGAGGTGTTGAGAGTTACGTGCACAAGATAGTGTTGAAAAAACCAACCATTCCAGTCAAACATAAGTTGAAGAAAGTACCCATGGTTGTGAGAGGGGAGGTATAAAGATGCTGGAAGACAGGATCAGGGATATTGTCATAAAATCTGTTGAGGCCACGAATTGGGTTTCCCCTGTAGTTGTTACATAAAAAGTAACAGCAAGAATAGGTGTTATGGGGATATCCGGAGTCTTAATCATCTTGTGGTCACTGACACATTCCCTTTGCCCAATATAAATGATTTACTCTTACTTCTTCAGGGAGGGAGATACTTCCTGAAGCTTGACCTCAAAAGTACATACCACCAAACTATGTTCCATGAGGATTCCAAAGAGTTTACAGCTTTTGTCACAATGGAAGGCAAGTTTCAATTTCACGTTCTCCACTGCTGTGAGCATATTCCAGGGTATGATGACATAAGTTTTAAAGGGACTATAGAGCATGTCATTTTTTTCATGATGACACATTGGTGTTCGGAGAGTCAAGGCAGGATCATAATGATGCATTGAGGGCTGTTTTAGGAAGATTGTGTATGTCAGGGCTTACTCTCAGGAAAACAAAAGTGCACGTTTTTGGTCAAGAAAAACGAGTATCTAGGTCACACAAAATTAGGGAAGGGAGTCAAACCTAAAGTGATCTTCTCAATGCCATAAGGTCAACACAAGGACCAGTTGCGGTCCTATATGGGGCTGATCGAATATTAGTCGAAGTTTGTTAGCAAGTGTGCCTCAAAGACTGAAGATTTGCGGAAATTGTTAAGGAATAGGTGCGTGTTGAAATGGGAAGTGGATCAACAGAAGGTGTTTTATTTGGTGAGGAAGGATGTCTGTGAGGCGGGAATCCTGGTTCCATTTGATACCCCGAGGAGTTCTATTTTGACTGTAGCTGCCAGTGCTTGTGGAGTAGGAGCTGTCTTGTCTCAATTGTACACAGGAGGAAAAAAACTGTGGCCTTCACTTCATGCTCGTTGACCGATAGTGAATGGAATTACTCTGTGATCAAGCACAAAGCTTTGGCTGCTGTAGAATATTTGAGGACATTCCTATGGGGTTTGACATTTTGTATCCAATTGATCACAAACCTTTGGTAAAGGTGTTGACTCCAGGTGGAGAGGGGAAAGGGGTCCGCCAGATTGGTTAGGCTTGCCTTGAGACTGCAAGAGTGTAAGAAAAAGCTTAAACACATTCCAGGGTGGAAGGATATCCAAGCCGACTGTCTCTCTCTGATGTCCTTAAAGTGGTTGGAGGTTGATGACTAAGATATATTAGCCAAATAAGAGGAGGAAGCAGTAGCTTGTGTGACGGATGTTGATGAATGTGCGGGTGTAGCGTTTATCGCTGTCGAGTTGAATAAATGTATGGAAGAAGATCTTGTACTAGAGGGTGTGAAGACATTGGTGGTAGTAGGAGGGAGAGTACTATCGCTGCTTCCTTGAGACCATTCTTGAAGGTGTTAGATAAGTTGACATTGTACAGCGAGCATGTGATTGTATTGAATGATAAATTTGTGCTGCCAGGGGGTTTGAAGGGGACTTGGCCCATGAGGGGCATTGGGAGCAAATCTGGGCTTAAAAAAGGAAACGTGAGAACTTTTGATGGGCAGGTATGACTGAACAAAGGGCGAAATGGGTGGAACAGTGTCAGATTTGCATGGAGAGTGAGGACAGACTCATAACAGGAGTTCGGGCAGTGCAGGCACATACAGTTGATCCAGGGAAACTACTGAGCACCGTTTCTTTGGATTTTAATAGAACCATGTGTGCTCAGAGAGATGGGGTCACAAATGCAATAGTGAGGTTAGCATGCACTCCAAGTGGGTGAAGTTTGTTTCAGAAGTGACTACAAAAAATACCATCTGAACCTTGTAGTACGTTTTTTTAGAGGAGGGTTAACCTTGTCTCTTGATCATGTACAATGGGACACAACTGACTGCACATGAGATAAGGGCAGTTTTGGAAAATTGGGGAGTAGAGCACCATTGCACAGCTCTTTACAACCCTCAAGCCAATGGAATAGTGGAAGGGGTCAGCTGTGTGGTCAAGGGTGCTATCTTGATGGCAAACCAGTGAGGCGAAGACGAGGTGAATGACAGGATTTGGGCTCATTGCACAACTGTGAACCGTGTAACCAACATTTCCCCTTTTGAGAGGATGAGGAGGAGAAAGGCAGGTATGAGGTTGACACCTGCATGGCTGGCTGAAAATGGCAGTAAAGCAGAAACAGAAAGCAGGGGAACATGATTAGGACTACAGTGAGAGCTGGTAATTGGGTTAAGGTAAAACTTGGAAGAGTGACTTGTGGATTGTGCAAGTTTTGGGGGCCTTTTAAAGTTAGGGAGGTACATGAGGGTTACGTTGTGTTGAAGAATGGCAATAAATTGAATCATCGCATGGTAGCGTGGTACCAGAAGGGTGACAGTGTCTTGGTCAAGGACCATCAGGGTCAGGGAGAAATCAGTAGTTTTAAGTTGGCTGATGATGAGGAGTTACTCAGGAACTCAACTCGTAAATTGAGAAGTGCGGTTGAGAATGATGGTGGAGATGTAAGGGGGAAGAGGACTTCTGTGAGTGATGAGAGAAAACAGGTTTTGAGTGGCGAGGCTGATGTGAATGAGAGGTAGAAAGTACAAATCCAGAATGCAGTCATGATGCTATTCCTGTGGGTGTTAATATCAGTCATTGTGATGCCAACGTACGCCATGACATATGTACACTTATAACAACGTCAACACCAGTATATGCAATGGTGATGTACACCATAATCTATGCACGCATAACAATGTCAAGACCAGTAAAAACTATGTTGATACACGCTATGACAAATGTGCGCATAATAATGATGATGGTGATTTATAGGTCATAGGTGGGTTTACACTTAGCCCATAGACAAACGTGCAAACAGGAAAAACCCTGATTGATCCCACATGTAGGCAATTACACCACAAACAGGTGCGAGAAGATTGGCCCCAATAAAACACTTTTGGCCAAAGGCGTGCATTCCAAAAATACCACAAAATCAGATGCCACATGTAGTTAGGAACACTCAGCCAATCAGGACACAGCATGCACACTACAGGCAGTGATCATGCGCTCCCCATGCCAGACATCTGAACACATACACACTGGCCTACACTAGCTCTCCACGAGGTCGAGAGCCACCTGTGTACCCCTTATCAGATTGTGGTATTTAGGATTCATGACTAAGCCCGGATCTACATGCTTAACAATATTGTGTAATGGTTTTATTATACCCCATAAACTTTATATATCACCAGCCAAAACTTTGAGACTGTCTTCAGACACAACTCTGCTGATAATCTCCCAGACGCTGCGTTTAATTAAACCAACTTATTACTGTTTTGCCAAACACCTCTGGTCTTTTCATTTTTTCAAGGTAAATTCATATCCAAGCAACATGGGTGCAGGTGAAGTACGCCAACCCAGAATTCGCAAATCGCCACGTTACTTGTAGGATTATGGCTAATTCTGGAACCCAGCATGTGGATTTCTTAATGTCCTGTGCATGATGTTTATTGTTCTTTTGGTGGGAATGTCTCTCTGTTCCCAGTACATTGTATGCTTTTCCTGTTGTTAGTGGTAAGTTTCCATTTCTGTTATAAGGTTAGAAGGGAATGGGATGTGTAGTAATGTAGTTAGCTGCGTTAGGCATTGTTTCTTTAACGTGGGTTAGAATGGTGAGCTGCGACTGGCAAGAGGAGGATCACGCTTCTTTAGGCTTCAACAAATACAGTATTGGTTACTACTACAGAGTCCTGGTTTGCTACACCACAGGTTCCCATTGTGTGTATGGCAATCAAGCAGATTGCCCCTAAAATGGAAGTTGAAATCGTAGAAACAGTAGTAGAAATAGTAGAAACAATTTTGAGGTTTCCAAGAGTGTGTTAAGGCTGATGCTACCCCCCTTTACTGAAACTCAAAAGAGCATTGATAACAGTAGGAAAGATGGCTTGACTAGGATCAG
This sequence comes from Lissotriton helveticus, assembly GCF_964261635.1. NCBI lineage: Eukaryota > Metazoa > Chordata > Amphibia > Caudata > Salamandridae > Lissotriton > Lissotriton helveticus. Next base: position 574,308,196 of record NC_136057.1, on the reverse strand, counting down.
ACTAGTGCTGAAAGGAGGGGTATTCTTAGCAGAGAGATGACACTGGAGTCACTGCCAGAAGTGGATGTGCTTAGGCTGATGTGGTGCATCCTATACTGGGTGAAAACTTGTATGAACTTGGTGTGCCAAGATCTGGGCTTAAGAGTTAAGCCGTAGTGTTGGGACAGAAGGTGGACAAATGCTAAATATTAAGGGACTTCCAGGTATCAATGGACCTCAAGCAACACATCTCTTCTAGGCCACAACCCTCTGAATTCTTAAACACTTTCATCAATTCCTTGTGCCTGTGAGACTAATTACTCAAAAAGCATGACAGTCGCCTTTGCCACTCAGGAACACTGGTACAGGAGCACATTCATGCTCTCTTTGACCTACCTTCTTACATCCCTCCTTGAGTGGCCCAATCAAACCAATACCCATTCTTTTACTCAACTTCATGAAGCATTTCTCGTTAATGCTGGGAGCTCTAAAGATAAATAAATTCCATCATTGGCTTCGTAAATGTGTCTCCAATGGGCGCATGTAGCATGTGTCCTAACCCCATGAATAATGGTGAACTCTACAGAAGGACTGATTGTGTGCAAATATGTTTCAAATCCAAATTCCTACATCTCTGACCTTTTTCTTGAATTATCAGTTACAGTGTGTTGGACGTGGCCCTTTTTAACAGGGTCACTCCTAAACGTTTTCCCTTAAGCTATGACATGGTGGTAGTGATTTTAGGCCTCTGCGCACTTTAGCACTGTGGACCAGTGTAAAGTGCGTGCTTACTCAGAGCGTGTGGTGAGATTGGCCTGCCCTCCCGTAGAAATGCATGGGGGATATGTGTGTCCATGGTAATTTCTGATATGAGAGGAGTGCAGGGGCGAGTTTAGTATGTGCGAACTCATGAGAATAAATGCTGCGCAATAGTGTGCGCAGATTTATTGTGGTTATTTGAGAAATGCCACTTTTAGAAGTTGGCATTTCTGTGTGCTGTGTGTCTGCCTGCATGATGTGAATTGCATGTCTAGCTTGTGAGTGACAGGTGCTGATTGATGTGGGTGGCTCCAGGAGCTAGGATGCGTCTGCCCAGTGTTGAATAGGGAGATCTGCATGTAGATGGGAGGGGGGAGGGGTTGCACCTGGGACCTGAATAGGGCTGTGCCTTCCCTCCACAATGCTGGTTCCACCTCCTGTGGTGTGTCTGATGTCCCTGGCCTGTCCTGTGAAAAGGAGAGAGGAGCTGAACAAAACAAAGTGCTTCACTCCAAGCCTTTTGCTGCTCACAAAAAGGCTTTAGCAGGACCTCACTGTAAAGGTATCTGGCCTTGGGGAGCCATGCCCAGTTTTAGTGTTCAGCTAAATAGTCTGAAAGAAAACCTTTGATTTTGGAATAAAGCAGCTAATCTTCCCCAGTTCCTAAAAAATCCTGCTCTTCCCTGCTTGGATGTTTTGGCGCCAAAACTGAAGGCTTCAGTGGGAACACTCTAGCTATGTACCAGACTTCTATAGACCCTCGCTAACTTCAGCCTCCTGATTTGCCTCAATAGAGTATTTTGAGACCCGAAAATTATCTATGTTCCCTTATTTCATTTTTATATTTCACCTGCAGGATTTTGTATTAAGTCTCAGGAGCAGGGCTGTGAGGCAAACTGGTTTACTCTTAGGCAGCACAAAGTCTTCACCTTCTCATCTAAAAACTGTGTTTCACCCCTGAATATGATTTTTAATGTCAAGTGGAGATTACATTTGATTGACTATTCTAGCATTTTCCAAGGCCAACTTAAATATAAGAGGCTTTACCTAGACAGCGACAAACAACTTTCTTGGCAGATTTTCACTGAGGGGAACATAGTTTTCCTTAATATCCCTCTGTTATATATTAAGTACCCAGACCAGTGAGCTTAAAAGGCACACTTTAGGAGTGTGACCAAGCTAACATATAAAAGGTTTTTCCTTGCCATGTAACTGTGTCCTTTTCATAATTGGCAGTCCAACACAATAGTGCTCGACAAAGCCATACACTTTTGTTGCATACATTTATGATTTCATGCAATTGACACATTTTCTGAGTCACCTACCATGGCCTTACTCTAAAATTTAAAAAGCGTATATGATTTAGGAGGAAAGTATACAATGTGTAGCACACAAAGTCCTACGACGAGCAGAAGAAAAAAGAGAAATTGGTGTAGACTATAAAAATGATGTCCTTTCTTACAAAATCATTATTTTTTTTTTTTCGGACTGTGACTCTAGTGAGTGGTGGGAATTAGCCAATTAGCATGGCCTTACTCTAAAATTTAAAAAGCGTATATGATTTAGGAGGAAAGTATACAATGTGTAGCACACAAAGTCCTACGACGAGCAGAAGAAAAAAGAGAAATTGGTGTAGACTATAAAAATGATGTCCTTTTTTTCGGACTGTGACTCTAGTGAGTGGTGGGAATTAACCAATTAGCATGGCCTTACTCTAAAATTTAAAAAGCGTATATGATTTAGGAGGAAAGTATACAATGTGTAGCACACAAAGTCCTACGACGAGCAGAAGAAAAAAGAGAAATTGGTGTAGACTATAAAAATGATGTCCTTTCTTACAAAATCACTATTTGTTTTTTTGGACTGTGACTCTAGTGAGTGGTGGGAATTAACCAATTAGCGGCCTTCTGAGAGTACTCATTTACAATTAGATCATGGCGGCCCATCAGCTAAATCTTTGCCAATTTAGTGAACCATACAGTAAGTGTTCTTTGAGCACCCTAGGCCAGGACCCTGAGGCATTTAAGTCAACAAATACCTCAGGTCTAGCCCTACTAGAGACAAATCTCTAGTGATGTAGGTGCCACCAAAGTGTGCACTGAGTTGGGTTTAGAACCATGACATATCTCTTGCCAGATTCTGCTATTCCTAGGCATTGTTGGGAATCAGGACATTATACAGGGCTGTCTGAAAATAGGTAAATTACTATCGTGGGATCCTGTGAAAAAAAGTTCCCAAACTAAGACAAACGTGTCTGATGCCGGTGCTGCCTCTTCGCCGCCTATATAACGAACACCAATAGAGGCAGTAAGTTAGCAAATATAAAAATGGAAAGTTGCTGAGACCCAGTCAATGTGCTCAGGCCCCAGGCCTCATAGGCAGCTAGTGTAGTCCAGTTTTAGAAAATGGATGAGTACGAGAAGCACTGATTGAAGCTGGGTTTAATAGACATAGGTTGTGGAGGACGCAGAGCATGGATGACATCTGGAGTGGGATAGAAGAAAAGTAAAGAAACCAAACAATTTGAAAAAGAGTGCCTTCCCTAGGACTATAAGAAGGGGACTATGGCGTGCGGAGTAGTGGGTCACACTGGAGGTAAAGTCAACGTCCACTCAAATCTTGTAAGCCTTAGTGTAAGAAATTGGGATATTAGGTGAGAGGGGTAGAAACTCACTCAAAAAATGAATACAACCCTCATGAAGGTGAACCAAAAACAGCCACACAATTAACCTGGTTGCTTGGTACAAACAGTCAGGTTTTACTTAGAGGCAATGTGTAAAGTATTTAGGAAGGACACAAACAGTAATAAAGTGAAAATACAATACAATACACATCCAAATACATTTTAGCAAAATAAACAAAATCTAATCAGTAGAACCAGATATATGATTATTTACATGTTTAATAAAATAAAAAGCACAAAGTGCCATTTGTAGTTATCTGGTTGCCAACCATGATGGAGTGCGGGTCGGATACAGGGACTAGGTTAGTCCCACTGACGAGTTACCTTCTCAAATCTGGCGCAAAGAGTTCCCTTCGCATTGGAGGGGACCACCAGGAGAAGTCAACTGTTGTGGATAGCTGTCGCAGAAGAGCAAAGAGCCGGTCGGGTGTCGTAGGCAGTAGTCACTGTAGTACAAAGAGCAGGTCCGATGTCACAGACGGCCATTGCTGGAGCATTGCTTTAGTGGGTACTGCAGACTGTCGTTGCTGTAGTGCGCAGTGCTGCTCTTGTGTTGCTGGTTGTCGCTGGGGGTCACGGTTGGCGAGAAGAGAAGGCCCCACTAGAGCTTCGCATTGGCAGTCATCATGGACACCAGAATCTTGGTGCAAACTGGCCAGTTCACGAGGAGTCCAAACTTTAAGATTTTCACTTTTCTTGTCAGGATGAGCTCTCACCGATGCCAGCCAAGGGTCCAGGACTTGGGAGGCACCTGTTGGGGATCAGGACACTCTCCAGCAAAAGCCAGCAGCAGGGCTCAGGCAGGCCCAGTTACTGCTGGTCAGCTGGGAAGTTGCAGGGAAGCATCTGGAAGCTAGCTGTGTCCCTGTAACTTACACAGGAAGCTAGTCATTGGAGTCAACTCTGGTGGTCCTGGGTTCAAAGAAGCAGGTCTAGTCTCCCTTCCTCAGGCAGCAGGGCAGCAAGGTGCTCCTTCTAACACAGGGCAGTCCTTCTTCTGATTTTTCCCCATGTCCAGGAATGATCTGATTTCAGGTTCTGAGAGTGCCCTTTTTCATTCCTAGTGCCAGCTTGTGGGTGAGGGATGCCCCTGTTGTCCAATATTTCCCTTTTCTTGGGTTTGGCGCCAATCTGGCTAAGACAACAAAACACGGGCAGGTCCAGGTGTGAGATGCATTGACAGTGGCAGGGCAGCCACACCTTAGAAGCCAAGAAGGGAGTTGGCAAGCCCCTTTGAAGCTCAGGAATGCTGGGTACAACACCCAAGGATGTCCTGCTTAGGGAAGCAACATGCTGGCCCACACCCAAGGCTCTTCTGTTTCTATGTCTGGGAGTAATACACAAAACCCCACAGGAGAGCTATTACAGTCACGTGACTTTGAACATCAGCAGAGAGGCACATTTGGTTTGAGCAAAAAAAACAATTTACTAAAAAGTGGCATTTTAGGAATAGTGATTTTAAATCTGACTTCACAATTAAAGATGATTTTAAATTACAATTCTTTTGAGTGCAAACAGTACTTCTCTACAAGCTACCAAACTGAAATTAGCACTTGTAATAAGGCAACCCAGAATTAGTCTTTAGGAGAGCTAGGCATTGCAACAGTGAAAAACGACTTTAGGAGTTTTTCACTGCCAGGCCATGTAATACGTAAATCCACATGTCCAAAGTTATATAAGATACTAAGCACCGTGCCCTAGGAGCTGTTAGGACCTACCTTAAGGGTGACGGATAAATACTACAAAGGAAGGTTTTGGCTTACCAAAGGTTTATTTTGCCAGGCTGCAAAGGCATGCATGACACATGTTTTACAGAGCTACTTCAGTGGGTGGCACAATGAGTACTACAGGCCAACAGTTGGTATTTAATTTACAGGCCCTCAGGGACGTATAAGTATATTAAATATACCAATTGGGTGTAGGTCAACTTTAACAAGTTTTAGGGAGAGACAACTTAGCACTAGTTAGAAGTAGTAAAGTTCACAGAGTACTAAAGCAAATAAAAACTAATTCAGTGAAGCAAGGGAATGAGTTTGGGGGAATACCACATCAAGGTTGTCAGGTCTCAAACTTAGTTGTGCAAGAGTTGTTCCGCTCCACTGGTGTGTGGCCAGGATATCGCGGGATTCTAGATGGAGTGCCGGAAAGAATCTGTAAAATGGGTTGCTCTGTCTGTCTCTCCTGTGAAGTTGCCTCCTCAAGAGTGACACACTAAATTCATCAGGGACTGGTCCAGTGGGACTCATAACTATAGTGCACAAATCCATACAAACCTCCTCTCGGGCCCTTGGGAAAGCTCACCTTCCACTTTTTTATGAAAATGAATAAGAAACTCCTAGGAAATCCATCTGAATTTCTCCTGGAGAATGAAAACATACCAGCAGAAACATGCACCGTTAACACTTCTGACACAGGTGGTGTACTGAGGCTGGAAGAGCTGCAGAGGTACAGTCTCTTAATCTAAATCTTAATCTAAAGGCAATGGCTAAACGGAAATCCTTAAGCAAGTTCATGCTACTGATGGACCATGATTAAACCATAGCGCAGTAGAGCTTCACAGATCTATGTAAGTAATTAATCAACTGGGAGGGATGAGGAATTTGCGTGTCCGTTTCTTTCCCCAAAGTATTCGCTTAGCAATCAACAAAAAAGGACACTTGTAACACTGCTCGACTTTCGGTTCAGTGCAAATAAGGAAACCCTCAGAGAGGTAAATGTATACTTGCGAGTAGCGGTATATTAGCTTCATCCGCCCCACATTGACACTCATGCAGTTATCATCGGGTTTTTCCTCTTGGTGTGTACTGCTAGCCTCATCCAGAGACACCTCAAGTCTCGAGTGTAGTGTCCAGAGACAAAAGGACTTTCCCAAAAGGATTGAATAAAAATGAAAAAGAGTACCCAGAAATTTTTTTAATATTGGGTAAACTTACATTATTAAAAAATTGTGAATACTCATTGGTAGACCAAGTTACGTGACTACATGGTATTACTAAAGTGGTTTTGTCGACATGTTTCAGCTCTATTGGGCCAGGCGGTCTGTAGAGCTTTCGTCAGGACTAACAGGGGATAATACAAACAAACATATATAAAACTACTCACACGAATTGTGCGGTAATCCCACAACTCAATACATTGATTTGAGTATTCTTCTCAATCTGTCGTTATTACGACTTCTACTTCCTGCGGGGGTCCTTCAGACGCTACAGAGCCGCATGGAGTCCTTCCTCCTGCCTTGTGCTGACTCTGCCCCCGGAGATCTATGCCATAAAATGAAAATTTCCACTAATCTTGAACTAACACCAGCAAGAATCAAATTTCTGTAATTTTCCTAAGGAGACAGGTCTTTCTTATGGGTTATGTGTAATGTAATGGAATTCACAAGACAACACTGCAGACTGCCTCTGATAATTAAGGGTCAGTTCTAGTATTGCTAAATAAAGGTACACTGTTGTTTAAATCTTTGGCAATTGTCCTTGTGCAAGTAATCACCCACCCTAACAAAATAGGGACAAATCACCTCGTTTTCTATTTTTGGAAAAAGGATACAGTATGTTGGACTTGGCCCTTTTCCCCCAAACTTTTTCGCTTTTTGCCCCCCTAATTTGAAATGTCTCCCCCATGGTAATAAACCTGTATAGGCCATGTGTGGTGTGAGACACCTTGTTAATATGTAATGTCATGCAATGGTGTGAGCACTTGTCAATTTCCCCCTTTGTAAACATGTACACTGGTGAAATGCTGCATTTGTGTTTTGCATTTAAAATGGCTGCCAAGGCTATGCGTTGTGCCACCTGACTGCAGGAGGTTAGCAGTCTAGTTGTTAAGTACCCAGCCACCCCTGCATTTGGAGGGAAAGCCTGGCACCCAGGGATGCTCTACACCTCCCCCTGAGCCAGTTTGAACTAGTTTGCCTGTCTGAGGTGGGTTAGCGGTCTAGTTGTCTGGTACCCAGCAATCCCAGCATTTGGAGGGACCTTCTAGAAGCTTCCAGCCTTTCTGGTATAGGGAGAGCAGTAGAGATGTGATGAGCAGAGACAGAGCTGGGACATGAATGTGAGGGGACCTGCTGCAGGGGATACCGCCACTTGGGCCTGTGTGCTGGACCCTGCACCCATCCAGAACCCCCCTACTGTCCCCAGGGCTAGTGGAGCCCCAATGCAAGAGTTCAGGCTGCTGTGTAGGAAGAGGGCCACTCTGCAGTGGGGATGGTGAAAGCCTACCACCCTGCTTTGATGATGCCCCCACTACCTGCTGACCTGGCCCAGTAGTGCCTACTGCTCTGTCCCCGGGCCCTCCTAGGTCCCTGAAGCTGCTAGGACCTTGCGCCACGCAAGCGCTTCACCAAGAAGTGCCTAGAAGGGAAGGAGTGTTGTGGACTGGACCCCCCAGGAGGTGAGAAGAGTTACCCTGGGACCCCTGGGCGTGTTACTGGGACTGTCCGCCCCCCCTTGCGCTGTGTGCCAGGAAGCGCTGGCCTGCAGAAGACTGCTTGTGCCCCCAGAGTGCTGTGACCAAGACTGCCCTGCTGATTGCCTGCCAAGCGCTATAATCTGGAAAGCGCTGTGCTGCAGAAGCGCTGTATGGGGAGGATTGTACCCCCAAGGAGCTGTGTTGTGAGGAGCTGCCTGTTAAGCGCTATAACTTCAAAGCGCTGGAGAAGTGCTGCTGGCCCTTAGAGCCCCAGGGCCCTGGAAGCTGTGTGGCCCGAGAGAGGAGCTGAGCGCCGTGAATAGTGATGTGGGTGCCTACCCCACGTGTTCGCGCCTTTTTGCGGAGTGAATAGCGCCGCGGGAGCCCACCCCGCGTGTAGGCGCGCTTATGGCGTGTTTAAAATAGTTACCAGAAGGGTGCCTGCCCCTACCGACAAGGAGAACCCCGCAAGGACATCAGGAGCCCGGTGAGTGAGGGCTCGACGGAGTGGGTTGGGGTTGTGCCGGGGCACAAGGTCGGTGCCCGCCCCCAGGACTGGTGTTTTGGGTCGAAGGGCGGAGGGACTGAGGAATTTTAGAGACCTCGTGATAGAGCACAATGTGTTAGGGGCCCCCAGTTGGCCCTGCTTGGGTGGTAATCATCCCCTGAACTGGGTGAACTGGGCGACAGCCTGAAGTGCGAACTGTTGTAGGCTGGATGTCAATGCTTTGCCCCTGGGTCCCCCCAGGTATTATGGATGTCCCTTCTGCCTGCATATGCCCCGAGGAGGGATGGCCCTATGTTGAGGTTCTGGGCCTAGAGTCAGGCCCGAGTTAAATGCATTTAGGCTAGGGTATATGCCCCCAGGTTCAAGGTTATTTAGGCCTGGTTTATTTTAGGTGTTCCATCCGGGGCTAAAGCTGTTGATGCCACTGAGAAGCGCAGCGGACCCGGCCTCATGATTAAGGCCCATACCTAATGTTGAGGCCCTCATGTTTTCATGCTCAATTAAATGTTCTTCCGGTGTTTCAGGGAATGGTTTTCCTATACATATATTGAAATGTGTTACTCCTGGTACAGGGAAGAATGATTCCAGCTTATAGCTGCGGCTAATGAAAAGTTTTACATTGAAGGAAATGTTATGTCCTCATTTAATGCACCGCTGATTCCTGCTGAAGGAAGTGGGTTATGCTGGCATAAGTAGTTTCATTCCAGGCCCAAGGGGATACGCCATGCTAAAGAGGGAACCTTGATATGCCCTTTCATTACAGGTGTCCCGCCCCTATGCTGGCCTGACGTGTCATTCCAGGCCCCTGGCTACATCCCATGTGAAAGAGCAAGCCTTGCTGCTTTATTACAGGTGCTCCTGCCTGTGATCATGTGCTGTGGTGCCATGAAGTTTTTTTTCCCTTACAGGGGTCGGGTTGGAGTTATAATGCATGGTGTGAACTTATGCTAATGTGTATTTTGCAATTACAGCCTACTACTAAGGATGAGAGCCTGAGTTGGCCCTGCCATATTGACCCCAGGTGTAATGTCAATGTAATCACATTCTTGTCATTTCAGCCACGGACTCATGGACTCAACCATTTTTCCCATTGTCCCCTTGTAAATAATCCCCCCGGATATACTTGGCTCTGGCGCCAATTGGCGCCCTGTTGTGATTACCACTGTTTTTGCATTTTTGCCTTGCAGGTTGGAGATATACTAAACTTATTATTTTTCCAACTCAAGCTGGTGTCCTGCCTCTTTTGTGGTGTGCCTGGTGTGTCGTCTGTGGGTACTGCGTGAGTGCTTCACATGTCCTCCGAAGTTTGGCCTGCCCGCTTGGTTCCAGGCTACCCCCCTGGAGATTTGGTAACCCCATTTCTTACACAGTAAAACAGAATTCTTCAAAATATTTTGAGAAGTAAGGGAAATGGGAGGGGCGCCACTGCAGCAAAGATTTTAAGTTGATCAAAGACTATGCCTTCATCAGTGGGATAGTGTCCTTCATTTTCTTAGATAACTAAAACACAATTTCTGGATCTCAAATAGTGAAAAGTATTATTTCTTCCAAATCAAAGATTTCTCTTTCAGGTTCACAGAAACAACTGCCTGTAGTGTCAAAGCTGTCATGCACTCTGCAATTGAAGGCTCAGAGTCTGTCTGCTTCAGAAAGCAGTATATGTATGCATTCTCCAAAAAACATATAAGTTGTCCCTCTCAAAACTGTTTCTAATAAGTAATAGTATCTCTAAAGTGTAAATAATATACGAGTAAGAGACGGAATACGAGAAAGACCAGGAGTAAGTGTATGTAGGACTAACAGTAAGTTATCTAAGAACATTATGTTTCACCCTTGTTACCCCCTACACTGGTTTTATTGTATTACCCTCCTATTTGTATTCTGTAATCTTTTCTCTTTCTCTCCCTTACTCTTTCTGGATATTGCCTCTGATTTTTTTGTCTTCCTCCCTTCATATTGTAAAGCACTCTGTTATCCCTCGGGATCTTGTTGGCGCTATAAACAACTTTATAAATAAATAAGTAGGATAAGGTGTGAATTCGAGTAGCCGTAACTCAGACTAAGAGTAGAACTAACCAAATTACTGAGTACATGCCCTGACGTAATTATTGTTTCAATATTCAGACAAATGCAATAGCATTCAACCTGAGGACAGTCACATTTATGTCACAATAACCCTGTAATTAAGGCAAAAGATCATGAAGTATTCATCAGATTACATGCTGCAGCAAAACGTGGCTAGACAATAAATATAGTAGTGCAACTGAAATCCCTATAACAGGTGCATATAGAAAGAATAAACTGCTAACTAAATACCTACAGCCTACTATAAATTGGAGCACATCCTTTCCACTATAAGCACCACAAAAACAAGCATTTACAATGCAATGGTTTCGCCTTTGGAAAAGTTAGAGCTATTGGCATTGTAAATGACAAATTTTGTATTTATGTGTTGGTTTCTAAAACAGATAAATAAATGGCTTTGTCATTTACATTGCCATTAGCTTAATCTCTCGCAAATGTGAGACCTATTGTACCCTACGGACGAGCTCAGCAGACAGCAATTACTACCACACACACACACACACACACACACACACACACACACACACACACACACACACACCCAGAGCCACACACACTCACACACACACACACAGAGCCACACACACACCCAGAGCCACACACACACCCACACACCCAGAGCCACACACACACACCCACACACCCAGAGCCACACACACACCCACACACTAAGAACCACCCACACCCAGAGCCACACACACACCCACACACCCAGAGCTACACACACACCCACACACCCAGAGCCACACCCACACACCCAGAGCCACCCACACACTCAGAGCCACACACCCACACACCCACACACCCAGAGCCACACACACACACCCACATACCCAGAGCCACACACACCCACACACCCAGAGCCACACACACACACACACACACACACACACACACACCCAGAGCCACACACACCCCCTCCCCCCACCTCAGCTACCGATCCCGAAATTAGAGGAACCGTTTGGAACCACGTGTCCTGGAGGCGACAGGAAAAGTGGTGTTTATCTGATATTCCAGTATTGATTGAAATAGGTTTCCAGATTTCATCCCTATCTCACCATACCAGTGTAATCTCACCGGTGACTAACGGCGCCTCAAGAAAGCCTACTGCCACCCAAGGCCGTCACTCCCGGCAAGCCTCATCCCAGCATAGCCTCCTCTCCTGCCAAAGGAATAGTGAAAAACATCTTCTGTGTATCGTGCAGCAGTACATCTGGTACAATAACGAAGCTTTTGTAGTGATTGACAAATTCTTGAGAGTACGCCAGTAACTAAGTGAGCAAATGCATTCGCTGAAGATGTCTGTGTACAGTCAACCCCAAAACATTTAAAATCTGGAGGGGTTAACTCCGTATTTAATCTTTGTGAGGATGATACAAGGAAGAACAGGTCGCGTTGGAAGCCAGAGTACCTGTCCTCTATGAGTCGGTCTTACATTTAGAAATCAAGAACGCAATTTGAAGGGTAATGCTGACATTCGTTGTGTGGAAAGAGTAACTCGTTAAAGAGCAGGTCGCCGCGTACGGAGGTCAGAGCCGTCCGTGGCAGGATGCGACGAGTGCCCTCCGCCGAGATCTAGGTTTCCAGGGACCAACCTCCTCCATGGCGTGAACGCCGGCGGTCTGTGGGTGCTGCAAGAACACGTCAGAGGCAGGGACAGACACAAAATGGAGCGCGAGGTGGGCATTCCTTCTCGTGGATTCCGTCACAGGCCCAGCTTTCCCTCCCCTCCCGCCGGCGCTCGGCCTCAGCGCGGTGCTTGGCTAGACAGTTGCCAGGTCAGTAGCCCACAGCCACCGCTAGAGTCCTGGGCGTAGTGACGCGCCCCTCGGCAGCGTCACGCATCGCTCTATACTACAGGGTCTTCTACGAATGTTTGTTGTTGTGGTGAGTCGAGTCCAGGCTGGGTAGCAAGTATTTCAAGTTTGACGGCGGGGGAGGGGTACTCGTGTCAGCTTTTCATGATGGGAAGAGTCCCGGGTGGAACCGTTTCGTTGGGGGCGGCTCAGAGCATTCCATACGCAAGGGCGGAGGTTTATTACAACCAGCCCGCACTTCACAGTCGGGGGGCTGTTACATTTGCACTCCAGGCCTCGGCGTAGTTGTGATTGTTACAGTCCTGCGCTTTAGGGTTGCAACATCGAAGCACTGGGAGTCGAAGGGGTGGGATGCAGGATCGTTACTCCCAGTATTAGAGCAGGCGGGGTAGTGGGTTGTCAGCCCAGAACTCAAGCATGGGGTGGAGGGTTCGTTGCTGAACTTGCGGTCGATCACTACAGATCTGGTCTTTGGCACTGGCGGGACCCGCCTAGAGCTGCCAATGCACCAGTACTATGGCATCGCACTTGTTACCACAGTACGAGAGCAGTTACTACAGCCCCGCATGGGATGACCGCTGCCTACCACAGCCATCTGCTTCTGGCTGGCGAATGACCCTACAATCAGCACCCTAGAATTATTTATTTATGTATGCGTTTTTTTTTATAGCGCGGCGGACTTTACCCGAAGGTGTCAGAGCGCTCAATGATTCCAACATTCTATGCTGCCTCCTTAAACAGATGCCTCTTCACCCCTGAAACACTCTCTCAACACCCCCGCCCCCGCTATTAGTACCCCACATCTAACTTTTAACCCACCCTTCTAAGATTCACCAATCACACAAAGAATTAGCTGGAGCTCTACTTGGCAGACACGGTGGGCAGTACTTCAGGCACCCCCACATTCCATCGAGCGAGAGCACGACAGCTCCCTTTTCAGAAAGAAATTCACCTAAGGATGGAATAAACCCTGCCACCACCACCTTTCCAAAGGAACACCCCAGAAAATCTCACGGGAATCTACAATAAACAAGAAAACGGTCTCAGACTGATGAGATGGACCCTGGGATGCGTGCACTCGGACGGGCACACGGACAGCGGGAGGGGGGGACGGGCACACGGACAGCAGGAGGGGGGACGGGCACACGGACAGCGGGAGGGGGGTCGGGAACGGGCTCACGGACAGCAGGAGGGGGGCGGGAACGGACAGCGGGACATCGCGCAACCCACCCCTGCAAAGGACACTTCCGAAATGGCGAAAACAAAGCTTTAAAAAGAAAAAAAAAACACGCCCACAGCCGCATGACGTGGGCAAAAGCCTAAAATTCTCGGGAACGGCCACGAATCTGCTCCGGCTATGACGGACAGATCTCTGTTCCAATGGCTAGCCTCCATTTATGGAGCTAGCCAATGGAACAGAGAGGCGGTGACCAAGCCACATACTGTTCTCATTAGATTTCGCCTGCGCGAAACGCTGCTTGTGCAGCTTTCGACAGGCGAAACCTAAAAACTGCCTGGGACATGGGACGGACCAGAAGCCACAAACCTTCCCATCTGAAAAACGTACTGCACTCGGCACTGTTCCACAGAACAAGACGTTTGAAGCAGCGCCGATATCCTGTTTTTAGAAACTTTATTGCTTGTTATTTTAAAAGTACAGCTAACATGTTGGCAACGTCATACCGGTACCCGACACCAATCCCGCTCAATCACAAATGACAAATACATTTACATTTATCCTTCATGTTGAATATGCTACTTACCAGTATGCATCTGTTCTTGGCATGTAGGGCTGCTGACATTCATATCTGTAGCATAGATCGCCGCCTAGTGTTGGGTCCGGATGATTGCACATTGTTGTCCTGGAAGAGTCTTCGAAGTATCACGAGATAGGTGGCTCCTCCCCTGGACTACAGTGCGCATGGGCATCGACTCCATCCCCAGATTGTTTTTAGCCATTGTGGCAAAGATGGAGTGTAAGAGTGTAAGCGATGGCCATGCTAAGAGCAAATGTTAAATAGTCTGCAGCCGCTACAGGCGCCGGGGAGGAGGGCGGGCGATATGAATGTCAGCAGCCCTACATGCCAAGAACAGATGCATACTGGTAAGTAGCATATTCAGTTTGAGGCATGTGGGCTGCTGAATTCATATCTGTAGCATAGAATATATAGCAGTCCCTCCATTAACGGCGGCCGCCTGTGCCAGCTGCAGAAGTTTGAAAAAGTGTTTTAAGAACAGCCTGTCCTACAGCTGCCTGCTGCTTGGAGTGGACATCTACACAGTAATGTTTAGTAAATGTGTGTGGTGTAGACCATGTGGCTGCTCTACAAATATCTTCCAAAGGGATATTACCAAGGAAAGCCATAGAGGCCCCCAACTTCCGGGTGCAGTGGGCTCTTGGAGGGACCGTCAAAGTGCGCTTAGCCTTGTGATAGCAAATCTGAATGCACTTAACGATCCACCTGGCTATACCTGCTTTGGAAATGGGGTTGCCTTTGTGCTGGGCTGAGAAGGCAACAAAGAGTTGTTGTGTTTTCCTAAAGTGCTTGGTCCTATCGATGTAGTACATCAAGGCTCGTTTGACATCAAGAGTGTGGAGCATTCTTTCGGCAACTGTTTCTGGGTTCTGAAAGAATGCGGGCAGTTCAATGGTCTGATTGACATGGAACTGCGAAACCACTTTAGGAAGAAATTTAGGGTTAGTGCGCAGCACCACCCTGTTGGAGTGAATTTGAATGAATGGCTCTTGTACAGTGAGCGCCTGTAGCTCACTAACACGTCGCAGAGACGTAATGGCAATGAGAAAAGTCACTTTCCATGTCAAGAACTGAATCTCACATGAATGTAGAGGCTCAAAAGGTGGGCCCATCAACTTGGTGAGGACCACATTAAGGTTCCATACAGGAGCTGGCGGGGTCCTGGGAGGGATGACCCGCTTTAGGCCTTCCAGGAAGGCTTTAATGGCAGGCACTCTGAAAACGGAGAGATGCTGCCTGTTCTGGAAATAAGCCGCTATGGCGGATAAGTGTATCCTGATGGAAGCGTATGCCAGATTGCATCTGTAAAGATGTAACAAATAGCAGATGATGTTGGGAGTGGATGCATCTAGCGGTTTGATGTCGTGTTTTGCACAGTAAATGACAAACCGCTTCCATTTTGCTGCATAGCGAGCTCTGGTAGTGGGCTTCCTTGCCTCCCGTATGATATCCATGCATTCAGGAGGCAAGTTAAGGTAGCCAAACTCTAAGACTTCAGGAGCCAGATCGCCAGGTTGAGCTGTTGCGGATCTGGATGCTGAATGTCGCCACGGCTCTGCGTTAAAAGCCTGGGCGTGAGGTGTAGCCTTTGATGCGGTACCACGGAGAGTTCTAGAAACGTGGTGTACCATGGCTGGCGTGCCCACGTTGGAGCAACTAGGATGAGTGTCATCGAGTGTTGCTTTAGCTTTCTTGCCACCAGCGGTATGAGAGGTGCTGGGGGAAAAGCGTACGCAAATCTGCCTGACCAGTTCATCCATATCGCATTGCCTTGCGACTGTGGGTGAGGGAACTTGCCGGCAAAGCTTTGGCATTTTGCGTTTTCCCTTGTGGCGAACAGGTCTATCTGTGGATGACCCCACCGCTGGAAGTACGGGCGGAGTACTGATGGATGTATCTCCCACTCGTGCATTTGGTGGCTGTACCTGCTGAGCAGGTCCGCCATTTGATTCTCTGTGCCTGGGAGGTGTTCCGCCATGAGGAAGATGTTCCTCTGAATGGCCCACTTCCACATGCTCTGAGCCAGATGAGACAACTGTGGAGAGTGTGTACCCCCTGCTTCTGGATGAAGTACATGGCTGTCATGTTGTCCGTCCGGATCAATACGACCTTGCTGCACAGATGTACTTTGAATGCTTTCAGTGCCATGATGATTGCCATCAGTTCTAGGTAGTTGATGTGCATCTTCTTTTGCTGTATGGTCCATAGTCCCTGCACTGTGTAGTGGAGCACGTGAGCTCCCCATCCCTGGAGAGACGCGTCCGCTGTCAGGATGATCTGTGGGACAGGCTCTTGGAACGGTCGGCCCTTGCAAAGGTTGTGTGGATTCCACCAATGCAGAGAGTTGTATGCCCGACCGGTGACCAACACTAGGTCTTTCAACTGCCCCTGAGCCTGATTCCACTGATGCGCTAAACATTCCTGGAGCGGACGCATATGTAACCACGCGTGCGGGACTATGAAAATGCAGGAGGCCATCATGCCTATCAGCTGCATGAACACTCTCGCAGGAAGCGAGTGTTGCGGTCTGAACTGTTGGATTAGCGACTGGATGTTGTTGATCCGCGCTAAAGTTGGCTGAGCAGTGGCTGCCAGAGTATTGATTGTTGCACCCAGATATTGCCGCACATGGGCCGGCTGAAGGCGCGACTTTGGATAGTTTAGGGAGAAGCCCAGACCGTGAAGAAGGTGAATGGTATGGGACATGTCAGCGGCGCACTGCTGGGCCGACTTTGCCTGAACCAGCCAGTCGTCCAGATAAGGGTAGACATGGATGTGTTGCCTCCTGAGGTGCGCCGCCACTGTCGCCAGACATTTGGTGAACACCCTGGGGGCCGTGGTCACTCCGAAAGGAAGGACCTTGAATTGATAATGCCGATTTGAATGGTGAACCTGAGGTATTTTTTGTGTGATGGATGGAGTGGAATGTGGAAGTAAGCATCCTTGAGGTCCAAGGTTGCGAGGAAGTCCCCCTGAGTGAGTAACGGAAGAACTTGCTGCAGCGTAAGCATGTGGAAGTGTTCCGAGAGAATGTATTGGTTCAGGGGCCGGAGGTCGAGAATAGGCCTGAGGGACCCGTCCTTTTTCGGGATTAAGAAGTACAGGGAGTACACTCCTGTGCCCTCTTCCTCCACCGGCACGAGCTCTATAGCGCCCTTTTGCAGCATGACAAGAACTTCCTGATGCAATAAGTGCAAATGCTCTGCGGACATAGGACGGTGTTTTGGTGGTATGTTGGGTGGAGTGGATGTGAGCTCCAAACAATAACCGTACTGGATAAGTTTCCTGAACCCACCTGTCTGTGGTGATGGATTTCCAGACTGGCAGGAACTGCTGGAGTCTCCCCCCGACAGGTGTGGAATGGTCGGGGGGCAGTGACAGGGCGTCACTGTTTGTTGGAGGCGGAGGAACGGGAGTTGTAAAAAGTTCAATCGGGTCGGGGACAATCGATATTTGCCCGGCGGTATTGCCTCTGTGACCCTCTAGTTATTTAAATCAATGAAGAGGCAGGCGCTGGAGACTGGAAAGCAGGAAACAAGGTTTTTTATTCTCTCCGGAGGAGAACACAACGAAACGGACAGAAGGTATCGTTCTGAGGTGCTCTAACTGTATTCCTGAGGCCTGGCCTCTTATACCCACATTTATGACTTTATTGTAGATTACACATATATGTTAAAGCTTTGATGTACGGAAAAGACATTCTCGGAACTCCCCTTTGGGCCCGTTCCCACACACATTTACAGTTGAAGTCCCCACCCTAGTCACAACAGGTGACGAGCATCGCGCAGCTGGATAATCCGCCGATTCACGGAATGTGGGGGGTTTGATCGGATCTCATGGGGTGGGGGCTTTGATCAACCTGGGGATCCTTTGATGGGGGAAGCTTTCTATTGCACGGGGAGGGGCAAGGGATGGTATCGGCAGAGCTGGGTGTCAGCCTGGGAACGGGGAAGACAAAACGGGCACACGGGGAAAAAAAGGGGTTTGCATCTAAGGGCCGGAGATCATGAAAGGGAAGCAGGGAGGTGTCGCGCTGGGAACAGGATGAAGGCCTGGGGCAGAGCAGCGCCGAAGAGGGGTTTATGACTCAAGGCAGGTGCAAGCAGGGGGTGGCCAGCGTGCAGGCTTGGTGAAGGCGAAGGGCTATGTCAGGGGCCAGCGGCATGCAAAAGGGTTCGGTCTGATCGGGGCATCTTAAAATGGCGGGCGCGCACGACAAAAGTGTGGCATTAGGGGAAGAGGCAAGATGGCGCAGATAATGTTCACCAAAACGTACTAATTTTCAACAGTCCTCCCTTTAACATATTCAAGACATCTTGCTGGTTCATTTTCTACTCGGTTCTATTGTGGTGGGCATGAGAAGGAAAATGGTAGGAACCCTAGATAAAAAGAGTTGTAAACAATACATTTTAACATTTCTAGTTTTCAGGAGGTGGGCCTATTTGATAAACTTTGATAAACTTGTTCAGCAGGAAAGTCATAGGAATGTAATACAAAAACGGCGAGCAGCAAGCACATAACTGGCAGGTTAATACATATTTCAGATTCGGATTGGAGCAGGATCAATACAATGGCGGCTGGGAGAGAAATGAGGCATAGAAAAAACGGTGATTGAGGATGTCAAATGTTCGAAGTTTTCATTGTTCTTTGTGGTCTTTCGTTGGCGCTGTTGAGCACCGGCGGTGGAGCTACAAGTCCAGCTCTGTTCTAAGTTCTGCGTTGCAGGGCACGACCCTTTCCTCGCGTTTTCTGGCCGGGAAGGTCCTTTTCGCCCTGTGTCCTTTGAGGTGATAGTCAGAAAGTTCAGATGGAAGAAGAGCGTACAAAACAGTCCATAGGGTAGGTCAGAGGAAAAGGGGGATGGAGCAAGGCCAAATTAGGAACAAACTAGGGGAACGAGAGACTTCAAATAGGCGAGCATGTGACCGAATTCAGAGAGCGGGGACTTGTCGACAGGCACTGGACACCAAGCAGGGGCATCAGGTCGACCCTTTCTTCTCATGTTGTCGAAAACAGTGCCTCGTCCTGCAGCTCTTTTCTGTCGTGGTCTCGCCTTGGCTAATGTCGCGGGTGTTCCTTAGTCTGCAGTCAGGCCTCGTGCTCCCACATCCGGTCCTTCTCTCCTCCAACAGCAGTACCCTTAAACAAGTTTGAAAAGACAGTCTTTAGAGATAATCAAAAAAGTCTATTTCTCTCCCAGCTCCAGGCAAAGAATGAAAATGCTCGTTCTCACAACTGGCATATGAAATGACCGGTGACGGGCCTGTTGGATTTACTTATGACTTTCCTTCATAATTAGTTCATGACAGTTCATCTGATGGTGACCCACCTTCGTGAGACGAACCTGGCGAAGATATGCTGTTCTCTAGAGTTTTACATTTACAAAGGGTACTGTGAGTCATCAACATGGTACTACACAGGTATTTTGCTGAGAGGCGAACATGGCTAAAACATCTCCTTTCTATAGATGCATCCTGCTTTTAAACTACTACGGGGTTCATTTCGGTGATTTCTTTACCTTGGGCTAATCTGTTAACCTTGTAAAACATCATTCTGGATCCTACGTAACCTTTTACAGCCCGATTACTTAATCAGGAAGGACAGGGGTTTTATGGGAAACAACCAGGGACATATACAGGGGAGGTAACGGGGGTGATCATTTTTTCGGCTTGGGTATTGCGACAATTCGGGGAGGGGAGGGTCGCGTATTCTGAGGTCCTTTTTTTATACTATAGGAGCCGTTGACATGTAGTTCCCTTATTTCGGGTCAGATTAGGGAACCTCTGTCGTCTTACCTGTCCTTTCCCTTACGGCCCCACCTGGGTTCATTGACTTCTAGCGGAAAAGGAGAGGTAACGACGCGGCCTCAGGGTGATTGTATTAAAGACAAGTGTTTGTGCAAATACTGACGGTATTTGAAGCCAATTAGGTGGTGTGCTAGGGGTGGCAATCTGCCAATTTCGGGGCTAACCACTCGGAAGAGTGGGAGTGCAGAAATAGAGAGAGAGAGAGAGAGAGAGAGAGAGAGAGAGAGAGAGAGAGGGAGAGTGCAACGGCAGGCTAAATAGTACACGTGCAACAGAGAGGGTGGCAGTGTATTCAAGAAAGGCTATTTAGTGCATTACACAGTAAAGGGCATTCACGGGTCTGCGTTAGGATCTTGTAATCATGCAGTTTGAGCATTAGACAGGGTAGAGGGGACATGCTTTGAGAAAAAAGGAAAGAAGAAAGGAGGTACCATTTTGTCGCACTTTCTCGCATTCTCGGTCCTTTGACCAGTTGGGTCAACGCCTCAGTCACACACACACACATTCCCTCACAGTTTCGCATCATACGTGACATGGGTTCATTCGTCCGGTCTGGTTTAAGGGTGATCACTTTTTATCAGGTTGTGCTAATTTTTCGGGTTTGTTCGATACGTGAGTAGTTTGCAGGCGTGCTTAGACACCACCCTGCGGCGCTAGTCCGTTTCGTGTATTTAGACATGGCAAGGTCTCAGATCTTCGCCACACCTTGGCTGTAATCTCTGATGTAACCTGCAGAGGGAGGAAAAAAAGGGGGGGGGGTGGTGGGAGACAGCATTCGCGCACATTCAAATACATGGATTCATAAGTCCTTTACTTACCTCTTACTCGTCTTTCCTCCTCGGGGCAGGGTCCCTGGGGATATGGTTTCTGGAGTCGAGGGGGGGTAGTGTGTTCATATAGGTCGTGTGCGGGGAAACGTAAAAAGGAAACCAGAGGTGCCTAGTGCGAGGTATCTAGTCAAAAGGATGTATCTCACTATCGGGGTCCTTAAACCTCTTTCAACGCTGTGGCGTTCTAAGGTTCTTCGGTTCTTGGGCCCCTGATACTTTGGAACGTGGTACTTTATAATATTTACATTATTTTATTTCTCCCTCCTTTTACATTCCCTCATTTACACCGTTCGTTTTACCCATCCTTGGAAGTCAAGGTCTTCCTCTACGCGAGAGTTCATGGGTCAGTTGCGTACTTTGAAGGCGGAGTGTCGTGTTGTTGATCCGATCCGTCCTCCAGGGCTGGGTAACCATCTTCCTTTAACCTTAAAGAGAGAGCAGAGTAGGGTGCACAGAAAAAACTTTCCCACCGATCCCACATTTTTTTAAAATAAAGCATGCAATACCCGTCCATAGTTTCAAAGACTTTATTTTGCAAAATCATTTCAGCATATGGATTATGAGGGTGCGGTCGTATTTGGCCGGTCGTGGCAATGGCTAAAGTGCATACAGTGGGGGGTTTCGCTTGCAGCAATAAAAACATCGGAAAGTTTTACTCGTTCATTTGTAAGTAACTAAAACGTCTATTAATTGGCTGGGGGTTCGGGGGCATTTAATTTCATAATTCAGAAGCATAATCACAATAGTTGTAATCAGATTTCCTATATGCATACCGTACGTGTGCGTCGTAAATGAGGTTTACATCGGTTATAAAAATATAATACAGTGTACATTTGTAATCAACATTTGTAATGGGGATTCTTTCATACTGTTCGTCGAGTGAGTTCTCCTTGTCTTTTCTAGCCAAGTGTACAAAGGATCACAAAAAATCTCAGAACATCAAGTTTATATTAGTGCGAAGGAACACCACGAGGCGTTCGTAAGTTCCGATTGATACCGGCGCCATTTTGGGCGGGGCCGGCTCAGTCCGGAAGCAGCATCAGGGGAAATGTTTCTCATTACTGGCAGTTTGGACCAGAGTCCTTTTCGGCAGTTCTAGAATTCATGCTAACAGAAGGGGTGGCAATGTCATGTTTGTTTCGTTGGCGATCAAGGCAGCCGTCCCTTACCGGAAACCTGCAAAGGCCGAAGGTTCCGCCGGGGACCTTTGTATGATCTTCAAGGCTGCGGAGATGCTGTCGGAGATGGGGGCTCGTGCTCCAAGGGGCAAATGTTCGAGTTATATGGCTGGCCAAAGTTACTCTAGTGGCCGGGGCCCGCCTTCCAGCGGATCCAGACGCCATTTTGAGGCCCTACAGGGGCCACTCTCGTCGAGTTTGCAAGAGTGGAAGAGATCCTTCGGAGTGAAAGGAAGAGGTCCCTGTTTTGTGTAAGCGGGACGTTCAGCTGGGGTGCAGCTGTGATGCCCCCACCTGGGGGGGCGAGGGAGACTCGTTCACATCGTCTCCTTCTCCCGGTGCACTCCATGCCGCTCCTTTTCATCGCCCCGCATGAAGGTCTCTCCACATCCGGTGTTCCCCAAGTGCCACCATTGTACGTTCGGTGCTGCGCAAGTACTGGGGTGCCACCATTGTACGTTCGGTGCTGCGCAAGTACTGGGGTGCCACCATTGTACGTTCGGTGCTGTGGAAGTATTGGCACCATCGCCTGACTGGGGGTGTTCGGCGTCGGGCCGGGGGCTGGGAAACCTCCTATCGGTGGAGGTGGGAGAGGCTCGTCCGCGTCGCCTCTCCCTCCCAGCCCAACTTGGACAAATTGTTGTGGAGGTACGTGCAGGACATCCCGCCGTCCAGGACTGCTGCGGCTGTGACGGAAGAGAAAAGGAAGAGGTGCCTCGTTCTCCTCTGGACATGTGGCGGGACTACCTTAGTCTTTCCAGGCCCGTTGCGGCCGGCCAAGGAGACATGTGGCGGGACTACCTGCAAATGCCCAGGCTGCGGGCTCCTGCCTCTCCTCCGGCTCCCCCATACGTTAAGATTTCCTGACCAAGAGTTGGCGGCCGGGCTCGCCTTATATGGGTTGCCGTTGGTTGGGCGTAGCCGTAACCCTGCCCTACTTTGGAAGGTTCCAGAATGGGGGGGGGCGAATGTTCTGTTTGACTTTCATTTTCTACAGTTTATCGTTATTGTTCCTTGTTTGTTGTGTTAAATTAAAAGTTCAAGTTCATTAATGGTCTACGGATTTTGTTGTACCATTTCTTTCTTTCCAGGTTGCTTTTATGCTAAGTTTCTGCTAACAGAGGTCGAGTAACACGGAAACACGTGTAGAGGGATGACGCAGATTTGTACATTACATACACACAAACTCAGACGGGGGACAGTACAAGTACGACATACAAAGACCCAAGACAAATATAAAAACAGTTATTGGTCATAATTATCTCTTTCCGTCTGTGAATTTTAAACGAGGCTGGGTTCCCGTCTTGACATTGCCCGACCTAGGAGAACTTGAGCATGCCGCTGAGATTTTCCTGGCGAAATCTGTGCCATCGGGCATAATCAAACGTGGTAGTTCTGTCTGGTCTGTCTATGTAAGTCGGGTTCTTCTTTGTCTCGCGCCTTTTCTCGTACTGTCGGTCTGTCGTTCTTGTCGGCCCTTTGCCTTTACTCACGCTCAGTAGAGTCGGGCATTGGGCTTTCCAGTGTCCGACATACCTACAAAAAGCGCATTGGTCTGACCCTAAGTCTGGTCGTCCTTTGCATAGTGTCGGGGGATAAGTTGTGGGTAGCGGTGTCCTGGGGTTGTCCTGTCGGTATATTTCTCTACTTGGTTTGTCCTCGTCTTTTCTCTGTCGTTTCGTAGCCTCTCTGCGCCACATACCGAGACTGTCGAGCATAATTGGCGTTGTCTTATTATTTCGAAGGGCTATTTCTAACGTTTCTATTTTATCAAGGTCAAAGGATCCTGCCAGTGGCCACTGTTTGTCTTGACTCTCTTCGGTATACCTGTGCCATAATTTATTATAAGCTATGGTGACTAACCCATAGTTTATGAACATGTCCTTATTAGGGGTGCCTTCTAGTGGAGCTATATGGTCCACCTCTAACACCCGGTCCGGGCTAAACAGGCTATTTATCAGTGGGGAGAAGACAGACATGACGGCTCGTAACGAGGGACTAAAAAAGTCAGCACTGCCTATCTTATCACTAGGTGCAAAGACTAGACAGAATATTTCTATTCTACGTTGTTTGCAGGCAGTGAATACCTCATGGACCAAAAAACCAAAAGACCAATAAATAACAATGGGGAGAATGAGTAGGTCCGCAAAGATCTGCGTTACCTACCCTTTTCACTATCTGCAAAAAGGGTGGTCACTTCCCTGTTTGCAGACAGGGAATCTCCAGGAAACAATATTTTTGCGAACAACAGTTCAGTTTCAAGCAATTATTAAGTGGGGGAGAAAGAAAACAAGCACGGCTGCTACCCTACCTATCCTCCACTGCTTGCAAAGAGAGAGAGCCTGTTGTTTCTCTGTTTGCAGACAGTGAATCTCCAAATAAAAAAAATAAAAATAAAAAGAGCAATACTAGTATTTTTGAACAATCAAGCAATCAAACAAATTTTTTTCGCAACTTGTCGTGGCAACACGACCTTACCCGGACCATGTGGACAGTTTCTTGTCTTCCGAATCCAGCGCCCGATCGTCCTCTTTTTCTCGTATTTCTCACGACACTCCTGATGGTTCCCAGTCAGGACCGTAGATCACTCGAGAGAGGTCTGTTCGGAACTAGTGAAGTTCGGATGATCGGCTGCCAGACGAGGGTCTATTGGGCAAGAGCTCTCCCGATCGTTGCAGTCGTTCACTCTGTCGTCGGGACCTCTCCCACTGGATCCACGAGTCGCTGATGGGCCCCACGCTTGGGACGCCAATTGTAAAAAGTTCAATCGGGTCGGGGACAATCGATATTTGCCCGGCGGTAATGCCTCTGTGACCCTCTAGTTATTTAAATCAATGAAGAGGCAGGCGCTGGAGACTGGAAAGCAGGAAACAAGGTTTTTTATTCTCTCCGGAGGAGAACACAACGAAACGGACAGAAGGTATCGTTCTGAGGTGCTCTAACTGTATTCCTGAGGCCTGGCCTCTTATACCCACATTTATGACTTTACTGTAGATTACACATATATGTTAAAGCTTTGATGTACGGAAAAGACATTCTCGGAACTCCCCTTTGGGCCCGTTCCCACACACATTTACAGTTGAAGTCCCCACCCTAGTCACAACAGGTGACGAGCATCGCGCAGCTGGATAATCCGCCGATTCAGGGAATGTGGGGGGTTTGATCGGATCTCATGGGGTGGGGGCTTTGATCAACCTGGGGATCCTTTGATGGGGGAAGCTTTCTATTGCACGGGGAGGGGCAAGGGATGGTATCGGCAGAGCTGGGTGTCAGCCTGGGAACGGGGAAGACAAAACGGGCACACGGGGAAAAAAAGGGGTTTGCATCTAAGGGCCGGAGATCATGAAAGGGAAGCAGGGAGGTGTCGCGCTGGGAACAGGATGAAGGCCTGGGGCAGAGCAGCGCCGAAGAGGGGTTTATGACTCAAGGCAGGTGCAAGCAGGGGGTGGCCAGCGTGCAGGCTTGGTGAAGGCGAAGGGCTATGTCAGGGGCCAGCGGCATGCAAAAGGGTTCGGTCTGATCGGGGCATCTTAAAATGGCGGGCGCGCACGACAAAAGTGTGGCATTAGGGGAAGAGGCAAGATGGCGCAGATAATGTTCACCAAAACGTACTAATTTTCAACAGTTGTTGTTGCCCCTGCCTCTGCCCTTGGTGTTGTTGCCACGATAACCTCCTCTATTTTGCTTGGGGTAAGAGGATTGCGCCCCACCTTTATTGAATTGTGTTTGCTGGGACATTTGGCCTCTGGAAACACCCCTATTGTCTGAGCGACGAAAAGTGCTCCCCCGAAACTGTTGGGATTGGAGAGCGCCCATGGACTTCGCAGTCTCGGTATCCTTTTTTATTTTTTCCAAGGTGGTATCCACCTCTGGACCAAATAATCTGTCAGGGTTAACTGGCTGGTTGAGGATGGTAGTTTGGATCTCAGGCTTAAATCCGGAGATTCTGAGCCATGCTTGACGCCGTAACATCACGCTGGTGTTAATTGCCCTGGCCGCAGTGTCCGCAACGTCTAGTGCACACTTAATTGAAGCGTTGGAGATGAGTTCCCTTCCTGGATAAGCATCTCCGCAGCCTCCTTATATTGGTCGGGGAGATGTGGCAACAGGGTCTCTAGTGTGTCGTAGTGTGCCCTGTCGTACCGAGCCAAGAGTGCCTGCGTGTTAGAGATACGCCAGATATTGGCCGCTTGAGCTGCTACTCTCTTCCCCGATGAATCTAGCACTTTGGACTCTTTGTCCGGGGGAGGAGCTTTACCAGTGGTCTGCGAATTCGCCCTTTTGCGGGCATTAGAAACGACCAGGGAGTCCAATGGCAACTGGCCTTTAATGTAGGTGGGGTCGCCAGGTGCCGGTCGGTATTTTTTTTCAATTCTAGGGTTGACCACCCTTGCCCGTGTGGGCTCTTTGAAGATGTCCGCAGCATGTTTGAGGACCCCTTTGAGCATTGGGAGTGTTTTTACAGTCTTTTCAGCTGTTGAAAAAGTGTCAAAGAGGAAGTCCACCTCCACAGGGTCAGCATGCAGTTCAACGTCGTGGTTTTTTGCCGCCCTTTCAATTAAGGCATTGAATGCCGCAGAATCCTCAGTGGGAGAGGTTTTGACATTGTATATCTGAGGATCAAGGGCTGGTTGCTGATCCCCTTGGTCCCCTGTGTCCACCCATGCGTCCTGTTGTTCATCAGGATCTGTGTGGGCCGGGAAGCTGTATTCCTCGTCCTGATCCCCAGCATCCTCGGCATCCGAATAAGTTGGCGAGGGTGTGGCAACTCTCTGAGTCCGAGGAGTCAGTGGTTCGACCAAGACCGGTGAATCTGATGCAGGCTTTTTGCGCTTTAGAGGAATGGTGTATGACTCCAAAGGCGTTGTCGCAGTAATTTTCCGCTTGTAAAGCGTAAGCTTCCCAGTGTCGGCATCGATGAAACGTTCCGACTGTTCCTCCATCAATGGTGGTCGATGCGTCAAGCAGCACTCAGCAAGTTTGCTTCGGGCGCTGCCCGTGGTGCGAAGGCCTTAGGTGCCACCTTCGGCGGCAACGTGAAGAGGATTGGCGTCGATGACTTGGAGGTGGGGACCGACTGCTTCGGTGCGGAAGGTGTTTTGGGGTCCTCCGCCGAAGCCTTGTCCCTGATACGCTTCAGGGAGTCCGAGACCTGCTTCGTGAAGGAAGCGGACGGCTTCGTCGACACGACAGACGATCATGGTCCACCAACATGTGAAGATTCGAGCGTCGATGCCTTGGGCTGTTCGGTCCGAGGCTTGATTGTGTCGGCGGCCTGGGCAACCGCTTTTGGGGCACCAGGCTTCGGCTCGATGCCCTTGCTGGTCTTCGGCTCGACGCCTTTTGCGGCCTTCGGCTCTACGCCTTTGCTTGGCTCCGGCTCGACGCCCGTCTTGGACTTCGGCTCGACGCCCTTGCTTGACTGTGTCTCGACGGCCTTCTTGCACTTCTGCTCGACGCCCTTGGTCTGCTTTGGCTGGACGGATTTTACCGACTTCGCCGGGTCAACAGGCTTTTTCGGCCTGGGCTGTTCCGACACCCCGGAGGACGAGGCTGTGGACCGTGGAGCAGAAGGTTTCGGTTTCGAAAGCGACTGAACCACTTTAGGTAGTGTGGACACCGAAGGTTTCACTTTCGGTTTCGTTTTCGGTAATGGCGGCTCTGTTGAAGTGTCCGTAGCCGGGCCGGGAGGCGGGGCCGTGGATTTCGATAGAAGGTCTTGGGTAAGGCCGATAGGCGATCCCTCGACCTGAGCCTTCGTAAGAGTTCGAACGGGACATAGCTCGTCCTCTGAGCTATCTTCCATGGCCCCATAGGCCTCATCGTCGTCTCCTACCTCGTCGACGACTTCTTCTACGGGTAGGCCTTCGACATCCACTTGATAGTCGTAGTCGATTTCCTCTGCCGGAGGTGAAATCTGCAGTTGAACGTCGTGTTCGTCTGCTTCCTCGCTGTCGAAGATGTCCACCGGTGCTGGGGCCGACTGCCGGGCCTCCATGCGCGCCACGCGCCAAAGCCGAATCGTCTTCTTCGAACGAAACCGTGAACAAGCCATACAGTTGGCTTCATCGTGGTCCGGCGACAGGCACTTGTTGCACACCGGGTGGACGTCGATGTGTGGGTACTTCTATCCACACACGGGACACTTCTTGAACGGGCTCCGTTCCATGTCGCGTCGTCAAGGGTCTTGCTGCGCCGACCGGGCCTCGATCACCAAAGAGCCACGCGACTCCCTGGATGTCAAACTCGGGAAGCGAGTCCGAACAGAACCGGGCACCGAACGCAAACAATACCGACGATAGGAGAAAAAGGTCTTTTGGCCTCGAGAATATTGTCGATTCCGAGCTGGAGAGAACGAAAGTACATCCGAACCCAATGGCGGAAAAAAACAATCTGGGGATGGAGTCGATGCCCATGCGCACTGTAGTCCAGGGGAGGAGCCACCTATCTCGTGATACTTCGAAGACTCTTAAAGGACAACAATGTGCAATCATCCGGGCCCAACACTAGGCGGCGATCTATGCTACAGATATGAATTCAGCAGCCCACATGCCTCGAACACTACATTTGCACCTCTGTATCCACGCTATTCCAGTTTAATCCAAAAAATTAACAATAAAGTAACTATCGTGCACCGTTTGCCTTATTCGTGGCTCTTTCTATGTCCTATTGTAAAACACTTCTCCGTACGTTTGAAATACATGAGCATCGCCAAACAGGGAATGCTGGAGCCGTTCCCTGAATCTCAGTTAGATAAACATATACATCAGTCAAGGCTCTTTGATTGGGAAGCAAGGGGTTAGCTGAATTTTGCCACAAAGACAAACATCACTTGATAGACTTTCAGGTAGTGTGGTTTCTGCAGTCTACGGTTTAAATAAAAACTTCAACAACACTGGAGAATTCATTTAAAGAGAAGGCGAGTCTTGGCTGCTGCGATGCATAATTTAGCTACACATCATGATAAAGGTCCTTTAAGGGGTGATTGTCTATGCTCGATGCATGGGCAGCATGGCTCCTAAACAGGCCCTACAAAAGGAAGCATGACTATGGTTCATGAAGGGCACACTTTCATTTAATAACATACATCACTGGACAGGACAGGGGGGGGCGAAGTGATGTTTCTATTGCAGCGTTTAGCTGAAGCACACGAACACATTTCAAGACATACTCTTTAAAAGGAACAATGAAGGTACATCACAGATGGCAGTGCTTGTTGAAAACACATGGAGGGCTCCTGACATCTTTAAAATGGAAGCATGGGGGTGCTTACCGCCTTGCACAATTTAGCTAACCTCTGAAAAAATGAAACAAGTCATGCAAGCATAAGGTGGGGTGTTGATCGTATATTTCACAGTTTAGAGAATAAATCAGCATAATGAGACGGACAATTTAAATGGAAGGGTGAACGTGTATTGTGCCATGCAGAGAACACCCTAACACGTGAACATCAGCAAACAGACCCTTTAGGCGAAATACGGAGGCGGTTTCGACTTTGCACAACTTAGTCAAAAATCTGAAAATCTGTTGACACACCCTTTAATGGAACGGCGTTGCGATACTTAGCAAGTACCATAACATTAGTCTCTAGACAGGTCCTTCAAATGGAAGCATGTTTGCTGCACTTGGACTGCACAGATAACGTAAACACAGAACCAGCAGACCTCCCTTTGTGAAGAAGGTTTGAAGTTGCCCACGATTTCAGAGTTTATCAAAACTGCAAGAGCACAGACAGTCAGGGGAAGCGCAGAAACGAATCTTGGATTACACAGTTCATCAAAACACACATGACCATCAGCACACAGCGCGTTTGTGGACAGTTTAGTTAGTTAACGGACGGTAATGGTATGCCATTAGAGAGGAAGAAAGATGTGCCTCTTTAGCACACATATGGAGACCACTTGGAAAGCCCTCCCAAACTGTGTTTATCTCAAACGTGATTTTCTAACCAGGGTGCACAGCAGTGAAACTAAACCGCATACAACTCACTAGAACGGTCCTTTAAAAGTAAGCATGTAGTCTGTCATATGCATTTCACAAAGGACCCAAAAAAAATGACAATCACTAGACACGTACTGTAATACAAAGCGCAGCACAGAGGAGAGCCGGATTGCACTCCTTAACCAACAACATAAAATTTACTATTCAAGGGGAATTGATAACTGCAATCAATGATGTTAGATTCTAATGTAAACATAACTACACAGATTCTTGGGAGGAACCAATGAGGTGGTTTCCTGTCTCCTTTTGTCTTAAACCATGGGGATTTTTAGACATGCTCTTTACGGTACAGTTAATTGGAAACAAGATCACAGACAAGCAGACACGTAAAAATAAAGCACGCCTGCGGTCCGTGCAGTGTATCAAAAACCAGTGAACTTCGGAATACAGAACCTTCACCAAAAACAAGGTTCGGGAGTTGCCAATTTAACCAAAGATTTAAACATCCAATAGACAACGAGCACACCTAAGGGGAAAGGGTGTTCCATCATTGCAGTGTCTGTGTGCGAAACAGTTCTCGGAGGCGACGCTGCAGCCTCTAGTCGGTGGAACGCCGCTGTGTGCAAGGCAGTGTTATTTTTCATTATGTCTCAAGCGCCACATGCCTGCATGGCTCTGTCTGGCCCCGGGCTGATACGGTCTGGCGAAGCCTGGCTCTGAGCTGGCTGCAGATGGCTCGCCGCAGAATCTCTATGTTCCCTTTGAAGGCTGGTCGGGTATTGCAAACCACCTCGGGCTAGTCAAGCGGACTGCGCGTAGTACAGTGCCGAGAGGGTGCCTGGATTTTGTCGCGAGGATGTCTGCCCAGATAAACGACGTATTCACTGCATTTATAGGATGCAGGAAAACGATAGGACAGGCGGTAGGTAACAATAGCTCTGAAGTATCTTTGGGCTAGCTGTACATTGGTCGGCAGCTGCCTGCACCAGAATGTACTCTACACTGCATCCCAAGGTGTCCCTTAAAGCAGAGGGGAAGGACTGCCCCTCCTGTATTCTTTTGCAATGGTTGGAGAAAACCCCATGCCCCCTCCTTCCCCTGACAAAATCAGAGCAAGAGAGCAAATCACCGGGGCTGCGTGGGACTTACCTGCACCCGCTGGAGGGCGGGGCGGAGGCTGGTTGTCCCGGGAACAGCTGGTCGCACTGGAACGGCTGAACCGCGTGGAGCTGAACGGGCAGCTCCAGGCGCCGAGATTGTAGTGCGCATACTCCAAAGCTCGGCGGACGAAAAGTAGGGTTTCCGGCTCACTGCGCATGCCCTGAGGCAGGCTTTCTCTGTGTTCACAGAGAGCTTCCGGCTCTCTGCGCATGCTCCCGTGCTTATTTCGCAATGATTTATGCAATGGCATCCCGAGGGATGCTGCCAAAAGGTGGACTTTGTTTTGAAGACCCTGCTTCTCCAGGGGCTTACTCTAGGCAAAGAACAAAGAAAGGTGAGACAAGGGAAATATATGTTGATGAAGAACGACGCCACAGCTAATAATATACATATATTAAAGCATCACAGAACAGTAATTAATATACGGACAGCGGGAGGGGGGACGGGCACACGGACAGCGGGAGGGGGGACGGGCACACGGACAGCGGGAGAGGGGGAGCGGGAACGTGCTCACGGACAGCGGGAGGGGGGCAGGAACGGACAGCGGGACATCGCGCAACCCACCCCTGCAAAGTACACTTCCGAAATGGCGAAAACAAAGCTTTAAAAAAAAAAAACACGCCCACAGCCGCATGACATGGGCAAAAGCCTAAAATTCTCGGGAACGCCCACGAATCTGCTCCGGCTATGACGGACAGATCTCTGTTCCAATGGCTAGCCTCCATTTATGGAGCTAGCCAATGAAACAGAGAGGCGGTGACCAAGCCACAATACTGTTCTCATTAGATTTCGCCTGCGCGAAACGCTACTTGCGCAGCTTTCGACAGGCGAAACCTAAAAAGGCACCAAGACATTCAGTTTTCACGAACACTCTTCAGACATGAATGCAGACCGCAAGATAGCTTTACCTTCACTTTGGATCTTAGAAGTGCATTGGTAACGCGCTCCTACCTTTAAGGTAACATAACTGTTTCTAGGATTGATCATTTCCAAACTGTAAGGGATGTGGGTTCTAACTGCAAAACCTCCCCGTTTTTTCACTTTTTAGACTGCTGATTAAAGATGACTTCTCTGACAGTGGAGTCTCACTCAGTATAAAGGTAAGTAAACATTAACTATGAGCTTCAAACTCCAATACCCACCTTTTAACAGAAGGAGAGTGGTCTGTGGACAGCTGAGGTACGGAACTATGAGCAGGTTAACGTGTGTACACATGAAAACAGAACGAGGAAGACTGATAGCTCCCTGGCAGTTGTGGCCCCATCTATTATGCTAAAACGGAACTGGATATGAAAATGAATAATACCTTTCTTTTTGGTACAGGCTATTCAGAAGTGTTACACTTTATGCACTTTGTTTAAGTATATTAAAATGTAACTCTTAATTGTCACATTACAAGGACTGGAATTGTGGCCTTATATCTATTGTATTTTTCTGAGTCCAGAACAAAGTTTGTTTGTTTATCACAGCTGGATTATTTAAAGCATTCTCCTCTGATCCAGCCAGTAATTACATTTACTATTTTAGTTGGATGGCTTAGTGGAGTTAATTACTGTTCCTACTATATGGTGGAACAAATGCCCCAATTGAACAATTGGCCAATTCCAGGAAAAATATGTTTCTCCTGCTGGAAGGGTTGTGCATTCCTGCACTGTTGCCATCAGCCACTTGTTACTTAGGGCTGGAGAATCTCCCAGCCTAAACAGGGAGAAGACAGATTTTGCCTCTGGTACTGATCAGTTAAACCCTTTGCAGTTTGGAGGAAGAAGAAGGTAGGCCTGCACAAGCAGAGACAGGCTGAGAGAGATTATGTGTTTTGGATTTTAGAGAAGTAGAGGAATTATGTGGCCTCACAACAGAAAACCAGAGAAGGGTGTATAAGAGGGAAGGCCCAGCGCCAACATAGTGAAGCTGATGTTGCCAGGAGAAGGCAGCAATAGGGCAGAGGCTGTAAGGGGCTGAAGACATCCTCCCCACCCTCCTTGTACTGGTTCCTTGAAGAAGTCCAAGCAGCAAAATACTCCAAAAAGGTCTGAAATTGGTCCACTGGAGACCCCCTCAAACCAGATTCCTCACACAGATGTACTGTTGAGAGGTTGTTTAAAAAAAAAAGCATCTAAAGAATTGCCATTCGTGTGTAAAAAAAATCATGTACAAAATGAGATGCTTAAAAAACATCTTCGGTGCTGGCTGCTTCCCAATGTGAGCTCACAAGTAAAATGCTGATAATGTCATTGCATAATGCTTCAAACACCCAATGACAAGTCTGTGGGCTAAACAAAGAGGTAAATGACACTGAAAACAAAGTCCAAGGCTAAAAGGGTCTGTCTCAGACTTCACTCGTTGTATGCTAACTGTGGGCTAAACCAGAATTCAAATGACACTTCATCCTGAGCAAAGGCTGAAGGTGGCTGACCCAAAGCTCATGCAAAGCAAAAAGGGTACAGCTGTTGTTGCCATGAGGAGGAAGCAATAGTGCAGAGACGGAAGGACTGAGGGCATCGACCTTAGCTGTTGGTAACAGTGGTTGGGGAAGGTACCTTGGAGCAAATTACTCCAAAAGCCTTTGACACCAGTCCAGCAGCAACTACCCCCCATATTGAATTTCTCACATAGATGTACTGTTTGATGCTGTTAACAGTACAAGCATCAGCAGTATTTTCAACCCAACAAATAAGCAATCTTTTCCAAAAATGGCACCCATTCCCTGGAAATACTGATGTGGAAGAAGTAAAGATGTAGAGGACATCTTGGAGACAGAGATGCCCAATGATTATGTAATGGGACATGGGGTGAACTCTCAACCACAAAGGATCCGAATCAAAGACCAGTGCCAGCTGTTACTGGAAACAGTTGCTCATCGATGGTACAGCATCCGACGAGGCCATTGGCAAAGGCCAGTAAGCAGGCCGGCTCGGTGACGGTGTGGTCAGATGCTGAGCAGAGTCAATACGTGTTGTTGTTCAGTCGGAGCAAAGTTGAAGATTTGTAGCATGACCTCTTAAAGACTGCTCTTTGTACTGGAATTGACATAGGCCCTATCTTTACCTCAGTGTAATGCCCTGTGTTCAATAGGTATGGCCAAACATGGGGACTGTGCTCACTGTGCTGCTGCACCTGACTGAACTGCCCCGGTTAGGGCGACACAGGTCTTTGATTGCTTGTGTTCTGGTTCAGAGAGAGACCTCCCTGGCAGTTTTGGCTGGACTGTTCCTATAGATGCAGACCAAGGTCGTTTTGCATATGGCTTGGTCTGATCTGAGGTGGCATGGTGGGCAAAACAAATTATTGACTGGGGTGTATTACCAATGGCTTACATTAATTCAAGCATTTCACCCATCACTTTTTTGTTTACTTCAATGCGATGCTCCCAGTGCGGCAGGTATGGCCAGATGTGCGTCCTTTGCTCATTGTGCTACTGGAGCGAAGATGTACACAACTGAAAAGCCCCAAATAGGACCAAAACAGTTTGGATTGCTTGTGTTCTGGTATACAGAGAGGGACTGGCTTGGTAGTTCAGGTTGGACTGCTCCTATTAGAGCAGGACAAAGGCTGATTTGCTTATGGCTAGGTTTAATACGTGATGGCATGGTGGGCGAAAGAAAAGAAAACAAGAACTGGGATGTGGCCTGAGTAATTGCCAGTGACTTGCATTAATTCAAGCATTCCATACATTCCTTTTTTCTTTTACTCTGGTGAACTTAGGGTGCATCGGCTTCAGATTTGGAATGAACTCCGAAGAGGAAGACTGAGATGGAGCTGGGTACCATGAATACCAAGTAGGTGGCACACTCTGCAAATGGGAGTGTCTCGTAGTCGAAGGTTTTGCTTATGGTTCTTGTGCTTTTACATACGCTTCGATTTACTTGAAGAGTGCGATCAGATTGGACTGTATTTCTTGTGTTCGGACAATAATAGTTTGACCTCAAAATCCATTGCCTTTTGTTACATCAGAGCGCACTGGTCGCAGGATCTGTTTTGATCACAGGGACCACAGACAAATACTGTGCAGGTCTGTGACCAAAATCTGTTTCTTATATACATGGTACAGTTTGAAGCCTGTGGTCTTCGGTGGCGATATCCATGTTTTACAATGCCTGATTAATTTATATGAAATATAAAAATTGTTTCAAAGAAATGGTTGAAATTGGTCCGAAAGGAGATCCACATCTGTGCCAAGGATACAGAAAATAGGAACTTCAAACTTCAGGGGTGGTGCCTACATGTGGCTCTGTATTATGTCATATACCTGGTGGATGGAGTGAACCTACAGACACACAGGGGTTATTGCAAGAGTTTCTGGATTCAATATGGCACTTGGGGAGATTTAAATGGAGAAGAATCTGTAGGGAGATGTATCCATCAGATATGCTCTGCAGAGTGGTTTGTTACAGTATTCAGGGTGCAATGCAATATCGTTGCGATGCTGTCACTAGGATGCAGAGTAGAAGGGTTTATATCCCTATGATACAGTTCAGTTGATGGGTTACTGTCTTTAGGATTCAGTGTACAATGGACGGATGGAATTCACTGGATATATTTAATGTACAGTAGTTTAGTGTAGTGTAGTGTAGTGTAGTGTGGGTTAGGGTCCTTAGAATTCAGTGCAGTAGGATGAGGTAATGTTCCAAAGATTCAGTGCAGCGGGATTAGTGGTCTAAGGATGTAGAAACCAAAAAGAAGTAAATCCTGCAACTATTTACAAACACATTTGAATACCATCTAATTTGTGGAACAGGCAATGAGAACGTTTTTGCCAGATCTAGAAAGGTAGCTGCAAAGAGAGGCATTCCTATTTTTGCTTTCCTGCACAATTTGATACTATAAAAAGGGTGGTTGCTCTGTTGAATTACACCTTATCTTATGAGGGTTTTCAAGACTCACTGAAGATGTTCTAGTGTTTCCTTGAAAAAGATATAGATCAATGTTGGAACCTGGGATGACAGGTCACCTAGGGTAGCCTGGCCTAGGAGTAAGCCACGCAATTCTAGAGGCACAAGTGTGAAGGTTGCAAACCACCCAGCAGTAAATCTACGCAATAACACATAAAAAGGACGCTACACCAATTTGTTAGGAGAATAAGTACTTGTTTATAAAAATAATCTCTTTGCTCTCTTGGCACTAAAGTTCACAGTTCAATTTAATGCGTTCTGTCAGGAAGAGAACCAGTACATTTAAAATGGCCAATCAATGTCAAAAACACAGTACTATTAAATTATCATCACATTACATTTAGATGACTTGAAATCAGTAACACTACCTTCAGAGAGGTTAACTTATTTCAGTATCTATCATTACCATTACATTTAGTCAGATCTCAACATTTACCAGATTTGACTTCAATGAGGAATTCCAGTTTAACCAGAAGTTTAGTTAGAGATCAGCAATCTCCATGAGGAATTTATTCCTTCACTTAACCAGCAGATTTCTTGGTATTACTCCCCAATCTGTATTAAACGGGGATGAAAACGACCAGTGCCAAATTTACTCCACGGTAGGCGCTAGCGCCGCTTCCCCCTGCAGTTCACCTCCTTACTTGTGATTGAATATGCTGGAATTGTCTTGCGCCAGGCTCAACAGGGGGAACAGCAGACGAAGAGGCCGGGGAACCGAGGCTGGAGAGGCTCTCACGCCTCAGAAGGCTCCACTATGCTCACTCCCCCGCTCGGGCCGACTCCTCAGTGAGGCACTCGAGCGGAAGACAACCAAGGCAGACACCACGATGCTTCCCCGGCCCCTACCGGGCCTCTAAACACTCCCTCCCTGCTCGGGCCAGCTCCTCAGTGTGGCGCTCGAGCAGGAGGAAAAGGGCAGATAACTCGGCAAGCTGTGGAAGCCCCCGGCGCCTCTCCTCGGCGCTGGATACCAAAGACACTCCTCCAGTGGGCATGCGCGGTAGCGCTCGAGCTGGTGCCGCCTCCCGCTGCGCCCGCTCGAAGGAAGGACGCTTCGCTCCCGGGCCTGCTTACTTCTTTGCCCCTCCTTCCGGGGATAACAGCGTCGGACTGGGCATGCGCGAAGGCGCCTTCACTTTCCCCTGACAACGCGTCTGAAGCGCGGTAGGCGCCCCCGGGGTCCCGCTCACGAAGGGGAGCCTCGCAAGGCTTCTCAGGCTCAGTGGATCCCGGGGAGGCGCTGTCACAGTGCGCGATCAGTGCCCCAGGAGTCCCGCTCACAGCCGAGGCGGCGCTGCCTCAGGGAAACCGGCACCCTTCACCACTTGCCAGTTCGCCAGGAAATCCAGGGATCGGCCGACTGCATGTCCGGCTAGGACCTTTCAGGACACAAGGGCACAAGCCTTCCCCGACACCCAGGAAGGTAGGAAACAGCGCTGGTTCGATTTTCACCTCAGCTCCCACTTCCCAACTCTACAAGGTCCTTTTACCATTCAATACTGAATGGAGGTTGGTGTCTAGGGATGAGGGTTATTCTTCCTGAGTCCCTGTCACTGGGCAGAGGACTGCGCTCCGCAGCGCCACAGTCGCCTTCTCCTGTTCCCACCCCACTATTTTCAAGCTAGGGGTTAGTCAGGCGCCCAGGGTCTCCCTTAAACATCCACAGCGGGGACAAGACAAGGATCCCAAAGGAGGAGTAGAGAAGTGGATTAATTAGGCTGCTTCCCAGACCAGGAGATCAACCCTCGCACTAGTCTCCCCCCACCTTCCAAGATAGCCTGTCCTCCAGCTGACTCTCTCAGGTAGACAAAATGGCTGCCCCGCATTCCGCCTTATATAGGCTGTCCCTCAGTGGTCCAGAATGGACCAGAAGGTTCTGGAACGCCCCATACTAGTCTATGGGCAAGTTCTGGGTGTGGCAGTTAGGGCAGTTGGAAGCCACCATTTTGTGGTTCCAACTTTTCCTGTCAGAACAGGCCTCTGGGCCTGAGGTGAAAAACTATGAGGGGGGAAAGAACACCTATCCCCTTGACCAACACCTAGAAAAAGCTAGTGGACACAAAAATTATTAAGGGTATGAGGGGCAGAAAGGGGACAAAATAAATAATAAATTGGAGGGACTACGCAAAAAAAACCAGACAGGTCTAACAATCGATGTATAAAGCTTCCACAGATAAGGAACCTCAATATTATTTGTTTTAAAAAACATCTTTTTATTAACAATGCTCACGAGACCATACAGTCCAAAATAGTTCCAACAGTCCATACTTGGAGATACCACAGAAATCAGCAGTAAAACAATCATGAGGGAACAAGGACAATCAGTAACCCCCCATCCCACCAACTTCTATATGTCCACCCCAGATTCTCTGTATTTCGGCCAGGGTGCCCACAGAACCTCAATATTATTACCAAGCTATTCCTCCACTATACTCTCGATTAGGCCGTCAATACATGCACCTACAGACAATAACAATAAAACAACAGTGAAAGAATGACACATCTTTTCAAATTGAGGCTACTAAATTTCTTTTGGAAAGGCTTGTGTAATGAGTAAAATGAGCATGCAGATTACCTGTTGCCACAGTGAACTATGTTCCCAAGATGCAGTGCAGATATCTCCTGCAGCATAGACATCAGGCAGCGAGGTCCGCATATGATCGTCTACCTTCAGACCACCATCTACAGCGACATCGAACTAAAATAGGACACAGATAAAAAGAACCTTAGGCAACCAGTTGTTTGAACAGTAACATATAATCTAAAGATGTGATTAAGGAAATAACAATTTAGATTTTTCGGCCAATCCACCCACTGGCCTGCCCCCACACAAGGTTGCATGAGCTACTTTGGAAAAAAAAACGTAATGTATTACAGTTCACTGAAGGAGTGGGCCGAAATCCTCACAGGCGATACCAGAGCGTGCAACTCTCACAGGAAACACTTACATCGTAAGCTTGCTCCTTTAGGGGGTTCAAAAGGTTACTGAATCATGAAGTCCACTTCCTTTTTCACACGAGGCTAAAGAATGTTGGCAGACTAATTCGTTTAATAAACAATGGAAAAGTGAAATGTGTCGGTGCTTTCACGAGCTTAGATTTATCTGCTGTTAGGACTTGATAAGAAGTATATGAAGGGCTGATATATCTTCACCTGTAGAACAGCAGTGATAAGAGGTTGTACTTTCTTTTTCACTATGTTATTAAAGGAAGCTTTTGTAACAAAAAACGTTCCCCCTGTGGGTACAGATGCATAAATCTATAGCACAAACAATTCAAACAAGCATTTGCAGTGCAATCGGTCTCGCCTTTGGGACCTTATATGTATTGCTATACAGCACATAGCCTGGGTG
This sequence comes from Lissotriton helveticus, assembly GCF_964261635.1. NCBI lineage: Eukaryota > Metazoa > Chordata > Amphibia > Caudata > Salamandridae > Lissotriton > Lissotriton helveticus. The sequence continues at coordinate 574,269,031 of NC_136057.1, read as the reverse complement.
ATGAAACAACTACTGTCCTTTAACATGGCGGGAAAGTAAGCACCAAACTGCGTGACACCCCAGGTATGAGAACACATAGAGAGAAATATTGCCTTTTAGTAGGAAATCGTATAGTCCAAAGCTCTGCTTTTATTATAAAAACATGGTGCTCGGTGGCCATATCACTGAGAATACAATATTTGAAAAAAATATTACTGTTTATAGGTGCTCGTGGAAGGAAATGTATATGGACTGGAATCTAGAGAACGCTAAAGTAATTCTGGTATTTTACTGACCTCTGTTGGTCGTTTTCTATCAAACAAAATAGAGGCAGTTGAACAGAAAAAAGGTCCTAAGCGGAAATAGGCAAGTCCTAGAGCTGATCTCCAGAGCCCTCAAAGTACATACACATATAAGTATATACTAAAGTATATACAGAAGAGGTCTCAAATGCTCGACCTAAAAACTTAGCTGATTCTGCTGCAGCTTTGAATACATATGCAGAAGGGGAGGGATACTTAGGGACCGTACATGCCAGCACTATTGAAATTGGGGCGGTTTTGTAAGCCAAAGAGTAGAAATAAATCAAAGTGACTTTTGGTTCAAGGAGTCAATGTAATACTGACCTGCACTACAACATCACAGAGTGTGAAGCACTGGCTTTTGTTTGAGCAGCAGAACATTTTGGAACATATATCTGTGGAACAAGATTCTTGTTATGTTATGATAATAAATCACTTCAGCCTTTGAGTGAGAGGGGCACGGAGAAGGCATATTTGAGATTAGTTAGATTACTGTCCCAACAACGTGAGTTTAATTTTGAGGTGATGTGTATTCTGGGGCAAAGACAGGGTGAGGGCTGATATTGTGTCCAGCTGATCAATTATACACGTGTGTTTTTTCAGACAGAGCCAAATGACAGCCAATATTCGCTTTGAAAAAGTCCGTAGATGCTAACAGTATTTAAAAACATTAGCCAAACCACCGATACTATTTCAGAAAATGTTTTGTGCATAAGTGAAATCACCCCTTTTTGTCCTACATAAACGTTTGCCGTGTCAGCTACTCAAGGATATGCTCTTCACCTTTGGGGGTCAGGTTTGTTTTGTGTAAATGTCTCCAGTGTTCATTAATGTGAAATCAGGGGAAGAGCTCCTTTCCAAAAAAAGCATTCAATTTGCTTAAGATACAACAGCAGTGATGACACTGAGGACCAAGCACGGAGAGGAAGAGGGGCGCACCCATTGACTCACCTTCTTTCGCTGAAGTGCTTCGGAGGTCTCCAGGTTTATGGAAAGCGATCCTTGCATATGGACTCAGGGCCTCGGTGGAGCTTGCCGCGCAGGGCGTTCTAGAGGTCTTGGGGTGCAGAGGGTACTGCTCCCGGCCCAGGTGCAAGTCTATACATTTCAGAGGGGTGTCCCCAGGAGGATCCTTTGGCGGGCTCACAAGCTGTGGCGCTTGCCATCCTTGGCGCAGGGCAGTGTGGCGGGTGCGCGGGCGCTACTGGGGGTGCTGGAGAAAGTTTCAGAGCTGTGCCGCTACCGACCCAGCTGGTCCACCCGTACTGTCCTGGCATTGCCGGGATTTAGGCTGACCCTGGTGAAGGCGCAGAGGCCAAAGCTCTGGCTTGGCAGCGGGGCAGGAGCGGCGAGACCTGGATGGTCCTGGAGGGCTGCAGGTTTGTGAAAGAGCAGGTTCTTAGAACCTCTTCCGAAAGCCATATCGATATAAATGCTGTGCACCCGGGCTCCGGATAGCCATTGTTGGAACTTGGTACTCTGGCTTTGTCCGAGGAGAGGCAGGTAGGCCTGGGCAGGCGGGTGGCTGTCTGCGCTGGAGGGTTTGACTTGCTTGTTTGGCCCTGGCCACCTAGGATGCCGCTGCTGGCGGAGGACAACGAGTCTTCGTCACTAGGGTGGTGCAGATGCTTGAAGGAGCGCTGCAGGGAGTAGTAGGCGCAAGCGGGCTGAGTGGCCACCTCTGCTGGCAAGTAGCTGTTTGACGGCGTGCCAGTGCTAGAACCGCTGGCTGGAGTCATGTTCATATAGTCTCTGCAGGGCAGCTTGCCATCGCCGCTTTACAATGACAGTTGGGCACAGCAGCAATCGGGGGGAGCAACTGTCAGTAGGAGACCTCATCATGTAGCCGCTGGGGTCCTTGCAAGGCGTCAGGATCTATTGTGGGACAGACATGCTAGTGGGGCTCATGGGCATATATTAGCTGGGGATCCACCCCTGGACTCATGGGCATGTATCTGTTGTCCTGCGGCTGTTCTGCGGGTTAACAGTGCGTGGGCAGGAAGGTAGGAGGCCAGCAGGGTTGTGCCATGGCATTGTAGTCCTTGGTGCAGGCCAGGCAAGGGGGTCGCTGTCGGTCGGCGGGAGGCGGTGGGGAGGTGCCGGTCGAGTGTGTCCGCTTCGGATCCTGTGCTTGCGTGGGTCGGCAAAGCGGTTGGACCCCACAGCCCATTCAGATGTAGGCCAGCACGTCGGCGGGTGGAGTGTGGCTGGGGGTAGTCCGGTGTCACTCTCCGAAAAGAACCCCTGAAGTCGCGAGGGCTGGATCCATATATGACGGCGGTCACTGGGGTAGCCGGACACCGAGGTGCTGGAGCTCTTGGTGCAGAGCCCGTCTGACGTGGAGCCGTGGCCGCAGGTGCTGCAAGCTGGATGCAGCCGAGGGAGAGCTGCTGCAGGCTGACGCTGGGATGGAGGGGCTGTGGCTGAGGGGCGGGTGCAGGCGCTGCGGGCTGTGCCACTATTTTGTCCAGCATGCGTACAATGTAAGGCATTGTGCGCATGTGAGACAAAGATTGTGAATCCATCCACCAATCACACAACCAGGCATTGAAAATTCCATAGGACCATTTACGCTAGACCTATTGCATTTTCAACAGAAGTGTGGGCGTGAAAGAAGGCACAGACGGGAGGGGGTAGGGTGGAGTGGGTGTTGATGGTCCAAGAAGTTACGGAAGGGAACGGGGAAAGTCTGGGCAACAAAACTGTTTTGGAAGTAAAGGGGCCGATAGCCTCGGAAGGCGGAAATTGATGACACGGCCATCAGGAAGGGGGATTAAGTTCCCGAAAACCAATCAAAATGATAGGTGGAAAGAGGGCGGAACTTCCCCCGCTATACTGTATACAGCATCTCTCGACGAGACAGCGCATCCGCTGCCTAGGCGAGACCTAAAAATATGTCTAGTGCCATAGTACCTACTTGACTAAAGACAGCACCAGCTTATTACAACTATAATGTTGCATACTTCCCAAATCAGTGATTCTCAATCGACCAAATTTTAAGAACAACAAACTTTCGCAATCCACCTGCCTAAGGAGATAAGGAGGGCGATTTTTTAAAGTAACTAAAACATAGTGTGGTAGCGCATTATCATTTACATACAGCACATTTTCTTTGAAATGGCAACTGAATTGTGCACAAACAAAGTTTTACTGATAACACAAATGATAATGTGTGGAAATTGGGTTTTTGTCCGGAGAGCACCACTATCACCACGGTCACACAGCAGGTGTCCCATGTCCACTACGGAGCACTGGGTTTGGGAAGAGGCTGGCTGGGAGTAAAATTATTAGGGGGGCAAATATGTTGTGTCTTAGCCTTCAATTCGGGGAAAAGTTGGACTATCTTTTTGCCTATGCATGCTATTCGCTGCCTGAAATGGCCAGCATAATTCCAGTGCTACAATTTGCTGCTTAAATCATTAAGAAGGAGGTTTGGGCGAGAGAAGGGTGTGTTGCAAGGCCTTTGGTCCCCTGATTTTCCATTGCTTTCATCCTTCACCCAGTTGCTGTTTCTTCCCTGATTTTTAGATTGAGCCTATAGCCAGTGTTCATGCGTTGCAAGACTTATTATAGAGGAGTAGGGAATAGAAGCCCTGCCTACTCTCCTCCCATATTTTTCTATTCGCTTGTGTAATTGTCCATCCTAAATGCTGGCTTCTCATCAATAAGCTTGGTAGTCCCTCCTTAGTACCACCTCCTCTTCATTTGTCACCTCCCATGGCAACTGGCCTCTTTACTTTGGTTGTTACACGGTACGTGTTATTTAGACTGTGAGCACTATTTTCATTACTGAGGTTCTCCTACTGCAGGCATGACATGCTTTGGTGCCGTCTCCCCCCCCCCCTCGTGTTGTCCCTATTGAATTGCAAATGCTTGTTAATGCCTTTGGGGTCTACCACACCAACGAGATGAGAAGGCAGGCAGGAGGCAGTAGGTATGTGGGGCCACCATGCAAAGAACGGACAGCAAACAAGTTTAAACAATTGACATTAAATGCCTCTGTATTTCAACAGCTTTTTCTCTGCGATTGCGAAACAAGTTAGAGCAGCTTTTTTTTCCATTGTCATATGAACACCGATTTTCCAGATTAGAGTTCTTTTTTTTTTTATCAGCTGTGTTGGTCTAGTTGTTTCCTTTGAACCGAACCAAGACTATAAATTTAAAAAAAGCACTAATTGATGAATACAAGTACAGGGGGAGAACATCGTCGTGCCACGTCTAGATGAAATTATTTAATCCCCAATATGCATGCCAGGCAACCGCTACTATCAAACGCGTATGCCTCACCCAACCCTCATTTTATAAAAACTGAAGCTGGTACAGCAGTGACTGACGTCTTCAGTCAAGCAAAAATGTAAATTGTTGCAGTGAATAGATTTTTTCATATCAAACACTTAAGCGCTGCCACATCACTCACGTGGCATATATGCAGCACATAAAAAGCAAAATAATGGCAGCCCAAGCAGACACAACCAGAAGATTTCAGCGGCCAACCAGGTAAATAAATACTTTTTAAAAAAACTTGCATTGGACTCGATTTGTCAACAACTGCAGCTGTCTCTTTTGCCGGTCACTCCAGACGGCACAGGCGGTTTTGGGAGGTTTTTCGCACATGCACTTACGGTAGCTTGGAGCCATCATATACTTATTCAAATGATCTACTTATGCACACAGACAGGTGCTCAGTGCTGCGCTCGTCAAAAGTTCTTAGGTCTCGCCTGTCAATGCGCATGCGCATTGAGCGGAGCGAGACTATAGGGGCTTAAACAGAGTTTACCTAGACTGGCGATTTGATGCAGTGCATGTGCGCTTTTAGCTCAATGCGCGAGCGCAATGAGTTAAAATGCGCGTGCACAGCATCAAATCGTCAGCTTGGTGCCGCCAGCAGCTCTTCCCGCTCCGCCCCTGCTGCATCAAAGGCTTTGCGCTCTGCCTCAGCCCAGCCATTCTCCTCCCCTAATTGCCCCCTGCTGCATCAAAGGCTTTTTCACGGCCGGCCGGCCGTGCCCCCATCCTCACTCATCCCTCGCACCCCCTCCTCGCTCATCAGGTCTGCAAATCTGCTTGCCTTCTGTCCCTTAATCTCCCCGTGACTCCCCCCTCACCTCTCCCACTCCACTGCTTCAGGCCCCCACCATTTGCTCAGGACATTGCATGTTTTAACTTGATTCACGGCTTCTCGTCCTCCCTCTCTCTCCCTCCAGGCCGTGTCTCCTTTTTTTTTTTTAACAAATTGAGCACCGTCTGTATTTTATTCTCATTCAATCTCCCATCATTGTATCTTGCTCCCTGCTTCCCTCATTGTCTGCCTTCTTCCGTCTTCCCTCTCCTCTTGTTTCCTTCACTTTCCCCCTCTCTGTTTCTATCGTCCGTCTCTCTCGCTTGCCGTCACTCTTCCTTTTCTGTCACTCTTGCATGTTGCATTACAAATGCTATAGGTGTCACATTTGCAAAAGTTATAACTATTGGCATTGTAAATGACAAAGCTATTAATTTAAAAAACAACACATAAATAAAATAAATGTCATTTATAAGACCAATAGTTCAAACTTTCCTAATGCGAGACCTATTGCATTTCCAATGCTTGTTCTCTTTGTCAGGGTGACTGGACAGAGGAGAGCTGGTGGTCTCGGGCCTGTCACTGATCTCGGGCACCGGGCCATATTCAGGTTTTTGCCAACACAAACAGTTCTCCGAGTTCGTTCAGCTGGGACAAGTAGCCAGCTTTCTTTTCCGCCCCTTTTAATTCCTCTGCTTTACTGCTACTGTGACAGCAACAGTGCAATACTCGGCCCTCTGGGTTCCACTGTGGTTTTGATTTGGGTATTTATTAGAACAAGCATTTGTTTCTTCAGTTCCTACTGAAGCAGATTGAGGTGGGCGGAACCGTGAATGGAAATGCTTATCTTTGTACGCCACACAAATGTGTTTCCATAATTTTTTTAATATAGGTTATGGCGGTTAGTGCACAGCCTACTGAGTTTGTATACAATATTATTTGAAAACATTTTCGCGACGAAAACTTATTGAGTTAGGGTGCTCCTTAGGTAACGTTTCCGTCCTTTTCTTTTAAACGTTGAATTTAATGCATCAGTAATGTGCTTCCAAAACTTGGTCGCATCCCTTTTGGGCACACCTTTTGTTTCCTAAAAACAGGACTCTCCTCAGTTTTTTTTATAAAACGTTTTTGTTTATTTTGTTTGAATCATGAAAGATAATAAAGAAAATAAAGATCCCAAAAGGGATGCGACCAAGTTTTGGAAGCACATTTCCATAATTTTTCTCACCGTAATACCATTGAAATAAAGTACCATTAGTATTCTGTTAATCATAAAGCATGCCGACTACAACATACCTATGATGAGTCCAAACAAAAACAATTCAAAACGTGTCTCTGATTGTTGCATGTTTTTGAGAATCGTTAGTCTTTGACAGGGTCATGTTCAAAGTGACGATGCCCTCAAAGTATTACGTTTTACTGACATTTTGCTTGGATTCTGGAGCAAAAAAAAGTCGTTTTCAATTGAAAAAATAAATGTACACAAATATGGGTTTTAGTAAGAAAGCATCGATCAGATATAGAAACTGACTCCCTGGCATAAACTGCAAGTACAGCTTCTGATTTTAGACGGAGGATGCTGCCTTCTGAGGAATGCTGGGATGTCGCCCTTTCAAAATAATATGAAGCACCGTAGAATCACCTTGTTTTTAGGTCGAGACTCGGCTGCGTCTGCGCTGCTCTGCGAGGCATGCTGTATTGGAGGTATGGCACAGAAGCTTTGCTCATTTTCTACCCATCTTTTCAATTGGCTCCAGTTACTGTCCTTGCAAAATCATTCCATTTTATTTGTGAATAGGCTTAGTAGTCCCTCCTTGGCACCCCCTTGTCTGCATTTGTAACCTCCTATAACAACTGGACTTTTTACTTGTGTTGTTACACGGTCTGCTTTAAAGTCAGGAAGCACTATTCTCTGTAATAAATAATGCGGGCCAATGGCGGCCGCTTCTTGTATTTGCAGTATTCCCACACAGTACTCGTGGGACAATGGCGGCCACTTCTTGTATATGGAGCGAACTATGTGCACTTTCACTTTAATAGTTTCTGCCGCCACACAGCACTCGCAAAACAATGGCGGACGCTTCTTGTATTTGCAGTTTACCTGAACAGCACTCGGACAATGGCGGACACTTCTTGCATATGGAGCAAACTATGTGCACTTTCACTTTAATAGTTTCTGCCCCCACAGAGCACTCGTGAAATAATGGCGGCCGCTTCTTCTAAACCTATGAACTTTAATTTGGGCATAGCGACTAGCAGACAGTGGACTATGCGCTAAACCATGTTCTTTCACAGCACTTTGAGTTATTCCTAAAATCGATCTTGTCGTGTGGTTCCTATAAAACCAATAAAGGATCTGCACGTTTAGACAACATACACTGCAGGCTTAGTGTCCAGACTGATTCCAGACACACCCACCAGTTATGTTGGCCTGTATATCAGCTAGCTCAGAGTGCCACTAGAAACTCCTCTTACCAAGGCAAGAGTAGTTCTTGGCAACTCTCGAACATGACAACCCTGATCCCTCAGAATTGTGAAAACAGTGCAATCATTTTTGCTCAGTCACTCGTGCTCACTTAGTCTCAGAGAGATACACAGAATAAACGATATGGACGTTTTTCAATAAGAATTTATCAAACATTTGTCATTCTACAGTGAAACAGGAGTGCTGAAACTACCACTATACAGAAACAGATATAAATGATGAGAAGCACTAAGAAGGTAAAAGGATGGTAGGTTTCTACCATTTTGCTACAATCTTTGTTGGAAATGGCCCTTTTTGCAGGGTTATCCCCAAACTTTTTGCTTCTTCCTCCCTTGTTTTTCCTGACCTGTGGTTGTTGGCAATAGGACTCTGGGCACTTTACCACTACTGATCAGTGCTAAAGTGCATATGCTCTCTGTAAATTGCTACTGTAATTGGTTATCCATGATTGGCATATTTGTATCCCCAAGAAGTCCCTAGTAAAGTGCACTGAGTGTGCCAGGGCTGGTGATACAAATGCTACTAGTGGGCCTGCAGCACTGTGCCACCTACATGAGTCGCCCTAAAATGGTGTCTCAGGCCTGCCACCGCAGTGCCTGTGTGCAGTCTGTAAACTGCCATGTCCTCCGGGTCATTGTCCCCACTGATCATGCCAAACACTTCCCTTTCTGTACACATTGGTCACCCCTATGGAAGGCCCAAGGTGCCAGCTTGGGCAGGGTGCTGTGTATGTGAAAGGTAGAGCATGTACTAGTGCAGGTGACATGCTCTGGTAGTGAATGACAGCCATTTTCGTTTTTCACTATTGTAAGGCTACCTTGCCCATAGGCTATCATGGGGAATGCTGGCTGCAGTGGGTACCAGCATATCTTCCTATAGGAGCAAGGTAGGACATAAAAGTATGTTATCCCTGAACTCAGAATTTAATAACACATATTTTAGGAAAGGTGGTTTTTAAATCCTGTGTTTGAGAACAACACTTTTAGAAAGTAGCTGTTCTCTTGTCTGACCTTTCTGTGCGCCTTGGCTGTTTGTGAATTGACTGTCTGGTTTGTGAGTAACAGGGGCTGGGTGGCTCCCAGAGGATGAGTGGACCATCCCCGGGCTGAATAGCTCCATCTGTATCTAGAGTGGTGGGAGGGGATAGCACCTGGGCCTGAATAGGGCTGTGCCTGCCTTCCATAATGCTGGCTCCACCTCCTGCTGGCCGGCTGACGACCCTGTCCCTCTCTCTGAAAGGAAAGGAGAGGCCAGGAAAACAAAGTGCTCAAGGAACACCCAGAACTGGTTCAGACCGGGCTCAGAGCCCTCCTGCACAGAGGGAACAAAGACTTTTAGGGGTATAAGTACAGGACCCCTGACTACAGAAAATTAGACCATCCTGGAATCAAGAAGAAACCTCTGCCAAGGAGAAAACTGGAAGACTGAAGAAGGAAGACTGCCCTGCTGTTGCTTTGCTAGACTGACCTGCAGTTGCTTTGCTGCCAAGGAATGGGGGAGGGCTTTGCTTTAGGCTGTGTCCCTTTGCTTGAAGGTATCTCCAAGTGCCTGAAGAAGAGCTGGCTCCCTGTTAAGAAGTCCCAGGAACAAAAGGACTTCACCCCCAGCTTTCCTGAACTCTGCTGAGAGAGTTCTGTCCTTCCTAGAGTGCTTGGGCCAGTTGTGGTGCCTCTGTAAGTTGTACCTGTGTTGGGAAGCTGGAAACCAAGATCTTAAAGACTTTCTGCAAGTTTCAACGCATCGCTCGCTAGCGGAGCGCATCCCCGTCAGTGCGAGGAAATTCCCACCGCCGTGAAGGCTGAGATCGTTGCAGCGCCTGTTGCCGCTGCCAGGGTCATCGCATCCTAAGCTTGCGGGACGCACCAGACCGGTGCGGGAAGATTACCATCGCTGTGAGTATCGTCGCAGAGCCTGTCGTCACTGGGTGAGATCATCGCAACGCTTGCTTGCGGACCGCATCATGTCGCTGCGAGAGTCATCGCAGAGCCATCGCATCGAGGGGCCACGAGAGGAGAAGATCGACGCTGAGCCGCGCATCGTCGCCACACCGGAGATCTTCGCCGCCCCAAAGATCGTCACAGCGTACCTTTTGAAAGCCGCTTCCACGGAAACCTGTGCACTGAAATCCACACAAGGTATTGCATCCCTCCCCATACAGACCGGAGTCACCGCAACACGCCCGCTGCGTCCAGCGGGGTTGTCGCATCGCCTCCCCAGGGTCTCAGGAGTGACGCATCGCTTGCTTTTCAACGCTACAGCTTTCACTTGGAACTTTTGTCGCATCTAAAGGTACTGTTGGCTAAAACGTGACGCAACTGTGGATTATTTTTAACGCAACCTTAAGAACTCTTTTGAAACCATATTCTTGAACTGTGTATGTCGGATTTTTGTCGTTTTGGTTTTGTAGTTTAGATTAAATACCTTTATTTTTCTAAACTGTTGTGGAGTTAGTTTGTGGTATTTTCACTGTGTTACTGTGAGTGTTGGTACAAATACTTTGCACATTGCCTTCGATAAGCCTGACTGCTCATGCCAAGCTACCAAGTGGGTGAGCAGGGGTTATCTGAAGAGTGTTTCCTCCTTATCCTGACTAGAAGCAAGGGTCCCTATTTGGACAGTGGTACTTACCTCTGCCAACTAGAGACCCCCAATTCTAACAATCATGAATAAAACGAGTATATAAAATACATGACAATAAAATGCGTACTCCTACGATGCAATCCTAACTAGATGTACCTACGTGTACCTAGCATGTGTGTAGGTGTTAATCCGAGAATCCCTCAAGGATAAAGTCAACCCCATTACCTGAAGTGAGAGACTGTGGGACCCTGTCTTGGTCTCGTTCTGGACACCCCGCAAGGGATGTTAGACCACTGCGAGCTGGAGTATCTGCATGCAGGAATCTTAGCTTCTCACGTCAGTGTGTCGGCATGGAAGTCGTGATCTCCTCTCTCTATCTCAGTAAGATGTGATGTTTATATACCCAAAGTTATCCCCAGGGGTTACACCTTGCTGTGCCACTGTCGGACTTAGGATGACATTGGGAATGAACCTTGTACATAGTTATTATGCAGGAGATGGTAGTGCTGCTGAGTTTTCAAGAATCCAAGGAGCCTCATGCATAATGTATGAGGCTATTGTTCAGGGAAAACTCCACGTTCAATAAGCAGTACCGTAACTAGGTAAAGGGTCAGTCCCAACAGCCCGTTATGTATGTAATGTTGGGATGAATATAGTTGAAAGGTTGGGATGTTACCCGAGCTTATATTGGGGTACATATATAGAATATATCAATCTACTCATACCTTGCAGTAACATAAGTTGGTCCACTAGATATTTAACAAAGTCCAGAATAGTGGCTAACTCCTAGTCCTCGTGGGCCGCAGATGAGCACAGACAAGCTTGCTTTCAGCGCATCATTACTGTGCCCACTGCACTGATGCTTGTTTATAGAGCACTCAGGTCTCGGAGACATAGAGCGAAAATCTGCAGCGCTAACCAATATTTTCCAAAGATTACGCTCAAGGAATAGGAAAATGATGGAGAACAATAAGCTCCTCTTGCTTATACCCACCCAGTAAAAATCCTGAACAATAAAGAGCACAAGGAAAATGCAGTTTTGCAGACACTGTTGCACAGAAAATAACACATAGTTAAAAATTTCACACTCACAGGTACTCAATAAATCTTAAAACTTGTAGCAGCACTCACTCACGTTTATTCAATGCAAGAAGAAGAACATGGATGTTTTAATTTCCTATACAATTGAATAACATTGATGTGCAATCTTCTTGTTTACAAAGAACCCAGTCCTAGGCGCATACTGAAAAGCTAGAGTGCTGACTGCTACCTTCCCAGTATAGTGCTCAAGGTGAGCATATATAGGAAAAAATAATTGACTGTTCTAACTCAACATCTAATTACCTTGGCAATATGTTGGTAAGTGAAATTGTAGAGTTGATATTTAAACATTAACGTTTTGACTCCATGTCATATCTTTAATTTTCATTAATTTCTCTAATTTTTTTTAAGACAAGGCAGTCCTTGCTGCAGAGAGTGCTTTACAAAGATCATTTTTATTGTACCAAGAGTATCTTTGACATGAGGTGCTGTACACTTCAGTATGGTGTGTCGATTGATTGAGACTGGAATACAACAACCAGAATGCGATTGGAAGAGGGGGTTGGCAACATGCAATTGGGATAGTACGGAAACACGCCATGCACAGGACCCCAGAAAACGGGTGACAGCCATTCTAGGACTCTGGGACTGAGTCCCTCTCCTGTAAAAAGTATTAAAAAAGAATTTTCAATGCAATAGGTCTCGATATTGGCATTGTAAATGATAATGCCTTTTATTTATGTGTGTTAAAAACCTGCAAGCGGTGGGTAAACACACACTTTGTAATTATAGTCATTGCTTACGAGAAGCAAGGCTGGCAGTAACTGTGCCTCTTTTTCTGTCACCCGTTGGGGGTAGCCGTGCGCTCAATAAAAGTCAGTATAATAATAATATTAAAGCCTTGCTTCTCGTATGTAAGGACTATAAGTACAAAGTGTGTGTTTATGCACTGCTTATAGGTTTTCAAAACACATAAAAGAAAGTCATTGTCATTTACAATGCCAATAGCTCAAACTTTTGCAAATGCAAGACCGGTTGTATTGCAAATGCTGGTTTACATTTTATTACAGATGCAGGATTACTTTGGGATTCTCTCTTCTATAAGACCTTACACAGAAAACTTTCTGAACCCTGATTTCAGGGTTGTCTTGGTACTTTGCTTTTCAACTGCTACCTGCTGCAATCAAACATTACCAACAGTACTTAGGAGGATTTTTACTGCCTTTTTCTTCTTAGCAGGTCCCCTCTATTTTACTCTACCAGGTGACATGGTGGCTACTGGAAGAAGTGGCCCGTTTCCATTGCAATCAAGAAGGAACCAAGAAGGACTTTCAGAGTGCCCACTCGTTGGCACAATGTGGTTGGCTGTCTGCAAATGAACATTTTTGAAGTGTGCCATTAGATGATGTGCGGCAGTGAAGCCCGAGTCCTGGAAATGTGTCACAACACACATAAGGGAGCCAGGAGTATATAACCAGACCAAAGAGAAGATGTAGTTAAATCCCAATGTGGGAGATACCGTCCCACAAAAAGAAAAAGAACCTTTTGAGTGCCAGGATTCACAAATGCAACAGCGCATTTGGTAGTCATGCAAACTGATGTTCTGTATTGGTTTTGCAGGTGCAGAGGATCCCCAAATCCAATTCAGCGAATCACACACATTGTAAATCTGAGGCAAATTTGTGTTTTAAGGATTATCACCAGATTAACTATTCCTGAGACTAAAACGTACCAAAAAATTAAAAAAGGCAGTGGAACAATGCAAATGCCCAGTACACGGAGCACTGCAAACACATCTGTTGAGTAGAGGGCACAGCTGATAGGATTTGCACAGGGCCTGGGCATAAGCCAAGCTCTAAGCCTAGAGTCATCAGCATTTGTTGATAGTTTTGGTGGGACAGGGCCTTCTTCTAGGCCAGAGTCAGAGGCACTGGGCGGCTGATTTGAGTTGTCCTGCAGTCAATGTGAGCCAAGTGCAGCTGGGTTTGGTGGGAAAGAGGCTGGAAAAGTATTTGACCAGAGAACAGGCTCTGAGCCCAGAGTATGCTGGTCAAGACAATGTTAGGACTTAGGAGTAGTGCCATCCAGAAAGGCCAGATCCTGCAGCCATGCAAAGCTAACGGACATGCACCACAGAATTGGATGGGCGGAGGATTTCAACGCACAGGAGGATGGACTGAAGACGCAACAAAAAAACAGGCCTTGCAGTTACTCTGCTGTCGCCCAGTTAGAGAAGGTGCACAATGGGGACTAGATGCATGGAAGATGGGGGCACTGCGGATCACCAATGACCCTGCACAGTGGAGACTGTTTATATAGAAGGCGGAAATTAATCCTCATTAAAAAAAATCCACTGGGAGAAATTGAGTAAGTTAAGGTTTCTTCTGCCCATAACACATTCATTTATGTTTAAAAAAAAAAAAGCTAAGCTACACATACATAGCTGTGCTAATTCATGGAGCACTGTGGATACCATGGTATGATAGCACTTAAAATTGACATAATATTCGTTCATTCATAATGGTGGTCATTCTCATCATAGTGTGGCAATCCATGTCATGCTATTGCCCACTCCACCATATTGTAGGCTGGTGTAGTGGTGAAAATTCCTGGTATAATTAGGGCATCCATGACATGATGGAACACCCTTCTAACTAATGCCGGTGCTGGCACATTCGTGCAAAACTTTGCTCATTGCTAGTATTATAGGTCCCATTCGTATCATAATGCTCGATTCCACTGCATGATAGCAAACTCAGGCACACTGTTGGCACTAGCATTATGGTCATAAATCTTCCAATACTGTGGGCATCAATTTGCTTACAACCCCTGTTACATGCACACATAAGTATGGTATGGTAAGTATAAACAATATTTGATGGTTCGATGAACTAGAGACTAATTGCATTTACTCTTCTGATGGTCAGTCACATACCTCATACTACATAAACATTGCTCCTATACATCCATCTGCAAACTCGCACATCAATCTACCCATTCATCTATCCATACAACTCAAGTAATCTCCAAACCATTCACTGTCTCCGCCATTCAAATATCATCGCACGGATATGTCAATCCATTCACAGGTTTATTAATGGATGTATTCAGTCACTCACTCATCCATCCATACTTTCATTCACCCATTCGTTCGCTAATTCGCACATTCACCCATTCTTCCATACAAACAACCCCCAGAAGCAAAGATATGACTGAAAACACATTTTCAACAGACCTATTGAGTTTTGTCACTACCTGTTTAACCTTGTTCTTCATTGATACCCTTATCTTATCCCTTAATTCATGTACAAATTGGTTTTTACAAGAACGAGTCATTTCATTTTATGTTAGTTTGCAGGAAATGTGTTATGACATCTTCGGAGTTCTTTTAGTTATTTAGAGCTTCATTCACCAAAATGGGTTCTGAAATGGGATAGAATAAGCATACTTACATTATTACCACTGAGAAAAGGCTCAACATTTGGCACAACTCCAGTTGCACTGACAATAAAATCACAGCCATAGATCTTTCCATTGGTCAACTCGATGTACACCGGCCACGACTCTGGGGGGGAAAGGTTAGATTTCAGTCTGAATGGGCAAGTTAAATAATGCAGGGATCAGCTTTAAGTGGAAGGAAAAACTTTTGTTACATGAAACAAAACATAATTGTAGTTTTATGCTCTATAGCAAAACACCAGAACAGGTGTCGGCCATGTCATCCATATAGCATCCAATTACAAGAAGGTCATCTCAATTAAATATAAAAACATAAATCATAAACTCAAGTGCATCATCAGCTCAGTTTCTCATATTTATTTCGTTATCCATCCGAAAAATAAGTAAAGCTTAGTTCTGCTGCTATGTCATGTAGCCTCAATGAAAGTGTCCCGAGGTTATACAATCAGGCTCTTGCGGGGGCATTAGTTGACAGGGACAAGGCAGGCTCTGACCAGAAAAGCTGGTCAACCCCTTACCGCTTCACTCCTGGAAGCATTGGCTGCAAAATCTAAGCGCATATATGAGAAGGGAATCCCCCTCTCAGACTTAGACAAACACCTTAATGAGTGTAACATATAGCCTGGATTACACTCCTTTTTAACCTGCACTACACTCTATTTTAAAAAGGTCCTGAGGAAAGCCAGATTTAGTTTAAGGCACTGGCTGAAATATGTCGACCAACTGATGGATGTAGGAGGTAGTTACTCGCCTCCCTTAAACATCCCCAAGCCTTATTTTAACCGCTGACAGGGGCCCAGTTATTAAAATTTAATTTACCCTCGGGTACTGGGACCCTCGCCAAGCCATTTTAACTCACACTTCATTTTACACCTCACACTGCACTCTCAGTAAAATACCAGCTCCACTGTAATCAGGCGTCGCAGCACACCCGGGACACATTAGGTGTCACTGGGTGGGCCCGATGATGAAGCATGCCACCAACCAGGTTGGTGGGTGAGGGCTTCATGAACTCACCAACGAGGTGCCCATGACCAATCTAATCAGAGTCCTAACAATATTGGTCATATTTAAGCTAGTCTCTTTTGATAACACACCGTTCACAATCAACCACTCATTCAGGGATTTGTAAAGTGTGGCTACTTACCCATGAGCGTCTCAAGGTGCTGAGGGGGGTTGCTGCTGATCCATCTGGGTTTGGAGGTTCAGTGGAAGAGCCAGGTCTTGAGGTCCTTCCTGAACTAGGTCAACGCCGCGGATTGCCTGAGGTGGAGGGGCAAGGCGAGGTAGGAGAAGGATCTTCCTCCTATCTGGTCCTGTGGATCCGTGGGACAGAGGACAGGGCGAGCTCGGCAGGGCGGAGTTGTCTGGCAGGTGTGTGGAAAGGGAGGCAGTGGTTCAGATATTCTGGTCCCGTGTCATGGAGGGCCTTGGAAGCATGTGTGAGGAGCTTGAAATTCATTCTCTTGTTGATAGGGAGCCAGTGGAGTTGTTGGAGGTGTTGTGTCATGTGGCTGTGGCAGGGGATGTCAAGGACCAGTCAGCTGCAAAGTTTTGGATGTTCTGTAGTTTCCTGAGCTGTTTTGGGATGACGCTGTTGTAGAGTGCGTTACCATAGTCCAGTCTACTGATGATGACTGTGTGGTGAAGGTGTTTCTGGATTCTGTGGGGAGCCATCTGAATGTCATTCGAAGCAGGCGGAGCGTGTGGAAGCAGGAAGAGGATACTGCATAGATTTGACGGTTCATTGAGAACAAGAAGTCCAGTAGAATGCCAAGGTTGCGTGCATAGTCCGTAGGGGTCAGAGGGGTGTCTAGTGCAGTGGGCCACCAGGAGTCGTCCCAGGCTGAGAGGGTGGGTCCCTGGATGAGTACTTCGGTTTTGTCCGAGTTGAACTTGAGGCAGCTGTCTTGCAACCAGGTAGCAACTGCCTTCATTCCGTTGTGAAAGTTGATTCTGGCGGCTGTGGGTTCGTTGGTGAGGGAGATGATCAGCTGGGTATCGTCGGCATAGGAGACAATGTTGAGTCTGTGGCTTCTGACAATGGCTGCAAGATGAGCCAGGTAGATGTTGAAGAGGATGGGGCTCAGGGAAGAGCACTGGGGCACTCGCGGAAGCCAGTGTCATGGAGTCTTGTGATTAGGGTGCGGTGGGAGACGGTGTCGAAGGCAGCCAAGAGGTCCAGTAGCATGAGGGCTGTGGTTAAACCCCGGTTGACCAGGGAGCAGATGTTGTCGTGGCAGCGATGAGTCCGATTTTGGTGCTGGGGTTGCTTGGGAAACTGGATTGGGAAGTGTCCAGGACAGGTTCTCTTCGATGAACTCGGAGAGTTGGGCGTTTGATGGGCTTCTCGATGACCATGGCTGGACAGGGGAGGAGGGAGATAGGTTTGAAGTTCTTGACATCTGTAGGGTAGGTGGACGGTTTCTTCAGCAGGGAGTGATCACGGAGAGTTTCCAGTCATCGAGGAAGGTGGCGGTTTCGATGGAGCAGTTGATGGTGCGGCGAAGCTGAGGGGCAATGGAGGCGGCTGCTCTGTGGAAAATGTGGTACGGGCGAAGATCTGATGGGGCACCTGAATGGATGCTCTTCATGGTCTTGAGTGTGTCATCTGTGGTAAGTAGAGTCCAGTTGAGCACGATCTGTTAGGGAGTGCGTGGTTGCATGCGGTGCTGGTGGGCGTAGTGGCAGGCTCTTCGGTGTCAAAGCTGTCGTAGATCTGCCTGACCTTCTGGTGGAAGAAGGTGCCAAGTTTGTTGCAGAGGTCTTTGGAGGGTGGGATGTCTGTAGTCTCGCGGTTGGGTCTGGCAAACTCCTTGACGATGGCGAAGAGTTCTTTGCTTTTGTGTGGGTTTGAGTTTATTTGGTCTTGGAAGGATGTTCTTGTGGAAGGGTGTTCTTGTGGACAATGGGGATGCCTCCTCCTGGTCGGTCGGCACGGTCCTCGTGGGTGATTTTGTAGGTCTCGGGAATAGTGATGGCGATGTCCGGTCCAGAAATGGGGTTGGTTCAGGTTTCCATGAAGCAGGTGATGTTGGGAGAAGCAGTGTCAAGGCGGCCCCAGATTTCTGTGGCGTGTTTGTGAAGGGATAGCACGTTGAGGAGGATGCAGTTGAACCGATCAGGTGCGCTGTTGGTCAGCTGAGTGGTGAGAGGAGCTGGCGTGTGTGAAGGTGTGGCGTCTTGAGTTGAGGGTCCATGGTGCTGGGCACAGTCCAGGCGCGGATGGGCGTAGATGGGTTTGCCTTCGGTGCGCCTGCAGAGCAGTCGCACAGCAGCCACCATTAAGTAGGGCTGCAGGGGCTGGACAGATGGAGGCAGGAAAATGCGGGAAGGGTCACTGGAGGGGGCTGGGGCTACGGTGGATCTCAGCAGCAGGGGCGACGAAGGAGGAAAAGCAGGAAAAAAGGAAAGAAAAGCAAAAGCACAAAAGGTAGAGGCAGGAAAAAATAAAGAAAGAAAAGCAGAGAGAGAGAGAGAGAGACAGAAGGGCAGTCAAGCAGCAGAGCAGTGACGCTCTACCACTAGACCACCAGGAAAGAGGCATAGGCAAGGGCCTGTGGGTAGAGGGGGTACTGGAGGGCCGCGGACTCCTTACCAGGTGTCAGCAGCAGCAGCGGGAACAGCAGCAGCTACTAGACGGAGCTCGCCGTGATAGGAGCAAGACCACCAAAGGTTTAGTGGACTGCACTTTCACTGTGCAGTGTGCCATTAAGTAGTGCTGTGGGTGGCTGGACAGCTGGGAGGCAGGAAAACACAAGAAGGGTCACTAGAGGTGGGAGGGATAGGTGGGGTCGCAGGGGCAACAAAAGAGGAAAAGCAGGAAAAAAAGATAGGAAAGAAAAAGCACAATAGACAGAGGCAGGAAAAAATAAAGAGTGAGAAAAGCAGAAAGAGAGACAGAAGGGCAATCAAGCAGCAGAGCAGTGACGCTCTACCACTAGACCAGCAGGGATGAGGCGCAGGCAAGAGCCTGCAGGTGGAGGAGAGCCTCGAACTCCAGGGGTCAGCAGCAGCGGCAGGAACAGCAGCAGCTACCAGACGGAGCTGCACCATGAAAGCAGCAAGTCTACCAGTCATACACTCAATGAATTAATCACACCTGAGATGCTGCAACGTGAGATCTGTGTATTATGAATGATGTAATTAATATCAGAATGTGCTGTTTCTTGAAACTTATACATTTTTTTCACTGCAAATAAATAACACTGCCCAAGTCACAAGGAAACAAATAAATTTCACTCTCTCTTAAGCCTGACATAAAATCTCGCATTCAGCATTTACAATGCAACGGTTTCGCCTTTGGAGAAGTTAGAGCTATTGGCATTGTAAATGACAAAATTTGTATTTATGTGTTGGTTTTGAAAACAGATAAATAAATGGCATTGTCATTTACATTGCCAATAGCTTAATATCTCGCAAATGTGAGAACTATTGTACCCTACGGACGAGCTCAGTAGACAGCAATTACTACCACACACACACCCAGACCCACACACCCAGAGCCAGCCACACCCAGAGCCCCCCCCCCCCCCACACACACACACACTGGAGCAGTCACACACACACACACACACACTGGAGCAGTCACACACACACACACACACTGGGGCAGTCACACACACACACACACACTGGGGCAGTCACACACACACACACTGGAACAGTCACACACACACACACACACACTGGAGCAGTCACACACATACACACACTGGAGCAGTCACATACACACACACACACACACACACACTCTGGAGCAGTTACATACACACACACACACTCAGGAGCAGTCACATACACACACACCCAGGAGAAGTCACACACACACACACACCCAGGAGCAGTCACACACACACACACACACACCCAGGAGCAGTCACACACACCCAGGAGCAGTCACACACACACACACACACACCCAGGAGCAGTCACACACACACACACCCAGGAGCAGTCACACACACACACACACACAGTAGAAAATTGTCAAGACCACAGGAAGCAACACAGAGGACTAAAAACGCAGGTAACTGTTTAGGTAACACTGTGTCAAACTGCACAGCATTTGTTACCTTATTTTCTGATCTCAGCTCTCTAAAACTGTGGTTGTGTACCGAGCAGCCTGCTTGAGGCCCTCCTTCTGCTCCTGTCTTGATAAATGATCATATAGCTGATTTAGTTTCCTTTTAACTAATATTGGACGGGTTACCGCCACTATAGAAAGCAATTTAGAAAACACCTGCCCATGAAGTCAGATGGCAAACAACAAAAAAATCGAAAGCTTCTGGTCGAATCTCTGACCTCGGAGGCTGACACGGTTTGATGGGAAATTTAATGTAATAGGCAGCGAAAGCCAAAAGGCCTGTTGTCAGCAATGAAGGCTGAAAGTTAGCAGAATTAATATAACTGTACAATGGAAGGGCCCTCCAGGGACACGCCTGGAGAGCGAGGGTAGTGATGGGAGTGGGGAAAAAAACAGGACTGCGGAAATCGTTTGGCCCTGACATTCTGTCACCTTTGCTAAACGGGGAATAAACAAAGGAAAAGAAACCTAGTCTAAAATCGCTAAGCGTTCCTTAATGTCAGCGCTTGAAGCGGGGACAAAAGAAGGGGCCGCTTCCTTCAGGGGAGTGCCCGCGCGCTCTTGCCACTTAAAAGTATGGCCACCGGGCTGAGGGGCGACAAAGGGCTGTCTTAAAAAATATAAATAAGACGTGTGGGTAGTCTAGGCCTGACAGGGCCTGCTTGTAAAAACACTGCTAACCTGCCCTCACCGAAGCCAATATAAAGCAATAACTGACATCCCACACTTCAGCCTAGGACTGCAGGGGACGTCCCCGTGGGACAGCGGAGCCGCCATTTTGAATCAATCCACACAAAATGAAGGAGTGGGAATCTGCTTAAGCAGCTAATGATGCCTGGGTCTGTGGCCCATCAAAGCACAATAAATCTCTGAAGATGGAAGTGCTTATCTCCTGCAAGCAGAGCCAGGGTGAAATCTCCTCAGTTTTAAATGCCTAAAATGCCATGTCCACCCAAGGCCCGATGCTCATTAGTACCAGTAATTAACTTTACAACTGTCAACACAAACACCGCGCAGCCTGACAGATAGATAGAGGCTCGGAGGATGCTAATAAATCCGAAACAACAACTTGACACACAGATGCACAAAAGGATGCAGGTGATAAAGAAATGTTGACATCAAATCTAATTATCTTGGAAGCGGCCTACCCCGGCATGAGGCGCGGTAGTGCTCAGTTACTGCCAGCAGTGAGCCCCACCGGAAGGCGGTTCAACCAGAGCGTATGACTGATGGCGCCCCCACTCCCGTCGACTGACTGAGCGCTTCCACCCGCCCCCCAATCATATCAGGCAAGGACAGTATCAAAAAGGGAAATTATGAGAGCCATGACCCCTCGGAGCCAGCACGGGGTGATGAATACGGCTCAGCACGGCGGAGCTGATTACCCCCTTAAGAGTTTCAAAGCCTGAATGATGTATGACATTTTTATCAGATGCTTTCTCAGGAATGTCACCAATTGGGCAAGTAAAGGGCCCTGAAAAGGAGAGGACAGCCTGAATTATGCGAGTGTAATTGCCAATCATAACCGGCGATCAACTGCAATCGCTCTGTTTTCATACTGAGGGCGGCGTGAAGTTGCCGGGAGAGGCAACGGCCTCCCTAATGCGTCCAAGATGAGACTAGGATTTCCATCATTTGTCACTTGGCTGCCGAGAGAGTCGCTTGTTTTATTTAAATTAAAAAAAAAACAAGTCAGGTCCCGGGCCGGCCAGCCAATCACAGCGCGGCCCAGGGAATGACATCACGGGGGTGTCCCGGGCCGGCAGCCAATGACAGCGCGGCCCAGGACAAAGGGGCGGGACTTAAAAAAGCCCGAGAAACGCCCCCGAATCGCGTTTTCACAGGAAAGCGTGATTGACAGCCTCTGTCTCCCAATGGCTAGCCTCCATTTATGGAGCTAGCCAATGGGAGACTGAGGCGGAACCAAAGCCCCTATGTAGAATCATGAGATTTCGCCGTGGGCGGAGCAACTGCTACGCAGTTGCCAACGCCCAGGGCGAAACCTAAAAATCACAACGGTTCGCTCTATTTCCTTCCAGTCAATGGACCTGCAGAGGGCGCTCTTGCGTTTCTATACAAAATTATAGACGCTGACAGTCTTCTAATGCTAAAGTTTCAGAGCTCCATCTTTCTGGTTGGCATAAATCTTTAGTTCAAACCCCCCTCAAGGAAAAGTACACAAAAAAGTGACGGATGAATTCTTGAATTAATGTCAGCCACTGGTAATTAATTAATCGTGCCTGTATTTCAGTCCATCGTAATTTTGCACACCATGGCACCTCAGTTTGGACCCAACTCTATGCAAATCAGTCCTGACCCTGCTCCTGTGGGAACCGTGTTTTTCATATTTCTTCAAAAAAGATTTTCTTTTCGCGCAAAGTCAGTGTATGCGCTGGAGAGCAGCTGGCTTCAAAAATCAAGTCTTTGTAAAGGGACTGTCTGCACAGTGGCAAAGATCTGGACAGGCAACAGTTTGTGGTTTTCCTCTTATTAGTTCCCGCTTGACAGCGAAGCCATCTGTAAGAGCAAAACCTACTGTTAATAATTCTTTAATAAATACATTTTACAGCCCCCATTACAAGCTCCTCCCATAAACAAGATAATCGAAACCGAAGACTTGTCATGGATTTTATGACCATAGGATCTGACTTAACCTCAAAAAAACTCTACCTCAGAACTTTATTAACTCAGGTCTTAACTCAATACCTTACATGTTGCTTCTCAAGATATTAACCTATAATTACTATGTCTAAATCGCCATTACTAAGTCAGCACGTTTTACGGCTCTTTGTACACTGCATTTGTAATCTATACCACATGATGTTAAGCGCTCTGATACCCATGGGTCACGGACGCGCTATATAAAACTGTTAATAAATAAATAAATAAGTTAAGAGCTCAGAATTGGGAGATGTGTGATCATTTTGACGCCTTCAGAGTTTCCCCTTGATGCACTCTGCCAGGTCAAACCTGCTACAATTCAACAGGGTAAAAGGCATGGAAAATGGCAAAATATGAGGTATTCAGTGTCTTATGAAGTAATTCTGTATATTAAGCCTTATTTTCCTGAAAACTGGGAATAGGAAGCAACTTCCACACTAGGTTAATCACTCACCCTGGAGTAGTAGTACTAACTACGTGTGGTAAAAAACTCCCACTAACCCATCCAATTTGTAACGAGGGCCACAGAGAGGGCTTTGGCTCCGCCCAAAGGTGTTCTGCCTCCTGATGAGTGAGGGCAATGCAATACATCAGTGCTTAATTTGCATAAAAATTCTTTTTTTTTTAAAAAAGAAGTGGAGGTGCTGAAAATTTTGCCAAGGAGGCCACCGCTCACGCCTTCCTCCGGTGAGCCCCACTTTCAACACTCTCACTGCCTCAGTCTCTATCTTCTAACCTTGATCTGTTGTGGATAAATGTTTGGGTGGAAATTTCTGGGCCTCGGTGCTACAATTGTCAGGGTCCAATTGTGTTGCGACACATTCCTCACGAAAGGCTTCACCCAAGAGCCATTGCAAGGGTAAGTATATAGGAAAAGTAGAGGATTGAGCCCTCACAATTTGTCAGCAGTACTCCGAAAATTAAATGCAGACGTTCCTTGAAAGTTTTACGTGCGTAGTTTTTATATCATGTTACATCGTGGATAAAGGATAGCCAACACGTGTTTCGCCCTGGTGGCCTATATGCCGTGGGCTTTTTCAAGGCTGATGGAATCGTGAAAAGGCATAGAATTTGATGACGTTTGGCAAAGGGATAAAATGACCAAAGGAGAAAACAAGGGGGAATGGGGAAAAGGAATGGAAAAAGTAGAGGGCACAGTAGAGGAATGCAGGGAAAATGGAGTAGGGGAAATTTTGGAAAATGATGAGGAAAGCGCTAAGATGGGGGATAGGGATGGAGGAATGAAGAAGGAAAAAAGACAAAGGAACAGGAAAAGGGGAGAAAGGAGAAATATGAGCGCATATTGATTCAACAATAGGTGAACACAGTGAGCTAGCGAATTACAATAGATCAATGTACAGTTATTTGCGTGTTCCATAAGGGAAGATTCAATCAACATGAGGTGCATAGATGGCAAGTAGTTGTATTCAGACATACCACAGTTGAAACAATTGCGTCATTTGTGTTTGTCAAATGGGCCTAAAAGCACAGAGTACATAATTGACATTGTGTTAAACAAATGAAAAATACAAAAGAGAAAGAAAAAGTAGAATAAAGAACTATTAGAACTAGTATTGAGGCATACCAAAATATAGACAGTTGCATCATCTACGTTCGTCATATAGGAAAGTATAAAGGTGGATATCATTCCAGCTGTTAATTTAAAAATATGAACGGGGATTGGCTCTTAGTAATTTATCAGAGGCACAGTAAAAAATGCCATTCATAACCAATCAACCATAATGTGAAAAAAGGTAACATTTAGTTAAATGTAGTAGGAAAGTATAAAGGTGGGTATCATTCCAGCTGTTAATCTAAAATATGAACAAGAATTAGTTGAGGTCAATTGGAGCTATATGGTTTCAGGGGTTAAGCAGCAGTTGGATCAGTTTAAGTGTCTGCATCTGACGTTAGTGGGGAGACGAAACGTTTTAAAAATGATTGTCCTTCCTAAAGTACTTTATTATTTTAGGGCAGTGCCGTTGGAGTTAACCAAAAAACAGCTCCAAGGGATTCAATCTCTATGTGATAGATTTATGTGACGACAACGGAAAGCGAGAAGAGCTTTTAAATTTATGTTACCGCTGGGTGGGGGGAGGATGGTCCGTCCCGAATTTTTGTTTTTATTATTATGTCGGTTTACAGCAAAACATGCGTATTTTGCAGACAGGTGAAGATGTGATAGATGCAGAAGCTCCTTCCATATATCAACTATTGTTAGGTGAGGAAGCAAGAAATATGTTAGTAAAATTCTCCGAGCCAAGTTATTACAAAAAAACAAGGTTCAAGGTCATGATTACGCTGGTAAGGTTTGGAGAAGGATATGTAAATATTTTACAATTTCACAGTTGAATTATTATACTCCACTTGACACAGCGGTTAGGTTCCCAGAAATATTCTGGGATTACAAGATGTTGTGTTGGAGGATGAAGGGGATTAGATATCTGGGCGACTTGTTTCAGGAAGGGGTCTTATGCTCATTCGCAGAACTTGCTGAAAGCTATGAACTCCAACATCAGGATTTCTTTAAGGGGAAACATCATTTACAACGAAGGCATTACTACGCGTAACGTTTACAACGAGGCACTTACCACGTAAACGTCTTTCCCACGCGTATGCCTTCCACGATCGTCTTTACCACGAAAGAAACGTTCCGGTCAACCATCCTACGTTCTGCGTGTACGTAAAAAGAAAAGTCCTTTTTTTATTTTGATAGAAGTGTTTTCACGCATAAATTAAATACGTGATAAGTAGTAAAGAGATGGGTGGAAATGGGAAAAAAAATTAAAAAGGGGGGCTGGGGGGGGTCTCCCCCCCAAAAAAAATTCAAATGAATTTTTTTTTTTTTTAAAAAGGGGGGTTGGGGGGTCTCCCCCCCCAAACAAACAACAAAAAAACTTAAGGAATCTACATTAAAAACAATTAAAAAAGATAACTGAATGTGTAAATAAAACATGTATTACGAATTAACAAATGACCTTCTTTGACGAAATATTCAGCCATCTTGCTTGCGGACACGATTTTAGAGGGTCAGTGAAAGTGACAAAAGAAACAATGTCACTACTGAAGAATTTTTTTTTGCCTATCCGTTTCATTATGTTGATTTCAGTGTTTTTTTGGGCATAATCGACGCTGGATGAATACTAACGTATTTATGCGTGGTAAAATGCTGCGTTCTATTATTCTGCGTGGTAAAGACTCTAGCGATGTAAAATTCGCGTGGTAAAGCCATGCATTGTATTTGAAATCGTGGTAACATCATATATTCTTCTTTAAGTAGCTGCATTTACGAGACTATCTGGTAAGACACCAGCTACATGAGGGTAGTATTATGGTATTACCAATAGTGGAGGCAATTAGGAATAGGGCTAAGATAGGGGTTTTATAGTCCATGCTAATTGAGTCTCATAATGATGATTTAGCTGTTCAGGATGGAAAATGGTCTGTACGATTAGGGTATGAAGGAGTGCTGATGCAGACTTCCATTGATTTGGACAGCGTATCTATGCTGCAAAGGACACGGAGAGAGACCACCGAGTCTCGCCGGTATCCCGCCTCGATTCTCGCGGCTGTAATAGCCCATCGGGTGTTGGATCAATATTCGGCCCTTACCAAAGGATTTAATTTACCCCCACGAGTGAAACCACTAGGCTCGCTCCACGCTGAGGTTAATTAACCTCGCCCCGAAACCAGGTACCGGCATTCTCTCGGTATTCTGACCACCCCAATCTAGTGCCTGACCAGAATATAATATATTGCCCGGCAGGCATTCTTAGAAACAGGCAAATGATTTAAATAGTCCTGATGTTGATCGCGGTTCATTAGGAGCCAGGGGATCGAAACGTTGACGGTTGAACAGTATTGCGGAAAATTCAATTGTATGCCATTCTGTAAATACTGTATGTCGAAACTTGTTTGTATTGATCACTAATTTACAAGCGACATTTGGCTCCAAACTTCTTGCCTGAAAAACTTTTCTTACTCTTGTTTTGCTTCTACTACACTTTCTTCCTTGAAGGATAGGTACAGGACTGTGCCCTATCTAAAATGTTTATAACTGACCACCTCTAGGTCAACCAAACTCTTTTATTTCTAAATTAAACATTTCCTTACCCGGCTGGGTCTGGAAGCTTGATTATAGTACCGATTGTGGTCTGTAAAATCATTGTTTCTGTTTATTTCTTTTTTCCTTAGGACCTTTGTTGTCTTTAAAAAAAGACTTCCATTGATACGGCAGGGAAAATATTGCTGTCATCAAATCTGCAAACACAACATTATAAAACTATTTTTGATTTATACCAGACACCCGCGCATGATGAAATGGGGTGGGGATCATGACGGAAAATGTTTCAGGTGTAGTGCCGATATTGTACATATCTTTTTTGACTGTACGGTATTGACACAATTTGCACAACAAATAGAGTTGTTTTTGCAGGGGTCACACCAATTACGAAGGAAATGATGATACTAGGGGTATGGTTTAACGTCTCAAGTGAACAGCCAATATATAAATTTAGATATAGAACATCTATTGACTCAGCATTGGCGCGGTTATGTATAACCTCATGTTGGCTTCAAAGTGAATCTCCTACATTCGAGATGTGGAGGGCTAAATTTTATAATGTATTTAATATGGAGTATAGTTTATATTCTCTAAAGTCACCCAGACAACAAAAACTGGGGTTGCAGATCTGGGATTCTATGATACAATATATGAAATAATTATCTGATCTCGGGTCCATAACGATATTATGTTTGAAATATGTGTTGTACCTGTTTTTTGTCTGTTTTAGTTTTTTCTTCTTTTAACTGCACTAATGGAAATCCTACCGAAATAATCTGTATGCATTGACCATAAATGGTATGATTTGTATCTGTGTCATGGATTGAGCTAATAAAAAAAAGAAAGAAAAAATAAATAAATAAAATGGAGAATAAAATTGTAGCTTTGCCATTTATCAAGTATCATAGAAAAATGAAATGAAAAATGTGGGAGTTCTAAGGATAGACGTGCGTGGGATAATATCTAGCCCAGGAGAAGAAGTGCAACAACTGACACATGAACACATCGATTTTGGGAAGAAACGAAGGAGCATCATTTCCTAACTGATATGGAATTCTGACAGAACGTACAGAAGAATCTTGAAACGAAGGAGCATTAGCTCCTAACTGACATGGAATTCAGACAGAACGTACAGAATATTGGTGTCAAACAAGATCAGACTCTGGAGAACTGCACGGGGCTGACAACAAGGGGGAAACGAGCATTTACAATGCAACGGTTTCGCCTTGGCAAAAGTTAGAGATATTGGCATTGTAAATTACAACATTTTTATTTATGTGTTGGTTTTGAAAACAGATAAATAAATGACATTGTCATTTACATTGCCAATAGCTTAATCTCTCGCAAATGTGAGACCTATTGTACCCTACTGGACGAGCTCAGCAGACAGCAATTACTACCACACACACATACCCAGAGCCACAGACACCCAGAGCCACACACACACACAGCCAGCCACACACACCCAGAGCCAAACACACACACACACACACCCAGAGCCACACACCCAAAGCCACACACACACACCCAAAGCCACACACACACCCCCAAAGCCACACACACACCCAGAGCCACACACACACCCACACCCAGAGCCACACACACACCCAGAGCCACACACACACACACACCCAGAGCCACACACACACACACACACCCAGAGCCACACACACCCAGAGACACACACACACACACACACAGAGCCACACACACACACACCCAGTGCCACACACACCAACCCAGAGCCACACACACCCACACACACCCACCCAGAGCCACACACACCCACCCAGAGCCACACACACCCACCCAGAGCCACACACACCCACCAAGGAGAGCAAGCACAGCGAGGGGGCAGGGAAGCAAGCACAGCGAGGGGGCAGGGAAGCAAGCACAGCGAGGGGGCAGGGAAGCAAACCAGGGGGCAGGGAAGCAAACCAGGGGGCAGGGAAGCAAGCAAGCACAGGCAGGTTGCAGGGGAGCAAGCACAGCCAGGGGCAGGGGAACCAGGGGGCGGGGAGCAAGCACAGCCAGGGGGCGGGGAAGCAAGCACAGCCAGGGGGCGATGAAGCAAGCACGGGCAGGGAAGCAAGCACAGCCAGGGGGCAGGGAATCAAGCACACTAGTCACTAGTAGGTTTCAAAAGAGATCCTGGGCTGCACAATTTTGAGATCAAGTATTTGTGCAACAGCTGGCCGGAGATCCCTACTGGGAGAGGGCATGAACCCTCTGCCTACTCAGAAACGCAGATAAGGAGCAAGATTACACTTTCAAGCAGGATGAAACAGAAAGCATGAGGATCAACGCATAACCAGTGCTGCTGCCACAGCCAGAGTTAAAAAAACGTAAAGAGTTTGTTAAATGTTACATTATTTTTCTAATTCGGTTCGGGATTTTTATTGTTTTGCATATTGACTTTATTACGGTTTTGTTACTAAATAAATAGTGTACACATTGCCCTAAATTATGCATGTCTGCTTTGTGCCACACCTACCAGGGGTCTAAGATCGGGTTAATTTAGTAAGTTTGTGGCTTCACCCTGTGAAGGGATGTGCTTATTCTTTGAAATGGGCATCCACCCCAAATAATAATCCAAAGTATTTATTATTTAGCTTTGACAGCATTTCAGAAGAGGATCTAATGAGTCAAAGGGTGGTTAAGAATGCACCATTTGCAAGATTACATCCTGCAATGTCGCTAATTTCTCTGCCTGTGACATCACTCAATGGGAAGTCAGTGGGCCAAAAGTCATCTGATGTCACTTCCCTTGATGTTATCAAATATGCTAAAGTTAGTGAGAACTATGGGTTACCAAAACCATACACCACTGTCAGAGCTTGAAATGTAAAGGTGTAGGTACTCACTATCCCAGAGTACCTACCTATGTGCTGCTGGGAGAAGCAGGCACACTCCCTTTCAAATGAAATAAGTGAAGGTACTGAGTGCTTTCCCATTTTAAGAACTGACCCTGGGACAATTACAGAAATCCCCCTAAGCGCACAACCATACACAGGGATCCTTTTACGCAGGGATACCTCAAGCACGAGATCGCAGTTAGACAGGAGGTTCCGCACACTGTCTCAATCACAATGAGAGTTCTTACAAACACACAGTACCACAGCATGCGTGCAGCGTTTGAATATGCACGCATACATTACTCCACCCCGGACATACGTATCCACACAGGTTGAACGTGACACGATCTGAGCTAACAAGAAGGGGGGTTCAATCTATGCACACGCACTGCTTTTTTCCTCCACACAGCCCTTGTCTTACTTGCGCAAACACCTGGTCGGTCATCTCCTCGGGTTCCCCCATGCTCTCCTTTCCGCTCATTGAGGCTCTTGATTCAGCACAGGCTAGAGAAGGGTTTGTGCTTCCTGCTAGTGCTGCCCCTGCCGCTGTACAGTGAAACTTAACTGACATCAGAGCTAGCCAATCAGGAAGTCGAAATCACTTGCCGCTTGCCAGTGAACTTTGTTTCCTAGAGGGGCCGGCCAATCGCTAGCCAATAGCCACTTTTTCCTACATAGATCAATCTAACTTGTTATGCAAAATCAACAAATCAATTGCAGAAACCAGCCCACCATGTTAGAGTGACATGTACACTATACAATCAACGGGATAAACCTGCAGAAAGGCACGCAGTTATTGGCTGACCAGCATTTTGGTCATGTTATTTGCTCCTAGGGAGAGTGTTTTCTAATTTCGTTGTCAGTAAGCCTACAAGCCATCAAAGATGATAACAAGCACCTACGAGGACACAGGGGGCGGGAGAGGACACGGACGGCGGGAGGGGGCGGGAGAGGACACGGACGGCGGGAGGGGGCGGGAGAGGACACGGACGGCGGGAGGGGGCGGGAGTGGACACGGACGGCGGGAGGGGGCGGGAGAGGACACGGACGGCGGGAGGGGGCGGGAGTGGACACGGACGGCGGGAGGGGGCGGGAGTGGACACGGACGGCGGGAGGGGGCGGGAGAGGACACGGACGGCGGGAAACGTGCACAGGACAGCGAGGGGGGGGCGGAAAGGCACACGGAGGGGGCGGGAATGGACAGACTTTCAGTGAAAGGGGAGGGAACGGGAAAAAACGTAACTCCGCCCTGGGAAAAAATCTCGGGAACGCCCCCGAATCTGGTCCGGCCTTGACGGACAGATCTCTGTTCCAATGGCTAGCCTCCATTTATGGAGCTAGCCAATGGGACAGGGGGGCGTATTCCATTTTCCTTACTGAAATCAAGAGATTTATCTGGAGGCGGAGCTAAGAGCTCCGCCCTCCAGCGAAACCTAAAAATGGGTGCAATTCGCTAAGCACACGAGCAGGCGTTAAATAAACATACAACAGTCTTCCAGGTAACAAAGTGGCTTTTCCCATGCTTTTTTTCAACGACATTCCCATACAAACTCACATATATGTACGGCCGGGAATCTTGCAATGGGTTGTGGTTACCAAAAACCCATACCAACATGTCACACACATATGTCATGATGCATGGCTGCCATCTTAAATGTACCACACTAGTATAGTGAGTGGACGGCCATTTTAAAACGGTGGATTAAGTTAGAAAAGTGAAAAACAAAGTGCAGGAAAGTGCCAAAAAAGGAGTGAACAGCCTGTTAACTCTTTGCCATTAACAGGCAACAGTAAATAAAAATATTATTATTATGTTTACGAATAATAATAATAATATTGGTGAAAATATTTTCACAGTTGACAGTTCTACAGCAGTTGGCACTGGTACTATAAATTAATTATAATAATAGTAATATTGACAGGCAACATGAGGGCCTAGGACAAGGAGTTTCATCTGTCTCTCATGTACCTGCCTTGTTCCTGGCAAACATCCCAGCCGAACAGAAGATTAACTTTGTAGTCACGCAGGATGAAGGTACTGCACATCCATACATGTAAATACCGCAAACACACACGGAAAATCAGCCTGCACTTTGCATAAGGCGCAAGTGTGGCAAGAATTACACTTACAAATTCATCTTAAACATCAGTATTTCGCCATTTGAAGCTCAGCGAGTACAATGAAAGTGAGATCGCAAATAAAGGAACACTATGGGGAACGGCAGTACAGGAAATTTGAATGCCTTTTTCATGCAGCCTAAAGATGTTTGGTTTCCAGAGTAACAAATACAGCAGTCCTTATAGAAATCTCCTAGACCCAATAAACCAGCCTCTTTGGCATAAATCAATTTGTCTTACCAAGCGATCACTTCACAATTGAAGCAAGGGGCTTCTCTGGTTTTTCTTCACAAAACTCACAATGCACTATCATGATCAAATGACTTCAGTGTCCGAGGGCAAGATTGTTTTACTGGTGAAACGCACCAAAA
Source organism: Lissotriton helveticus (assembly GCF_964261635.1). Lineage (NCBI taxonomy): Eukaryota > Metazoa > Chordata > Amphibia > Caudata > Salamandridae > Lissotriton > Lissotriton helveticus. Next base: position 574,236,972 of record NC_136057.1, on the reverse strand, counting down.
AACGGATTGCTCGGCCTTATTTCTTTTCCCATGTTAGTTGCTTTATTTCGGTTTTAGCGTCTTATAAAGAAATGTAGAAAAAATGGAAGCATAAAAATACCACTAGATGTCACCAGAGATCTACAAAGCAAACGAAGTACCACTTCTGGGATGCTCTGTGCTCGACTTTAGGCCGCCAAAATGTGTCGAACAGTATTTTTTTTTTTCTCCAGAATGTCGTTTTAGCAACGCCCGATTCAATTTTACACAGCTGAAGGTAGAATTAATTTCTGCAAAAATGTGGTTTAAACGGGAGGAATACGGCGACTAAGGAAGTATATAACATATACGAACAAAAGAATGTATTACAAATCATGCAAAGAAGTGATGTGCCGACGAAAAGAAGCCATCAGTGGGGAGAAGTGACTGCCCGCCTGCCATCAAGCATTTAAGAGTTTTACTAAACTCTAAGTACAACAGTTATGTCACATTGAATCAATAGTTTTTAATTACCACTAATTCAGATGCGGGTTCATTATATATCTCTTTAACAAAAAATATTTGTATACGTTTTATATGTAGCCTGCAGGAATAAATAAATAAACAAGCATTGAAAATGCAATAGGTCTCGCAATAGAAGAGTTTAAAATTTTTCGTTTTGCAAATGGATGAGTGGCGTTGCGTGGATGAGTGGCGTTGCGTGGATGAGTGGCGTTGCGTGGATGAGTGGCGTTGTTTGTGTGAGTGGCGTTGTTTGTGTGAGTGGCGTTGTTTGTGTGAGTGGCGTTGTTTGTGTGAGTGGCGTTGCGTGTGTGAGTGGCGTTGCGTGTGTGAGTGGCGTTGCGTGTCTGAGTGGCGTTGCGTGGCTGAGTGGCGTTGCGTGGCTGAGTGGCGTTGCGTGGCTGAGTGGCGTTGCGTGGCTGAGTGGCGTTGCGTGGCTGAGTGGCGTTGCGTGGGTGAGTGGCGTTGCGTGGTTGAGTGGCGTTGCGTGGTTGAGTGGCGTTGCGTGTGTGAGTGGCGTTGCGTGTGTGAGTGGCGTTGCGTGTGTGAGTGGCGTTGCGTGTGTGAGTGGCGTTGCGTGGCTGAGTGGCGTTGCGTGGCTGAGTGGCGTTGCGTGGGTGAGTGGCGTTGCGTGGGTGAGTGGCGTTGCGTGGGTGAGTGGCGTTGCGTGGGTGAGTGGCGTTGCGTGGGTGAGTGGCGTTGCGTGGGTGAGTGGTGTTGCGTGCGTGAGTGGCGTTGCGTGCGTGAGTGGCGTTGCGTGCGTGAGTGGCGTTGCGTGCGTGAGTGGCGTTGCGTGTGTGAGTGGCGTTGCGTGTGTGAGTGGCGTTGCGTGGTTGAGTGGCGTTGCGTGGTTGAGTGGCGTTGCGTGGTTGAGTGGCGTTGCGTTGTTGAGTGGCATTGCGTGTGTGAGTGGCGTTGCGTGTGTGAGTGGCGTTGCGTGGCTGAGTGGCGTTGCGTGGCTGAGTGGCGTTGCGTGGGTGAGTGGCGTTGCGTGGGTGAGTGGCATTGCGTGGGTGAGTGGCGTTGCGTGTGTGAGTGGCGTTGTGTGTGTGAGTGGCATTGCGTGGTTGAGTGGCATTGCGTGGTTGAGTGTCTCGTCTTCATAAACGTTGGACAGAGTAGCGGATTGCCTCGTTGACAAAGGCCACATAAATTAGACAAACGGAAATCCAGGTAAGCACACACTGACACGGGAACTGAACAGAAAAAGACAAGCATGCACATGCATTAAAGGACATACACACAAGCCTATGAAAACACATACAATGCTAAACTAAAGCACTAGTTAGTCAGATGAGACGTTATGCAAACCTTCTTTACACAGTAATCCCGCACCAAAATTAAATAGCAGGGCTAGATTTTCCTAGAGGTTAGAGAAGCTATGTGTAGAACAGAAAAGACCACCCTGCCTAGGGATATAATGGCCCTTACTGGAGGGTCCAAATGATATATCAACTGGGGTGATTAAACCAGGGGCTGACACAGAGCACAGCAAACAACAAGGTCAATTCAAGCAGGCTCCACCAAAGATATATTAGGAAAATATATGTTTTTATTTTTCTTATAATTTAGATAACACAACAATTTTTTCAGGGGTGAAAAATATATTATACTTAGATATCACATGATATATTTTAGAGCATAAAAAAGAACAGATCATGATCTGATAATAAAGTACAAATAGGGAATTAATATCATTACATTGAGACCTACCCAGTAGCAACCACACTGCGACCACACTTACACATTCACTCAAATGATTTCTCACTCTATCTCATTCTATCATTCAACTTTCAATCTTCCATTCATTCTACTAATCCTGGTGTATGCAACACATCAATATTCGGAATGTTGTTTCAGGCAGATGACTTTTACAACGGTTCCAAAAGTTCTTAGGACAAAGAACCGTGTTCCTGAGGACAAGCGCTGACGCGCGTTTCGGTGATTGGCCAGTGAGGCCACACCTTCATCAGGGCTAGGGGCAGTGTACTGGGAGGGACACAGGATTAAAATCTGAAAGAAACATATAAAAGACAACACGGTCTCAGTTTTTCATACTATATATATACACACAATATTAACCGAACACATACATATGTCCAACATATACTTTTCATTGTTCAAAATTCATTTTATCACTTCTAGTTCAGACATTAGGTATAGGGGCGATGCACATAATATTGACCCCTTGTTGCTGCGCCATGTTTAGCCTCGTGGAGACACTCCCATAAGTAGATTCCCTATTTAGTGGAATCTATAGAAGGCGTAATAATCGCCTGAGCTACATGAACCGTTGATAATATTTAAACTAAACAAATCCTTCATCCATTTCTTTAAGCTATACATACACTTTCACTCAAGTAAAACACCTAACCATATTCCTAACATAGGGCCCGAGATCCTAAATGACACATTTCATCTCTTTTCCTCATTGTCAATATGTAGTTCTCCCTCGGGAGTGCATTCGGGGCTCACCATTACATATAACATGAAGCCAGGACAGTTATTAGCCTAGGCTAGTAGATATACACGCTAAGATATTACCTGTAGGTTTATGTATTTTGCAGGAGACCACGAGAATATAATGGGACTGCTGCACAAGGAGATGAGTGTATATTTTTTATACTTCACAGGTCTCCCGGGGTATTTGTCCTGGAGAGGAGATAGGATAAGATCCTTCGTGATTTTTGTTATAAATACTGGCAGTGATGGCATACAATATCTACTTTCACAATCAGAGTTTCTACGCTCGTCTCCATTGGTCTTGGAAAATCCATCCAATATAACTACCTGTGAATTCTTGAGACAAACACGCCCGAATATTAGATGAGTGGAGGCTGGGTTTTGTCGTTCCGAATGATGATGTTTTTCAATCGGCCTCCTGTGAAATGAATGACACGCGTTTATTCTGGGTCCCTTTTCACTAGATAAGCCTGTCATCCACTAGGTATACAACACAGCCTTTTTTAATACCTGGGGCTATCTCTGTTCCCGAGGTACTTTTCAACACGGTTCTAATCAAACGTGGGTTGATATAAATAGTCTGTGTCTCAGGTAGTTTGGGTCGGTACTGGGGTATACATCACCGTTTCTATATGTAGAGGAGGTAAGCAATACAACCATATTATGGTGACATGTCCTAGATCTATTTGATATAGTTGTCCACAATGGTTATGCAATATACATACCGGGACCATCGGAGTACCCCGCGAAACCCCGTTTCCAGTCAGATAGGATGACCCTCACTCTGGATCCTACTCGCTGTTGGCAGACGAAAAGAGGGGCATTTATTACCAAATTCGGGCCACCTAGTCCCGTCAGAGACCCACTGCCTCGGGGAATAACGGGGAGGCAGGATTCCTATTGATACAAAACAACGGACGGAACCTTAATATAACAGGTTCCGTCCGTTGTTTTGTATCAATAGGAATCCTGCCTCCCCGTTATTCCCCGAGGCAGTGGGTAAAATCGAGAAGAAACCCCACCTTGAAACACCTATTGGCGTATGAAAGGTAACTATCCATGTGGAAGTCTCTGACGGGACTAGGTGGCCCGAATTTGGTAATAAATGCCCCTCTTTTCGTCTGCCAACAGCGAGTAGGATCCAGAGTGAGGGTCATCCTATCTGACTGGAAACGGGGTTTCGCGGGGTACTCCGATGGTCCCGGTATGTATATTGCATAACCATTGTGGACAACTATATCAAATAGATCTAGGACATGTCACCATAATATGGTTGTATTGCTTACCTCCTCTACATATAGAAACGGTGATGTATACCCCAGTACCGACCCAAACTACCTGAGACACAGACTATTTATATCAACCCACGTTTGATTAGAACCGTGTTGAAAAGTACCTCTGGAACAGAGATAACCCCAGGTATTAAAAAAGGCTGTGTTGTATACCTAGTGGATGACAGGCTTATCTAGTGAAAAGGGACCCAGAATAAACGCGTGTCATTCATTTCACAGGAGGCCGATTGAAAAACATCATCATTCGGAACGACAAAACCCAGCCTCCACTCATCTAATATTCGGGCGTGTTTGTCTCAAGAATTCACAGGTAGTTATATTGGATGGATTTTCCAAGACCAATGGAGACGAGCGTAGAAACTCTGATTGTGAAAGTAGATATTGTATGCCATCACTGCCAGTATTTATAACAAAAATCACGAAGGATCTTATCCTATCTCCTCTCCAGGACAAATACCCCGGGAGACCTGTGAAGTATAAAAAATATACACTCATCTCCTTGTGCAGCAGTCCCATTATATTCTCGTGGTCTCCTGCAAAATACATAAACCTACAGGTAATATCTTAGCGTGTATATCTACTAGCCTAGGCTAATAACTGTCCTGGCTTCATGTTATATGTAATGGTGAGCCCCGAATGCACTCCCGAGGGAGAACTACATATTGACAATGAGGAAAAGAGATGAAATGTGTCATTTAGGATCTCGGGCCCTATGTTAGGAATATGGTTAGGTGTTTTACTTGAGTGAAAGTGTATGTATAGCTTAAAGAAATGGATGAAGGATTTGTTTAGTTTAAATATTATCAACGGTTCATGTAGCTCAGGCGATTATTACGCCTTCTATAGATTCCACTAAATAGGGAATCTACTTATGGGAGTGTCTCCACGAGGCTAAACATGGCGCAGCAACAAGGGGTCAATATTATGTGCATCGCCCCTATACCTAATGTCTGAACTAGAAGTGATAAAATGAATTTTGAACTATGAAAAGTATATGTTGGACATATGTATGTGTTCGGTTAATATTGTGTGTATATATATAGTATGAAAAACTGAGACCGTGTTGTCTTTTATATGTTTCTTTCAGATTTTAATCCTGTGTCCCTCCCAGTACACTGCCCCTAGCCCTGATGAAGGTGTGGCCTCACTGGCCAATCACCGAAACGCGCGTCGGCGCTTGTCCTCAGGAACACGGTTCTTTGTCCTAAGAACTTTTGGAACCGTTGTAAAAGTCATCTGCCTGAAACAACATTCCGAATATTGATGTGTTGCATACACCAGGATTAGTAGAATGAATGGAAGATTGAAAGTTGAATGATAGAATGAGATAGAGTGAGAAATCATTTGAGTGAATGTGTAAGTGTGGTCGCAGTGTGGTTGCTACTGGGTAGGTCTCAATGTAATGATATTAATTCCCTATTTGTACTTTATTATCAGATCATGATCTGTTCTTTTTTATGCTCTAAAATATATCATGTGATATCTAAGTATAATATATTTTTCACCCCTGAAAAAATTGTTGTGTTATCTAAATTATAAGAAAAATAAAAACATATATTTTCCTAATATATCTTTGGTGGAGCCTGCTTGAATTGACCTTGTTGTTTGCTGTGCTCTGTGTCAGCCCCTGGTTTAATCACCCCAGTTGATATATCATTTGGACCCTCCAGTAAGGGCCATTATATCCCTAGGCAGGGTGGTCTTTTCTGTTCTACCTATGGTTTTTTTCCCCCCTATGGCCTGCCTATATCCCTAAGGATCCCACGGGGAACCCCCTTCTTTTGTGTATAGAGAAGCTATGTGGCCTTTAATTGAGATAGATGGCCGCGTATGACAACTCCATGTTTGTTCTGGAGTGGTTTATTGTCCCAGGAGAGCCGCAGAGTCTCATGTGAAGCAGAGGGTTGAGGAGTGTCCGCATTTTGGCAGCCCCTTTATAACAAGCATGAGATGGGAACCGAAAACACTGGAATGAGAAGGGGCTGAAAGGACCTAGTGACAGAGTTCAACTGGAGGAGAGGTGGGCAAAAACAATGAAAAGGTGGACAAGGGAGGAGAGAAGGAAAGGTGACAGAGAACTGCTGGAGGAGCAAAGAGGAGAAAAGAAATGCGACACGGCGGGCAGGGGAGGGGGCGGAGCGGGTAAAAAAAAAAACAAGACGGAGGGAAAGGCAGATAAGGGGAGGGGGGAGGAGAAATGTGACACGGCGGGCAGGGGAGGGGGCGGAGCAGGGAGAGGGTGTGAACAAATATGTTTACTCACAAGTTAAGTAATTTCACTCCATACCTTCTGGTGCTAGCACATACAATTACATTAAGAATATTACAGTGAGTGGATTGATTTTGTTACGGTAATTTTAGCAACATATCATCTTCGAGCAGCGTTTTCACTAGACTTCAATGGAATTAACAATATTTGAGTATTCTGTCAATTATTCAATCGTTTTAAGGTCTGTTTCTTTCTGATGTAAACAACAAGAACACTAGCAAAGGAGTAAAACGTGATGTGTGCGAGTGATTAATCAATGCTTGTACTGCGTCTGTGTGGTGTTTCCTGGTGCGTGTCTGTCCGTTTTCCCGTGCATTTGCAGGCAAAGGGAGCTTAACCCCAAGCATGAGATGGGACCCGAAAACACTGGAATGAGAAGGGGCTGAAAGGAGCTAGTGACAGAGTTCAACTAGAGGAGAGGTGGGCAAAAACAATGAAAAGGTGGACAAGGGAGGAGAGAAGGAAAGGTGACAGAGAACTGCTGGAGGAGCAAAGAGGAGAAAAGAAATGCGACACGGCGGGCAGGGGAGGGGGCGGAGCGGGTAAAAAAAAAAACAAGACGGAGGGAAAGGCAGATAAGGGGAGGGGGGAGGAGAAATGCGACACGGCGGGCAGGGGAGGGGGCGGAGCGGGGAGAGGGTGTGAAAGCAGCAGGGGACTGGAGTGCGGCTGAGGGAACTGATGTGCACGCGCTTTTAAGCTCAATGAGCATGCGCATTGAGCTTAAAAGTCACGGGCACTGCAAGGAATCGCCACGATTCCTTGCAAGTTAGTTAAAGAGTGGTTAAGCCCCAATAGTCTCGCAAGCTCGATGCGCATGCGCATCCACAGGCGAGACCTAAAAATATAAAACCAAGGACTCTGAACACTAGATACTCCAGTGTTTTCAGAAAAGCGTACAGAAGTTAAAAAATACCTTGTTTCATAGAAGACCGTGATCTCTTATAAGACACAGGTATTTAAGATTATAGATTGCAACATAAAAATCTATACCTGTGAAGAGCTGAACAGCCATGCAGATTCTGTTTAGTCATAGTAATTTGTCCCCCCATCTTGTCTAAGGTTTAACCAAATCAGGTACACCCAACAAACTACTGGGACAGGAAACTTATGGCTACATCCCTAGCAGATCTCTCTGCTGATATAGAAATAGGGGTCATATTTTTAAGTAACTTTTCCCACATGCGGGATATACGGGATAAGCATGGAGCATTATTCACTAGATGCCATCACGAATGATGCATGCTTAGTTCAATTCACATATAGTCTTTAATTCACGCCTCTCACGCCATTACTTGCAATGCACATTAGTTCTTTTTGGGCATAACGGTATCGGTCCTAAAGCATGTTAATAAACAGTTTTATCCTGCATATTCTATATGAGCTTAACTAGAATGTTTTTATTTTCAACTTTTCTAATCTCTTCATTCTATGGTTTCCCTAGCAATGTTACTGATTAAAATGAACTAAAATGATTTAATCTTAAATGTTAGTAAAACATGAAATATAATTTCAGGCTATTTCATTAACATATGCGCGCACGCATCCTCAGATTATGCCTATTATATATTCTATGCAGAGAAAGTTGAGACAGTCCCCTGATGAAGGCACCCCAGCCGAAACGCATGTAGCTTCCATCTACTGCCAGCCTTTCCATTGGTTATGGTTTATCTGGATCTACCTTCTTGTACTTAACATGCAATGAAACAAATCATTTGATCACTTGTTTAGATCAATTGCACTGTTTTCTTATGGATACATGATTGGGTTGTACTGTTCTCTATGAGTTGATAATGTTAATTATTTATCATAAATTGAAAATAATATTTTGATATTTAGATACAACAAATGAAATAACCTAAAACTAAAATAAAAACTTTTTGATAATAAATAATCGAACATTATCATCTTATAATAATGCACAAAGTATTATGCATCATTATTGTTATGTTGACCTGTAATTTCTGATTATTGTACACTTGCCTCTAGCTTCATTTTTTCCCTTTAATGCCCGCCTGCCATCTACAGCGGAAAGGCGTGTAAATGTGACGTTCCGCAGAAGACACCGTGCTGAGAAGAGCTTTTGTTGCATGTAAAACGGCAAAAAAAATGCAGTAGGAGAAATGGTAACTTTGCGCCGTTAATGCTTATCCTTCCATGAACAAACCGAACACACTGTGGAAAAATCCTCGGCGTAGAATTACTTTCTGTGTGACGCTGCTTTCACTGCTTAAGTCGGCAGACCCTGAGATTTTGTCCTGGTTCTAATGTTGCTTCATGAAGCAAGAAAGCCGGTATCAACCTCTGCCCTGGTGCACGTGCCAAAGAGACCATGTATTCGACAAACAGATAGGAGACCGCAATATGTAAATGTAAATGTAAATGTAAATGTATAGGCATTTATATAGCGCACTACTTACCCGTAGGGTCCCAAGGCGCTTCGACCGCTGCGAAACCCTTCCTGGCTTCCCTGAGAGATGGTCCCTTAATGGGTATCTCCAGGGTGAGAACAGGCATCCCCGGCGGTCTGGTGGGGCCGTTAGTGAAGATGAGGCAAGCTAATGCCCAGAGTTGCCGAGTGTGAACGCTGATCAGAGTGGGCACCGAGGCGAGAGAATTATCGAGTCCGCTGACCCTGGTCCAGAAACCTGCCGCGCCGGGAATCGAACCCTGGTCCCGGGCCGTCCTCTGCTCTCGGGTCTGCCGCCTCTAACCAGTGAGCCACACTACTTCACTGTCTCTCTCTGTCTAATAATACCCGGGATTTTCAGCATTCTCTTGTACTCTAGTCTTAGAATACCTGGGCAAAGGTGCTTGACAAAAGGCAGGGAGATGCACAGTTAGCCCATAGGAACCCCTTCTTGCACCTCAACTCGTGCATCCTACTGACCTTGCCAGAGTCTCGGTCAGTCCTGTGGTGAACAAGGTCCATCACCTTCCCCAGGCGCTGCAAAAAGGAGGAGTGCATCGAGGAAGCCACCCAGTAAATGATCTGAAGCCTTGTAGGCTTTGATGCAGTACTGCATGGTGTAGTGTTGCGCTCTAGTGTTTCCGTCATCACGTGACAGAAGACGTTAGGAGCGCGGGCGGCCATTTTAGGCCATTGTAGCCCAGCAGATAGCCAGAGCTAGAGCTTGCCCCCGGCGCTCTTAATAAATAAATAATTACTTAAAGTGCACAACGTGTCTCCCTGATTTGAACCCCCAACACCTCACCACTAATTGGCGACGAGGGTGGCACGTCCACAGCCTGACCACGACGTGGCAGCCGAACACACGTGGCGCCGTGGAATCCAGTGAGAGCGCGGCAGGGGAGCCGCGGGAGCCCGGCACACGACGCGGGGAGCAACACTGCTGGGGAGAGGAGGTGCGCTACGTCAGCAACAGGCTGCGCTACGGTCCGGCCGTACTCCAATGCCAGAGGGAGCGGCAGAACAGTGAGAAAGCGGTGCCCCTCCCCTACAACGTGTGCGCATTGGAGGTGGAAGAGGTGTGAATGTGCGCTTGCATCCACGCTGAGGGTGTAGAGGAGACAGAGCAAGACACAGCGACCCCTCCTCCACAAGCAGGAAGAGTGCTGACACAAGGGTCAGAACACAGGGTCCCACAACAGCTACACAGCAGACCCCTGTCCGAGGGAGCAGAAGCTAGGGGAGCGCGCCACCCCTGACAAGGAGCACACCCAGCCTCCAGCTGAAGGAGTGCGGAGAGTACCCACAGCCACCACCCAGCCAGATACGTGCGCGGGCCACCCCTAATGATGAGAGCATAGGCTGAACAGAAAGCGTGAGACCAACTCAGCACAAGTGGGCAACACAAAGCAGGACAAGACGAGAGCGGACCTGCCTGCCACGGGGAAGCAAAGTAGCCAGGAGGCATTGTCCTGAACCCTACGTGCCGGCCAGGAAGCCATACAAAAAGGGATGATGGACGGAGCGTTTGAGCAAATCAAACACTCACCCAAAGTCAACTGATCTGGGTTTAATCCATCACCATTCTTTAGCTCACTCAGCCACCCCAGTTCAGACATGACCATATGCAAATCAGTCTGACCCTGTGCCTCATGGGAACAGTCCAGCCTGAACTGCCAAGCCATGTCTTCCCTGGACCGGAAACAAGCATCCTGGGACCGGTTTCTGGCATTCCAGCCGTCTTCAGCCCGGCTTGCTTGAATCCAGTGGCAAAGTGAGCAAGGGACTCACGTCTGAGCATACCGTGGGTGTCTGGCGTAGCTGCTTCTGGGCTGCCGCGGCCCACTCTCGTGAAACCATCATCCTGGCCTGCTGGCGCTGCCGCGGCCCTCTGCAACGTGAACTACCACCTTGGCCTGCTGGCGCTGCCGCGGCCCTCTGCAACGTGGACTACCACCTTGGCCTGCTGGCGCTGCCGCGGCCCTCTGCCCATTGAACCATCGCCTTAGCCTGCTGGCGCTGCCGCGGCCCTCTGTACTTGAACCATCGCCTTGGCCTGCTTGCACTGCCGCGGCCCGACCTTGGAGACTCCTAAGCTCGAGGATTGTGAGCTTCTCTCTTACCACCCCCCGTACCGACCCGGTACCAAGACTGTCCCGCTACCCCTTTCCCTACAGAGACTAGTATTGAGAGGACCCTCGAGTCCTGAATCTCCTGTACCGCTGATAACCTTGCCGCAAGAACCCTATATAAAGAGTGTCGATCTCATCCTGGTGTGGTGTCTATCTGTGGGGAGGGTAGTGACTTGTCTGTACGATCGCCGGAGACGGCCCTCATCGGAGGCCTCTCCCCCAGTATTCGGCCGACCCTCTGGGTCTCCGTCTAACACTACCAGTTCTGGCAGATGCCATTCGGCCAAGCGTCCGCCGCTGTGGTCTTCCAAAAACTAATGCATCAACTGTTCAGACACACAGACTGGGTGCAGTACTTCCAAGATGACATCCTAGTAATGGACAGAACCAAAGCAGACAATGACGTCAAGCTCTCCACAGTACTACGCATACTAAGGCAGAGCGGCCTCACCGCAGAATGGGACAAGTGCAGGTTTGGAGTGTCATTGGTCACGTGCATGGGACATAAAATTAGTGACAAAGACAATGCACCAAAACAGGCTAATGCGAGGGCTGTAAAGAATGCACCTAGCCCCAGGAATAAGGATGATGTTCGGTCCTTCCTTGGAATGGCAGAATTCTATAGCAAGTTTGTGTCTCATTTTGCCACCAAAACACACAACTTGCATCAGTTACTAAAGGAGAAAACCACCTTCACTTGTTCGGAGACAACGCATGAAGAATTCAAGCAAATCAACGAAGATATATGCGAGGCCGTGCCCTTACACGGATTTGACCAACTGGCGTTGTCTATTCTCACCACGGATGCGAGTGACAGAGGGCTGGGAGAAGACCTGATGCAGCAGTCCGCAGAGGGTGAAATGACGACGGTCAGCTTTGCGTCCCGGTCCTTGGCCCCAAATGAAGAAAATTTCAGTGTGGTGGAGAAGGAGATGGTAGCAGCAATTTGGGCAATGGAAAGATTCCGCCAATTCCTGTGGGGCTCCAGATTCCTGCTCCGGAAGGATCATAAGCCACTAGTGAAGTTACTCCCGTCAAGTGGACACGCGACGGCCATGCCTCGCATAGCAAAAATGACCTTGCGGCTATTGGATTATGTGTACGACGTCCAATACATTCCAGGCTCTAAGAACAAAGTTACCGACTTCCTCAGCAGGGCAGCAGCAATGGAGAACGCACCGGTGCCAACGGCAGAAGATGATTTTCCATTGCATTCATGGAGGACCAAGAAGCGGTCATAAGTGTCCAAGAATGGCAGACAGTAAAAGAGGAGGACACAAGCCTCACAACAAACAAACAGTTCATAATCACGGGGTGGCCGGAAAAAACACTTAAACACTGAACAGAGGAAATTCTACGAAGTTCGTGAAGAGCGGTCAGCAGGTGACAACAAGACGTTCGTGCTCAGAGGAGACAAAGTGGTACCCCAAGGACGACTGGTAAACAGGTTACTTCCTTTTCTGCATGAAGGACACTTGGGAATAGTGAAAACAAAACAAAGAGCCAAACAAGCATACTGGTGGCCGGCGCTGGACAGCCAAGTGGAGAGGCATGTCAGAGAATGTAAACAGTGCAGCAATGCAGACAAGACACAGACTACGATGCGACCCCCATTAGGGAAGTTCTCGAACCCAGCTAATCCATTGGAAGAATTGTGAGTGGACATATTGGGTCCTATATTGGATGCAAACAGTGTACCCAAGTACACCATCGTGCTCGTCGACCGGTACTCCAAGTGGCCCGGAAATTGAGATAAGTGAGACCGTGGACACGGATGAAGTACTGGCCTTCCTTACATCCACATTCCTGAGAGCTGGGATACCACGAGTCATAACGTGTGACAATGGACCCCTATTCATGTCTGAGAAACGCATTCATGGGAAGGAATGGAATACAGATCAAACACACCCTGATATTCCATCCAGCAGGGAATGGCCTGGCCGAAAGATTTAACAGGATCATCATGGGGTCAATTCAAGCGGCCATCAACGTAGGGAAGAATTGGGAGAAAGAACTCAAGTGCACTGTATGGGCCTACCGAATCACTCCCACTAAGACAGGGTAGAGCCCATTCAAAATATTGAGGGGCCAGGACCCATTCACCAGAGACAATGTGGCGTGGAAACAAAGTATAGTACAAAGCAAATGGTCTCCGGCGGTAGTGCGCAGCAATCTGGAAAAGGCGCAAAAGATCTACACAGACCACTACAACAAGAGGCACAATATCAAAGATGTAATGCTGGAAAAGGAGGAATGGGTCAGAGTGAAGCTCGCTCAATTGAGGAGGAAAGGCGACAGCAAGTACAGCAGGCCACTGCAGGTCAAAGAAATGTACACCAGGTCAGCCTTATTGAGTGATGGGAAGATATGGTCCCTAGACAGAATGTCCAGGTGCAACAAGGTGATGAAGTGGGCGAAGACAGAAGAGACCCCACTGGATGAGAGTAATTACGTGAACCTGGAGGAAGAGGAAAATAACAGAGACACAGAAACACCTTATGGTCGCACAGAAGACACCAACACAGAAGAGGCGAACACCAACAGGACACAGGAGAATCCAGGAGACTCTGAGCGGCAGACAAGACAAGTAGAGCAAGATGCGAGTGGCACCACCACCAGGGATCAACCACAGGAAACAACCAATGCCCCCCCACAAAGCGACAGTAGAGACACGAGGGCAGGCACCCTGTCGAGACAGACCTGGACAGGCAGGACCGTGGTACTGCCCAAAAAGTATCGAGAGTTCGACATGAAGACCTAATCACCATTTGAACGGAACCATCCTAGTTATTACCCAATAAGTTTGTAATTCTTTTTAGTGTTGTTAAAGGAGGGAGATATGTAGTGTTGCGCTCTAGTGTTTCCGTCATCACGTGACGGAAGATGCTAGGAGCGCGGCCGGCCATCTTAGGCCTTTGTAGCCCAGCAGATAGCCAGAGCTGAAGCTTGTTCCCGGCGCTCTTAATAAATAAATAATTACTTAAAGTGCACAACGTGTCTCCCTCATTTGTACCCCCAACGGCTCACCATACATGGCTAGTGGTGAAAGGCTTCTGAGAGCTCCCACAATAGCCACTAGATCAGGAAAAGACAGAGGCCTTCTGCGAAGATGTCCACAGCCGCAGTTACCAAGATGTCACTCCCTGCAGTCCAAGGACGAGGGCCCCTTCAAATGTGTATTTTTTACAAGCAATGGTCAATTTAGTTCTCTAAACGAAGGGAGGGCTCAGAGGTTAAAGTAATTTTTAAAACAGTTGCTCCAATTTTGACAAATAATCGATAGTTAATTTGAAAACTACTCTTTCCACCAGTTTGCTGCTACTGAATTCACAGGAGAACAGATTTGTTGTACATTAAGTACAGGTCTTCTCTGACACAGCAAAGGTCATACATCAACTACCAGGTTCCCAACTTTTTTCTATGCTCCGCACTCCTAGGAAATGTTTGATTAATGTTCGCACCCCAACAAAAGTCTCCCCGAATTCCTATTATGCATACAGTACGTAATTTCCCTCTGAAATGCCATCTTGTGCTCCATGGGGGTGCGGACACCCCAGGTTGGGAACCCCTGTTCTACCAAGAGAGAGCTCTTCCCTTTCTTCTACACATATCTGCAGAAAATGTGTTTCATTTTTGTTCGAAATGCCCTGCCTATTGAGCCAGGGACACACCAATTCACTTTTTAAATATTTTGTTTAATTTGATAACTAAAGAGGTTGTTGTTAAAGTTGTTTGCAGCTTACTTGTGTCTGATTTGGCATCTCGGTCATCCTGCTCAAGTTTTGGAAAATCCAATGATAACATCTGCAGCTTCTTAAAATCATCATGAAGATATACATTCTTTATTTCACATGAGGGCTCAATCTGTACTCGATGAGAGAACTGAATCAAAACAAAAATAATATCTATAAAATAATTACAAAATATGCAATAAAAATAAATACAATACTAAGAGATGGAACATTTAAATTAGAATGGATTTACTAGCTTCACATAACACAATATTTTGGTCACCCATATTATGTTTGTGTGTCTTGAATTCAATTGGAGACAAAGGGCTGAAACAATTTAAGTGCTGCAGCCTCTTGCCTAGTTTCCATGCACTCAAATCTTCCCCTCACCAGTGTACAAATACATCTAGAGCAAAGAAAAGAAAGGACACAATTATTTAGAGTCTTTGCAGGTTACATGCGATTGGGAAAATAGTGCTGACAAATGGTAATAGAAAGCTATGGGGAAGCTCAAAGCCCATTAGTGGAATTGTAAAGGTGCTTAGGAACCTTGTTCTATGATTGTCAGAATTACATTATGGAAATAAAGTCTGGAAGAATCCGGATTTAGCCCACAATTTAGAATGAAGGTGTCACACTAAATGGCCGTTACTTGTCACAGATACAGTGTAGACTAGGAGGATGGGTTTCGATTTTTGGACAGGAAGATCTGGCACTCAAGCATGTGTGATTTCTGATTTACAATTTCACGGCGCAAACAGGTCAGGGGAAACAAACACAGACAACAAAACAACCCCTGCAGTAGTGTAGAGAGGCCTACACCAAACAGATAAATACAAAGTCCTGTGCACACGTTACAGAATAATAGGTCCTGACGTCAACCTGGATCCTAGTCTTGCTAATTCTCGCACCGATCCGTGCGATCCACCTTTACAGAGATCCCTGCTTCCACCGTGGGACGCATCTGTCCCCAGTGCCCCATGCAGTTTTACACGCCCAGCAGGGTCAGGTCATTTCCTTTATCAGTGTTTACTCCATTTCGTCCGCAGCCGGTCAGAATTTAACACCGTTACTGCGATCACCATTACACATATGGAACCTACAGCCCTGAAGAGTCACATCTTCTACACGGTGTGACGAAACCTGTGTCGGCTGGCTTATGTCAAATGTACTGATCAAGATTGACTTATAAATCTTTTCTTCATGCAAAATTTGGAGTTTGACCTTGATTCCTTCAATTCTAATAAACATTGTCTCAAATTTTGGGTTCTGACGTCAGGACCTATTACTCTATAACGTGTGCACAGGTCTTTAAATGTCACAGATACATTTCTGTTGTGACTTAACATCAAGCCTCAGTGATTTATAGGAGGTTCCAGGGAACAGCTTCGGGAGTCTTACTCCTGGCACATGAACTTTACAAACTGAAAGCCCAATTGGCACCCAGCGGGCCAAGCAGAAGCAAAGGAGGCCTGAATACAAACAGCCGATGCCTGTGCAGAGGCGTCCAGGACGGGTGCCTGAGCAGAAGGTGGCCAGAAAAGTTTAAGAAGCGGAACGAGATTTCACATATTTGATTGTGGTGATCATTGGACTCGGCATGACAGGTGGTTTATTTTATGTGATTTTACAAGAGCTTTTCTCTTCATCGAGTCCAAGTAAGATACACGTCGAAGCTCTGGAAAAGTGCAGGCATCATCCATAGGTGATCTGTGCTTTTGGTGAACCGATTAAAGCCTATGGTGAAACCACAGGAAGAGGAAGAAGGCAGCATGCGAGTCACACTGAATATATGAAGGATGGCTTAAAGTTTTTGCCACTTAAGTTCTACATTGAAGGCTCCGAACCCAGAAAGCAGGGAACTGTGCATCTGGAAGTAAAAGAGAATCCTCAAAGTGGTAAGTTTGAATTCCGGTATATTTTTGTGGACATTGACACCTACCACAGAATAACTATTGTAATTGAAGACAATTGATCCCGAGAGAGTATCCATATTCACAGGTTTCATCTGACGGTTAAGAATCATAAGAAACGTTGATCTCGATTCCAGTACATGATTTATATCTTATGTACAAAAATAGAGAAAGTTGAGATGGTCCCCTGATAAAGGCACCCCATACGAAACGCACAAAGCTCCCATCTACCACTAGCCTTTGAATTGTTTACAGCTCATCTGCTCCTTTTTAGGTCTCGGCTAGGCAGCGCATGCGCTGTCTCGTCGAGAGATGCTGTTTACAGTATTGTGGGGGAAGCTCCGCCCACTTTCCGTCTATGTTTTTCATTGGTTATAATCATAAATGCTGCATTTTGATTCGTTTTCGGCTTGTTAGTTCCGCCTCCTGGCGGCCATGTTGTCATTTATGTCCTTTCCTGGCTATTGGCCCCTTTACTCCAAATCTATTTTTGCCCCTGTGTTCCCCCCACCCCCTCCCGCCATCCGTGACTTTTCGCCCCCCCCCTTTCATCCTCCCCACTCCTGTTCGTGCATTCCTGAACCCCCACCCTCCCATTTCCAATTCAATATGTCGCACGTAAAAACGCGTCCTATTGCATTAAGAAATGCTTGTTAGGCGTGTGATTGGTGGCTGAATTCGCACTCGTCTCGTATTCGTGAGAT
This sequence comes from Lissotriton helveticus, assembly GCF_964261635.1. Lineage (NCBI taxonomy): Eukaryota > Metazoa > Chordata > Amphibia > Caudata > Salamandridae > Lissotriton > Lissotriton helveticus. The sequence continues at coordinate 574,219,578 of NC_136057.1, read as the reverse complement.
GCCTTACATCCTACGCATGCATGACAAAACAGTGGCTTTTTCACAATTGACAGCAGGGGAGGCAGAGACAGCAAAAGCAGCTTTCTGCAGCCTTCTCAGAGCTGAGAGAACAATGGTGAGGCAAATTACAAGCAGGCGCCACCTCATTATGCTGTGTTAGCCTCAGGCCTCGGCTGCGCGATGCTGACCGGATCAACTGTGTCTAATAAGCTAAAAAGAAACTGTTTCAAAGAACTATATAAAAAGTTACCACTTACCAAGACTCCCAGCACTTTTAGACTGTGTAGCGCCATGCTGGGTGGTGTTGTTTCTCACTGAAGCGCTAAGAGTAACGCGAAGTTCACATGTACGCACTGGCGGGCTAGGTGCAGCATGAACAGCAGCCTGACTGCTTCTATCTCCCCAGCTCGGCCATTCACTGATTGACGCAGGACACCTCGCACTCCCGCAACTACAGGGGGGTGGGGCGGGGGAAAGGTAGGGGGACAGGTATTAGGATGGGAGGTCAGGAGCTGCTGGGTGACAGAGAGCCCTTAGAGGCAGAGGTGTGCTCACGTCTCCTCCCGGCTCTGGTCCATCTGGGCGCCCACAGGGCGGGTAGCTGGGCCACTGGGTTTCACTGAAGGTGATCGTGGTCCTGGTGTAAGCTGCAGGGGTTATCGACGACTCTTCGTCAGAATGTTTCAAACCATCGCTCTTACCGGTTAAAGATAATATATTAGAAGACGCGATTTGAAAAAATTTAAAATCCCCAAAACAAAGACAATCATCTTTAGGCTGCTGAACAAGTAGAGAGAATGAATGGTTTGCTGTATTGTGATAACTTCCAAGTTTGGCACGTGGCGGAACAGTCAGTACTCGTGGAGTCAGACTCCAGCACCCGCCGGGCATTAAGTGAAGCCTCAGGCTGCGGCCCACATGATATGTGACAGGCGGTCACATAATTTATAATAAAGCAAGTTTTAATAAGTGAGATTAAAGGCACCCACTATCTGACTCACCTTGCAAGGCGAACCGCTGCAGTTTGATAATTAGGCCGCCCCGTGGCTGCAATGACTGACTCCCGCAACAAAAGGCTGCGCCGCCTGGGAATTCAGACTAAGCTGAGCTCAGCAAAGCATCTCAGTTGTGTGCTCTGGCCTCAGTGGGGTTGCGTCTGCTCGCAGCGGCGGAGAGGATCAGCATTGATTTTAAAAATGTACCGCAGCCTCCTAGAAGTTTATCATGATGTCTATATAATGGTAAAACACAGGGCTCCATTTGACACGCACTTGTGGTTAGAGGTCGGTACAGGCCCGTCCATCAGCAGCTGTTGCCCGGGCAATCACTCATTTCAGGCTAATCTGCTGGGGGATGTCCGTGGGTTATGGAATATGTGTTGTGTTTCTTTCATTTCCGGATAACCAATCGCTGGCAACTGCTGGATACGCATTCACGTTAATGGTATTGCTAAATTACACTAGGCGTTTGCCGAATTCGCTGCGGGCTGGTATTAAAACCTTGCATCGTTCCCACACTCTCTTCCTTTTTACCTCGACTATGTAAGAAGCCCATCAAAAGGACAAGAACAGCTTGGTTTGGCTTCCAAGATGCATGGCCTGTTAAGAGCCTCGAGACTGGAGCATTCCTCACTTGCCCATTCCCTTTGCACACCGAGC